>NC_081405.1:662939071-663542196 GCF_030272615.1 Cryptomeria japonica | reverse complement strand
TTTTCACTTTCAATGATTTTATGCAATCTCTTGTTAAAACATCTATATGCCTTTCTCTTAGATGAATAACCAAGAAATATTCCTTCATCACTTCTAGGATCAAATTTGCCAATATAATCATTTCCCCTAATATAACATTTTCTTCCAAATATTCTAAAATATTTAAGAGTAGGAGTATTACCAAACCATAGTTCATGAGGGGTCTTACCGGTTTCACCTTTGACGTGAATTCTGCTGAATGTATAAACAGTTGTATTGACTTCTTCTCTCCAATACATATGAGGTAGGTTTTCTTCTAATATCATGCTTCTAGTTGCATCCAAAATAGTTATGTTCTTCCTTTCCACAACTCCATTTTGCTAGGTTGTCCGAGGTGCTGATAATTGTCTTTTGATTCCATTCACTTCACATAATGTAATAAATTTCTTAGATGTGAATTCACCTCCTTGATCTGATCTTAAACATTTGATTTTCTTACAGGTTTTCTCTACCATGACCTTGAATAGTTTGAATTTCCCAAAGTCTTCTAACTTCTCCCCGAGAAAAGTGACCCAACACATTCTAGAATAATCATCAATGATTAGCATAAAATATCTATCTCCTTGTAAACTTCTAGTTCTTGTTGGACCACATAAATCAGTATGAATTATGTCAAGAACATTATTGGATTTTTTGGGAATACTCTTAAAAGTTGCTCTAACTTGCTTTCCAAATTGACATTCCTTACATACCAGATTGTGAGGTTTAACAATCTTAGGTAAATCTCATACTGCCTTAGTTATACTTATTTTCACAATGCAATCAAAATTTATATGTCAAAGTCTCTTATGTCATAACCAACTTTCATCAATATGTGCAATCAAGCATGTGTTCTCATTATTATTCAAATGAAAGATATTACCTCTAGTTTGATTACCGGTTGCAATCTCCAAACCAATTCTATTCATGATTTTGCATTTACCATTCTTGAATTGTAACTGAAATCCTTTTTCAACTAATTGACCAACACTCAAAAGATTATGCTTCAAACCTTCAACATAATAAACATTATCAATATTGTGCTTACCATCAAAAGATATAGTGCCTTTTCCTCTAATCAAACAAGATTTGTCATCTCCAAATCTTACTAGACCTCCATTGTATTCCTGAAAGGTTAAGAATTTACTCTTATCACCAGTCATATGATGTGAACATCCAGAATCAATGATCCATTCATCATTTTCTTCAATTTTAGTTGTCAGGGCTTTCTCTACCGGTTGAATAGTAGGTGTTGGTTGATCTTTTGTTATTGCAACAAAAGCCCATCCATTGTCTATCAGTTCCTCATCAGAATCAACTCCTTCATCAGCATAGTAACATGATTTGTCTCTATTCTTCTTAAATATGTATCTCTGATATTCAGGGTTAGGCTTATATGTTCTTTTAGCTTCTTCTTTCAATCTTGCATGTCTATCAGGACACCTAGATGCCATATGACCAATTTTATTGCAGTTAAAACATTTAAATGGTGCTTTACCTTCATACTTACTTCCAACTAGACCTTTAGGCATTTTCCTTGCAAATAGCGCTTCAAGCTCTTCAAGTTTTTCATTCTCTCTTCTAATTTCTTCAAGTTCTCTAGCATAGAGTGCTTTCCAATCAGATTTTTTAGATGATGATGATGATGTTGCAGATGATGAAGCTTTGAAAGCCAAATCTGTCTTAATTGTAGCAATAGGAGCAAATTCTTCAAGTTCAAAAGCTGAAAGTTTTCTAACCAAAGTATCTCTCGATACTAATGCATTAGACATTGTTCTCAATTCATTAATAGCAGTTACTTTCATTTTGTATGTCGGTGGCAATGCTCTTAAAACTTTAGAAACAATTTCATCTTCACTTAAGGATCCTCCACAACATTGTATACCCAAAACAATTTCATTAACTCTTTCCATAAAAGTAGAAATCCATTCATCTTCTTCCATTTTCAGATTTTCATACCTGAACTGGAAGCATTCTAGTTTTGCAATTTTGACAGTGTTATCACCTTCATTCAATGACTCCAGTTTATCCCAAATAGCTTTAGCAGTAGATCGGTTCGATAATCCCATGATTTGTTGATCTGACAATGCACTCAAAAGTGCTTCTCTTGCTTTGCAATCATTCTCCTGATCTTTAGCCAAGGTTGGTGGATTAGGTTGACTCCTTGTAGGACCAACATAGCCATTCTTTGTAACATCCCATATGTCTTTTCCAATGCAATTCAGATGTGTCTCCATTCTGATCTTCCATATACCATAGTTAGTTCCATCAAGCTTCAGACTGTCCTTGAAATAGTTAGTTGCCATAGAATCTCCTCAAGCTGTTAAACTTCTACAAAAAGAGGACTTAGCTCTGATACCAATTGTTAGGACCCGGAGGCAATTGAAAGGTGGGGGGGGTGAATCATGTGTCTATTAATTTCAACTCAAATATAACTTAACCAAACTTAGTGCTTAATACAGGTAAACCAAACTCAATGTCGGTAGACAGTTTAACGGTACTGGTAAAGTTTAATGCATGAAACAAAAAGACAAATAACATCTACAACACATAACATAGATATTTGTCTATGGAAACGTTGTAAGGGGAAAAACCACGGTGGGAAATCTTACCCACAATCAGATGATACTACTGCAGATAGTATGGGTGTACAAATGGGGTCTGCACATGTAGAAATTCCAGCTGCCTAGAGCTCACTACTCAATCACAAAATGGGAGTCACACTGACTACAATTGGATGGTTAAATCCAATGATAATGTACTGCTCAAAATAGTGTCTTCATATGTTGGATTCAGTATTGGTTAAGCTCTGATTGTCTTCTTCATACCTTCCTTGAATCTTCAAATGATGTCTGCGTGTATAGCTTTGCTTATATTCGGATATACTTTATTACAATCCTTTTTCACACCTCTACATAATCTCACAAATGAGATCTTACATATATACCAAAACCTAAGACCAAATGTGTAGGTCAGCTTACTAAGAATATTACAATTAAATCAATTACAAATGAATCAATATGCGATGCATGATGTCGGCTTAATGCATTTACAATAATAACCAATCAATAAAACATCTCCATAACGTGTCGTACTGATCTAGAATAGATAAAGCTTGTCGGTCCATAACCTAGACCTATTTGCCAATAACAACAAATATGCAAACTCGATTAGACCAATAACCAAATCACCAAAACCAAGTGTCCAAAGAATATCTTCGACATAACCAAGTAATCTCCAAATGATAATAGATCATCCTCAGTGTCAGTGAACAATATAACCTATTGATGAACCAGATACTGGTGACTGTGCATAAGTCACTGAACATGCCGGTGAACATAACCAAATATCTCCACAAGGATAAGTATCTAGATTTATTTACTTGCTTCTTTACATGCATTTACAGAATAGAAAATATGACAGTGATATTTTATTTATAGTTGTTGGTGTAAATAATTATTCATCATGGATATTATTACACTTTACTTAAGTTTACTTAGGAAATGCATTTCATAGTAGTTTGGGTATGAGACACTTGGGTGTTTGTGCCACATTGGGATAGTGTGTGTAGGAGAATTTCCACCTTTTATGGTGTTGATCTTGTTGTTACACTCCACATTCAGTGGGTGATCCACCTCATGTGGACTATCATATTGTTTCTCCTACCTGCCCACACCTATTTTCTACCTACCCTTGTTTCTTATTGAGCCACATGTCATGTTTGTGTGCTCACATATCCCTAGCCTTGCCTATATAAGCAGGCTCATCTACATTGTATGTAATAATTGATTTTATTGATCATTTTCTATTGATGAGAATACAGTTTATTCTTGTCCTATATTGTGTCTCTATTTTGTACATTTCATTGAGCTCTTCATTGAGCTCTTGATCTTTGAAAAATCTCACATGGTATCAAAGCCATTGGGGCTTCATTGATTGGTTTTTGGAGACATTGCGGAAGGCTTCTATTTTCAGATCTAAGGGACTACATTTTTTGGAGGCATCTTAGAGTGTTTTTGACCTCAGCATTGCATCCGGGAGGCCATTTCCACAAAAATAAAGTATAAATTCGACCTATTTTGGCGAAAATCAATTTTTGGGTGTGGAGGAAATTTTCTGCCCAATTTGGGCGGTACGGTACGGAAGTTTCGGATTTTTTTCAAAAAAAAATATTATTTTTTTCTGAAAATTATTTTATAGTTTGAAAAAAAATTTTGAAAAAAAAAAAAATTGGAAATTATTTTTTGGGATTCGTACCTTCTGCCCAGTCAGCACCGCATAGTCAGCACCACGTCTGTAGCCTTGTTGGCCGCCACATCACCTGCCAAATCACTTGCACAGTCAGCGCCCAATCAGCCATGAAGTTTGGGCGACGGTCATACGGCCATCAAATTTAACCCCATAGTCTGATGACATCATCATTTTTTCAAAAATTTTGCAAGCCTCTCTCATTGAGCTTTTTGATTTTGCAGTTCAACTTCAAATGGCCATATTTTGCTCATTTTTGTTCCTTTTTTGGTGCAATTTTTTTTGAAATGGGCTATGATTTCATGTACTTTCACGTGGTGGAATTATTTTATGATTTTGATGGACAAATTTTTCATAATTCTCAGTTTTTGGTGACTGTATCTATCCAATCCCCGTTTCTACAACTTCCAGGTCTCCGTTCGAGCTCATACGAACTCCTTTTTCAGGTGCCATTTTTTTTTAAAGTGCATTATTTTTTGTCTACTCTCATAATATGCTATCAATTTTCAACAATTGTGGGTATAAATTCTACTTTCATCATATGGTCTTGTTTGGCCAATTTGGCATTTGTATTGCATAGATCTATCTTTCTGATCTTTTGCTTTGAAGTTCTCATCTTATTGGGGCAGATGTAAAATAAAATCATAATTTCACCTTGCCATTGTTTGCAAGTGGCATATTGTACACGCACTACATATAAAGTGTCAAAATCATCATTTTTTTTGGGGGGGGGGGGGTACTTTGATTGAGTGAATTTGGGGGGGTGTCTCTTGTGCTTTTGTACTCTTGTGTTCCTTCCTTTTTGTTGCTATGGGTTCTTCTAATTTTCTTCTCATAACTCCTCATAATTATGCTACTTGGAAAATTGATGCATGGAGTAAACTTATGGAAAAGGGACTAACTCATTACATTGATGGAACTATTGTTGCTCCCGCTAATCCTAAGGTTGATCCAGTTGGTCACTTGGATTGGCTCACTAAAAATATCATGGCAATTGGTACCTTAAGAAAGTATGTATCAAAGGATCTCATTTTTCATATTGAGAAATGTACTCTAATCAAGGATGCTTGGCAAAAGTTTCAAGACTTATATGGTCAAGTTGATGAGATTAGGGGATATCAAATTGATAGTGATCTCACCATGTTGGATCCCAATAACTTTGATACTATACAAGATTATGTCACTAAAGCAAATGAGTTGAGGGCACAACTCAAAGATTGTGGCATTGATAAGAAGGATACTCAATTGATCTTCAACTTGATAGGCAAGCTTCCACAAGAATATGCAACATTTATTTCTAGTTTCCAAACCCATAGGATGACAATGGGTTCAAGCTACACAATGCCTACATTTGATTCTTTCAATGAAATGTTGATGATGGAACAAGCTAAGTTGATAAGCATGGGCATTCTTAAGGCTTCTAAGTCTCAAGCATTAGTGGCAAATCAAGGGAACAAAGGAAATCAAGGAAAGCACAACTCAAACAAGAAGAAATCGCAATCAAAGCCTAAGGACAAAGCACCATCTTCTTCACAAAAAGGAGATTCATCCTCTTCCAAGAGGGATAACTCACCAAAGAGGGAGAGACCTACTTGTGCCTATTGTAAAAAGGTTGGTCATGAGGAGTGTCATTGTCATTCTAAGAAAATTGTGTTAGGCCCAATATGGAAAGCTAATGTACTGAGAGGGGAGGGGTGAATCAGTACTCCAAAACCTTTCTTGAATAATAACCTTACTATTATGCATAAATAGAATAGTGCAGTAACATAAAATAAAGTTAAAATAAATAGATAACAATCATACATGATTCACTCCATAACACATATATTTTGGTTACACAGAAACTCTTGGTTAGAGAGAAAAACTGCAGTGGGGATGGCACCCACAACTTCACTACTGCAATAATAAAGAATGCTCGGTTAGAGCTACATTTAGCTATTTCTGATAGCATACCCTATTAGGAGTAACAAAATCTGTTAGATCTACCTTGCTAAAGGATTTAACAACATTTATTTTGAATGTTGCACCTGGTTAGAGGCTTTACAATTTATAGACTTGATTAGAGTCTTTTACCCTGTTAAAGGTTTCTCTTTCAACTTCACAATATTACAATAAAATCATTACAAATATCTGCAACTTTACATCTGAAATGTTATAGCAGATTCTATGTGCTCAGAATAGATTACCTTGCTTATAGCATACCTCGGTAACCCATATAGTAACTCGATAAACCCTTATGTTTACTCTGTTCTTCGACTATTCTCTGAAAACTTTCTCGATGACCACTGTGTCTCTGTAACAGTCTTCCTTTATGCATAAACACTTCACTAATGCTGAATAAATAGATCTTCTTAAAACGGTGATCCAATTCATTGCTTTGATCTTACAAACAAGATTCCTCGAATGGATAACTAAACAAAATATTTCATTGGTTAGATTGTCCTTAAAATCATACACAATCTTCTGGTGCAATTTTCAATGTAATAACAGTTAGATGTGCCTCGATCTTGTAACACGTTTTCATAATGCATGTTCAAGTTCAGTGTATCTGGTAACACATTTCACTCGGTGTATGTCAACTCGATGTGTCATCTTTACTGCTCGGTAGTCTCAAAAAGATACTCGGTAGACAGCTCGGTGTATACTGCGTTCTGTGACTGCTTTCCTCTGTAACCGACTAGACTGTGCATACCGACTTGACTATGTGTACGACTGCATGATTCGGTAGTGCTAACCAACTAGAATATATAATATGACTTTGAATATAAAAACTAATGGCAATTTGATAAGTAGTAACAGTTTGATGAGCTCAGACATATCCTCAAAAAGCATAACATTGATTTGCCTAATGTCTACAAGAAGGATGATTCATCAACTTCCACTTCCTCACATTCAAAAGGAAAAGGGCAAGCATTCATGGCTTCTACAAGTGGGAAGACTCACTCTTTTGGGACAAGAAAAGGAAAAGCTATATGCGCTACTATCAGTCATGATTCAGAGAGATGGATTCTAGATTCAGGGGCTTCTCATAATATGGCATCTTTGCAGTCTATGTTCTCTACATTTGAGCCTTGCACCATGCCATAGATTTTGATGGGCAATCATACATACATGGATGTGATTGGAAAGGATCTATTGACATTAGGAATAACTCCTTCAATGATATGTTGTGTGTACCCCACTTGACAAACAATCTCCTTTCTATCTATCAAATCACACATGGCGCAACTAAGAGAGTTGTGGAGTTCACACCTGAGTCAGTTTTCATTAGAGACTTGGAAACTAGAGCTATCATTATGACTGGGGTGGTTGATCATGCATCTCGGTTATACTCCTTTTCAGATTTTGTTGAAGATTATGATTTCACATTTGATGATTCTACACATGATGATCACACTTCTTGTGATGGTTCAGATTTTGAGGAGAACTTTGGGTACTTGAACATGGGGATTCTCACATGTGAACCCGTTCTTGAGTCTTGTATTTCATCTCCTCATATTGATATCACATCACCTATTGCACCTGATGATGCAAATAGTGCGACATTTTTGCCTTCATGTGATTCAGTGCAACAAGATATTCATTGTCTTCCAGCTTCAGATTCATGGGATGATTACTTGACAGACATTGCAAGTTTATTTATGGAATCCTACATTGCAGATTTGGGAGACATCATTGATGACATTCATCTTCTCTTTGATGAAGGTGATCCTTCTTCAATTTTTGCAAGGGAACACTCTGACCCTCTTGTTCATTCTCTACATGATCATTCTTTCGAGGTTGACATGATTGTGGATACTTATGTACAGCAATTGGAGGAGGTCTCTTTATTTTTTGAGGAGACATGTGAGTCTTTGGGACATGTTCTACATCCATCTCCACTAGATCTTGGAGTGCCTTTTTTAGCAGTGTGGCACAGTTTACCACCTTTGGAGGGGGTATCTTTCAGCATCGACATGGGGACACTTGAGCAGTTTTCAGAGATTCCTTTCATCATGAGTTTTTTTCATACATCTTCCCTTCATGATTGGGGAGACTTCATGGATACACCTTTGGTTTTGTTTCTTCCTAAGGGGAGGAATGTTGTTCGACGTTCATGGAGTAGTTTCTTCATACATCAAGCTTCTATCATTGTTGCAGATTCCACATTGAGGGGGGGCTTCCTATCTTCTCTTCTTCTCTCATATGGGGGGGACTTTTTCCTCACATGGGGTTTTGTCCTTCACATACTTCTATGAGAGTTATTTGTATCTAGTTTTTCATCTCTCTTTTGGGGGAGGGTTTTTTCCCATTGGGTTTTTCTCTCTTTCTCCACTTTGTGAGAGATTTCATTGCATTGGTTTTCATGCATTTGCATTTGTACATGGGTACCTAACATGGCCTAGTAGCCAGGACCCATCTTGCATTGCTTAGTTGCATTGTAGACTTAAGTGCATTCCCCTAAGTTGCACTTAAGGGGGGGTGTTGGTGTAAATAATTATTCATCATGGATATTATTACACTTTACTTAAGTTTACTTAGGAAATGCATTTCATAGTAGTTTGGGTATGAGACACTTGGGTGTTTGTGCCACATTGGGATAGTGTGTGTAGGAGAATTTCCACCTTTTATGGTGTTGATCTTGTTGTTACACTCCACATTCAGTGGGTGATCCACCTCATGTGGACTATTTTATTGTTTCTCCTACCTGCCCACACCTATTTCCTATCTACCCTTGTTTCTTATTGAGCCACATGTCATGTTTGTGTGCTCACATATCCCTAGCCTTGCCTATATAAGCAGGCTCATCTATATTATATGTAATAATTGATTTTATTGATCATTTTCTATTGATGAGAATACAGTTTATTCTTGTCCTATATTGTGTCTTTATTTTGTACATTTCATTGAGCTCTTGATCTTGGCAAAATCTCACAACAGTTGCAACTAATTATTTCAAAAATCCTCTAAAACTGTAAGATAGAATGTAGTATTAAGGCTAACTCTAAGATATCTATTTTATTTTTTTTACAAATGACTACTCTACTAACATTTAGATTTGCATTTCTTTTTCAATAGCAATAAGAACAAACTATAAATTTCATGCTTAGTCTTTTTAATAGAAATATATCATTAAAAGAATAACTACAACAATGCATTCTTCACTTTGCAAGAATATATACTTCAAAATAAAAATACATCTTTGTTACATGGTAAAACTAATCCAACGGTTACATTTAAAACACCATAGTTTCTTTTACTAAAAATAGAAAATAACTAAATCAAGTCTCTCATTTCTACTACATGGGGGCTTATCAAATATATTCTCTCTTTTTTTTTGCAACTAAATAAAATAAGAAATTCTTTTTCTTTTCTTCAACTAAATACAATAAGAAATTCTTTTTCTTTTCTACAACTAAATACAATAAGAAATTTTTCTTTTCTTTTCTGCAACTAAATACAATAAACAATAGGATCAACCATAGCTTCCTTTCCAATCTTTTCCCAAGCAAACCTGCAATAAAAACTTGTAGGTTGTGACCATGAAGGCTCACCTCCCAACCTAGGCTTACAAGAAGCCACCCCCGAGCTAGGAGAACCAAGGCTAAACGAGAGACACACAATCAATACACATACAAGCAAGAAAACTCACAACATTAACACTCTCAACCCAAGGATAGACAATATCACTTATGTGACTTTTCAAGTGGGGTGAAGGTGTACCAAATACCTAGAGGAGAATTCTACAAGTAGGAGAACATAATGCCATTGCAAGGCTACCAAAAAGCACATCCACAAGTTCCAAACTTGTCCCAACAATTCCTTATGTCCCCCAAGACATACAAGCCTAAAAACTCCCCTTATGACCCCCATTGCATAAACAAAACACTATGCAACAAGGGTCCCATAGTCCCTTGTGAATCACTCTCTTCCAAAGAGAGCCTCTACACTCATAAGTTGTCAAACAGCCCTTCACCCCAAAGCCACTCTACCCTCCCAAGGGTGAATTTGGCCTTGAAAACTCCCAAAACAATAACATAAAACCTCAATAACACAAACACAAAGGGAAGAACTCAACATCTTCCTAAACATGCTAAGAAATCAAAAATGATAAAAAAAACAACTACAACAAACAATCTTTTCAAATACAAAGCAACATACATGAGATAGTAAACCAACCAACCTTAAATCTGCCAAAAAGATGAATAGAGTTGTAGGAGAGCTTCCCAATCCATTAATTTTTCCTTTACAAGACTTAGCCAAAAACTTCTCAATCCAAGATCCAAACTCAAGAAAAATCTATGTCTCCAAAAATGGAGAGTGGGTGATCAAACTTCTCCCTCCCAAACCATTCCCTAAGAAGACACTCCTCACTCTTTTCAATCCTCTTGGGAAGGGTGAGGGATGTTCATTGGTTGGTCTTCCCAACACCTTACAAACTCTCTAGCCAAGGCAACTCTAAAAGGTAAAAAGGAATGGGAAGGGCAATGTCCCTTTTTTGGAATTAATAAATTAAACACACATCCAAGCATAAACATTAACAAATTAAAACACAATTACAAATGAGGTGTTGTCTCTCCAAATAGACAACCCTTGGCTTCACAAATGCACACAAGTCTAGGCTTGATTCTCTAAATAGTTTCCATGGTCACATGGAATAATTTTCCTACACATCTCACTTTGCACATTAGTAATTCCAAAAATCACATATAATATTTTCATATGAAAAGAATACAATTCAGACATTTCATACAATTTTAATTATAATAATAAAGTTTTCCTTTATCTAATAACATCCACATAAAATAATCTACTAAATGACATCATCATAATCATCATGGAATTAAATCATTTATAGAGCATGCATCCATAATTTCTAGCATCAAAACAAAGTACTGCAAATCAAAGTAACTGACATAATCATATCAATGTTATCCAAACACTGGATCATATAAAATCTATGTCCATAATGCATCAAAATATAGTATTAATAGTTGGTCTAACATGAAAATAACTGAAATTCTATGACGGCTCGGGGGTAGGGCCTCACACAATTTTACGATCGAACTTTTTTCGTTTTCACCAATAGCTTGTATACCATGTTTTGCCAACAAATAATTGTTATTTTCTAAATGAGTTCATGGTAAATTTGAAATTTAAATCTTCTCGCACTTTCTCTATGCGCTCTCCATCATTCTCACCAACAACTCATCCTTATCTACCACCACAACTCATAATTTTAGCAATGTTTGGGTCATGTTCTTCCTTTTTAATGTGAACCGGAAAAATCCGCACAAATCTTGCCTTAACTGGTTGTTAACTATTGTAGACTTCACTAGTAGTTTGTTTGATGATATATTATCCTAAATGACTCACCTTTGGTCATCGTATCCAACTTATCGGTCACTGCTCTGAGATTCTCAATGGATATCATCCTTCAACTTGTATCATTGGTTCACTGGTCTAACTCTTCACCTTTTTCCACCAGTCACTGATCATCAATCAGACTGATCACTTATCTATCTAGAGTGTTCCGATCATACATAAGACTACTAAACTGCAATCTGACTCACCTTCTGTCACTGCATCATCATTTCAACTGTCAATTTAACAAACTGATCTCAACACCTATAGAATGCTTGACTGACCAGTCAGCTGCTTGTTTTATCCTTCAATCGATTATTCTTCGACCAACACGTTGCTTAAGTGTGTCAATAATGCATATTAGGGAAGCACTGAATCCTCCATAGTGTTTGCAGCCATAAGTAAGCCTTTGAGGATTACCACACCTCCTTGCCTATGAGCTTGGCCTTATTCACCAATAAGTGTTATTCATCAATGATAATACTAACTGATGAACCGGTTGTGCCAACACCATCAGTTATGCCAACAATTCTTTCAGATCATTTGATTTTGAGTTCTTGTCTGAATGTTTTGTAAGTCAGTGAGACTTCCTTGTAAGGTAGTGAACCTTCCTTGAAGGTTGTAGCCTTCTGGGTTATTGTATTTTGAGCAGTGAGCTCTAGGCAGTGAGCCTGAATACATGTGCATTCCCCATTGTAATTATTTTCACATACTATTGCAAAGTATCATCTTATTGTGGGTAGGTTCCCACTGTGGTTTTTCCCTTAACCAGGTTTTCCACCTCAAAATATTGGTGTTGTGTGTTGTGCTATCAATTTACTTATCTTTTTTCTTGCTGCAGTTAATCATATTTGTATTTGAGGTTAATTTTGTTAATCCAGTGAAAATTGATTCACCCCCCATCTTAGTTTTCCTTCATTATTGTTGCCAACAATTAGTGTCGGATTTAGATCCTCTATTAGAAGTTTGACTGTTTGAGGAGATCCAGGATGGCAGCTGGAGGTATTATTTTTAAGAAGGAAAGTCTGATATTCAATGAAAGTAACTATTCTATATGGAAGAACCATATGGAGGTGCACTTGAGACGTCTTGGAGAGGATTACTGGAAGATTATAAAGCATGCCTATTTTGTTCCTTAGAATGGACTGGTTACTATTGTTGAGATCAAGGATGCTAAAAATAACATCATAGCTAAGGAAGAATTGTTGAGTACCCTAACTAATTCAGAGATGACTAATGTAATGGGACTTCAGATTGCACATGAGATCTGGGAGAATCTTGAGACCTTGTATGAAGGAGATAAAATTGTATGAATCTTGAGACCTTCTATGAACTTGTCCTAGGTATTGGATGTGTCGGTGGAACCCTTGTAGAAGATGAAATTGTTTCTAAGGTGTTGAGATCATTTCCCCCTGCTTACAAGCATAAGGTAGCTACTATTGATGAGATCTAGAGTGTGACTACTATGACAAGAGACATGTTGGTTGGAAAGATTGTTGCATTTGAACTGAGCAAATTTGGTGAGTCACATGGAAATTCTAAGACAACATTTAGAGAATATGTATCTGGAAAGTAGAAGTATGATCCTGAAGAATGCAGAATATCCAGCTATGCAAAAGAGAGAAGAGAGATGGAAAAGAAAGAAAGAGAATTGGATGAGATTGAAGCATTGATTGCTTGGAGATTGCCTAAAGGGGTTGGTAAGTATGATGGAAAATTTCCTTTGAAATCTCTCTCTTTCAATAAGATAGGACATTTCACTTCTAGGTTCCCAAAGAGAATGTCTAAGTATGATGGGCATGATAAATTTGATAAGCATGATAGATATGAAAAGCATGAGAAGTATGATAAGCCTTACAAGTCTAATCGAAAGTATAAACATCAATAGAATTGTTATTATGCTACTGATGAAGGTGTTACAGATGAAGAATTAGAAGGAGATGAAATTGTGTTTATTTCTATTAAAGAAGATGGACCGATACCTATTGATTCCACAAGTTACACTACTGAGGAGAAATCTTTAGCTCGTAAAGTTGAAGAGAAAGGTGAATGGGTGATTGACAGCAGTTGTTCACATAATATGACCGGAGATAAAAGCAAATTTGTGAACATGGAGAGGTGTGATGGTGGAATAGTAAGATTTAGATATGACTAGCATTCGAACCCCTACAGGTGCAACTCCTTATTCGTTGGTCTATGGTGCAGAAGCTATCTTGCCTATTGAAATTGAGATACCATCACTGCGGGTTTCCTTGTACAATCTAATAGATGATGAAGCATATAGAGTATCTCGTCTGCAGGACTTAGAATTACTAGATGAGAAGCGACAAGCTGCATACAACCATCTCAAAGCCTATCAGCAGCGCATGAGCAGAAGCTACAATCACCGAGTTAGACCTCATACATTTGAGGTAGGTGATCTTGTTCTATGAGAGAATCCTCGCAATCAACCAAACAAAGAACATCAGGGAAAGTTTGAATCAAACTGGCTGGGCCCATATGTTGTCACTACTGTGTTTGGGTCCGGGGCATATCAGTTGGCTACTTCAGAAGGAGAACCACTCGCAGATCCAATCAATAGCATGCACCTCAAACGGTTTTATACCTAAGTTGTACAGAGCATCAGGCTCCCCTGCATACCAGAAAATACCAAAAACATTTAGAAAAATGTCCTGAAGAAAATACAAAAACATTCAAAAAAGTAAAGAAAAATCATGCATCCAAACGGTGAACAACCACTCTGGTGGCACCTTGGGTAAGTACGATGGTGAAAACCTAGAAAACAGGCGCCACTTGTAAAGGCTATGGCTCCATTGTCTTTCAGACTTGTTGTGATCACATCTACTTCATACATACATCCATCCATCCGAAAACCATGGCTTGTTATTTCTCTGCAATTATGATAAATACTTCATGCGTCTAAGCATCCCGCTTTTTCATAGTCATGTCTAAAATTGGGGCCAATGCCTTTAACCTATTGATGGAAGTGGATTCTACATTGTCTTATGATTCATTAAGTTCTTCATTCAAACAATCATCAAAAATTAAAAAACATTCAAAAATATCTCGCAAAAATACCAAAAACATTCAAAACAATTCAAAATCCAAAAACATCGACAAAACCATTGAAAAATCACACAAAAACATGGCAACACCTTGTACATACCCATCCATGCAAATACCAAAATAAACATTGACAAACTACTCACACAATGACCATTTACCAATCAACCACACAATCAACATCAACAATTAAACTGTCTTCAACAAGGATGCATCCTTCCTTACCAAAACAAAGACAAAAGTGACATTTTCTTTGACAAGAAAATTATGTTAAGCTATCAAATACTTGGTTGATTTGTGAGTACAATCGTTCATTTATCTGTATCAGGATCTTTCAGCATTGTTTTGTATCGTTTGCGCATTATTTCCAATGAAGTTCTGGGGCATGTACTAATGGTGTCTACGTGGGAAGTTCACTAAGCTATGTGATCATAGGCAAAAATACAGTCATAGATCACTACGGCTTGATGACTACAGCGTATACCTCGACCATATAAGCATGAACCATTACCAAGGATCCATATTCTTTATTCTTTATGTATATATTGTTTGTTTGCAGGTACAATTCTCTTTCTTTGGTTCCTCCTACCTCATCCAAACTAGATAAAGGTTTTATCTCTTATTACGGTATGCACTTGTCTCAGGATATGATCAGCCTAAGATCAAGGAGGATGATCCAAGTCATGCATGAAAGGAGATAATCCTTGCCTGTTTTGCAAGCAATACTCAGGTCAACTTGATCCATTATATCAAGTTGCTTGTATTAACTTGCTATATCAAAATCCATGTAAGAAATACTCTGGTCATCTTGAATCTTTATGTCAAGTTGCTTGTATTTTCTTACAACATTTTAAAGCTCAATGATGAAAAATAAAGCACCATGGATCATCATTCCATCTCATTTGTATATATTGCATTCCATCCATCCATACATTCATAAATAGTTGCATATCATTCATACATAGTAATCACAATGGATACTCTATTTTCCTCTTCTTCCATAGGAATGTAATAGGTCCTCCATTTCTTCTATCTAACATTGAACCCCTCCCCACTCTCCCCATCTCGATAATCACCATCACATACCCTACATCGTGTCCCAATCAACCTAATCAAGCCACGTTCATCACCATCCATCTCTAAATAGGAGGGATTGTGTTTCCTATCCTAAGTCATCCAATAAGTCAAGAAAGTTACTCTATCTGCATAGGTACATCAACTCACGCACACCTAGACTATCAATAGATACTCTGATCAAGTATCTTCGAGTCTCAACAGGTAATCGATTATGGCAAACCTAGACTACAATAGGCATTTATCATAATGACCTAGTCTCAACGGGACTGGTATGATTCACCACAATCATCCATCCCATGCACACACTATCAATTGATCAACCAATCAAACACAATCCAATGGACAATTACATCAATTGTCTAAGTCACATTAGGTCACTTTGATTCACTTACTCAGACTTTATCATGTCCAAGCGACCAACTGACATCAACTGTCATGCTTTGACTTGACCGGGGCAATTAAACCGATTGCACCAGATTGTCCAACCAATTTTGATCAATTGTATAGCATCAATCCAAACCCCACACTACATCTGCTATGTATCTCTTGCATGACCTCAGGGTACCCACTAGCTTGTTGTTTCTTCATATTCACTCCATTTTCTCCCATTCTTTCATCATTAGTTCTAGTTTCTTCTATTCTACCTCCCCTCCACTTTTCATTCTTTTTCTAGAGATCGCCCGATTTTTCAAAAAAAATTCGGCCCATCTCTCGAGGGGGCATACCACCCATTAAATTTACATTTTATGGGGCATTTCTTCACACCTATTTTTCTTTCTTTGAAACGACGCGATAAACTGCACCGTCTCAAAGAGGGGCAAATGTAGTCACATAAATCTGTCCACTTAATTAAATGAATACTTAGTATTTATTTGATTATTTAACCATCAAATAATAATTAATTAAATTAATATTTAATTAATTCATCTTAACCCTCTTCTCCTATTAATTAAATAAATTATTCAATTTATTTGATTTAATTCACTTAACCAAATTTAGACCATTAATTAAATAAATAAATCATATTTATTTAATTAAATCTTCTCTCACATTTAAATAAATTAATATTTATTTAAATTCCCCCAAAATCCCACCTCTCACATTTAAATAAATTAACATGTATTTAAATCACCTTTATCCTCCACCCACTTGTATTTTCCTACAAATGCAAGTTGCACAATTATTTTAAATAAATAATTTATTTAAATCACCTTTATCCTCCACCCACTTGTATTTTCCTACAAATGCAAGTTGCACAATTATTTTAAATAAATAATTTATTTAAAATCACCTTTATCCTCCACCCACTTGTATTTTCCTACAAAAGCAACTTGCACAACTATTTTAAATAAATTATTTATTTAAAATCCTATTTATCCTCACCCACTTGAAACCTTTAATGGTTTCCCTTAAAGTCTTCAAACTTGATGGCTTTAAAGTCTTCAAACTTGATGGCTTCCTTCTATAGTCTTCTTAAGCCTTTAATGGTTTCCTTTAAAGTCTTCAAACTTGATGGCTTCCTTCTATAGTCTTCTTAAGCCTTTAATGGTTTCCCTTAAAGTCTTCAAACTTGATGGCTTTAAAGTCTTCTTAAGACTTTAATGGTTTTCTTTAAAGTCTTCAAGCCTTTAATGGTTTCCCTCAAAGTCTTCAAGCATTTTAATGCTTTATCTTCCTTTTTCTCATTTAAATAAATTAATATTTATTTAAATATTTATCCAAATGCAAATTACACCATTTAATTGAAATAAATGATTTTATTTTAATTGAAAATACCAAAATTTCTCCCACTTGCATTTTCCTACAAAATCCACTTGCATGCCTAAACCCCTTCTAGATTTTTCTAAACCCTTCCTAATTAACCTAATCCATCCCCTAAATATTGTCACATTCATAAGCAAATTGAAGTCACTTCTCAAAGACTCCAAAGTCTATGAAAAGCAATTAATGCTTTGTGTGTTCAACAAATTAACCTCTAAAGTCTTCCAAACCACTTATGGCTCTTACATGACCATTAATGGTTAATTCCACTTGCACCCATGCTTAAGGACTTTGACCCCTAACTTAACCCTCATGTAACCCATGTGTCTCTTCAAAGCATTTATTTCTTTGACTAGGGTAACCATCATGTCCCCTCAAACATTTAATGCTCCTTATCTCTCCTCTCAAGCCTCCTCATGGTGACACTTGTCAACATGGGATTGGGTTGAAAGTCTCACATGGATTGAATATCTTTCAATCCTAACCCTTGTTAAGATTGCTCAATCTTAACCCTACATTTCCCCATTTCTTCTATAAATAGAACCCTTCTCCTCAAGCAAAAAAAGAGAAGCATTAGAGTATTGTTGTTATACTGGCATTAGCATAGAGCTTTCTCATAGCATCACTATCTACACTTGCATAGCATTTGCTTATCATATTCAACTATCTTGAATCTCCATATGGCATCCATGGCTAGTGCTAAAAGCTGAGAGCTACACTCATTTGGGACTTGGAGAGGAGAGGAACAAGGGAGGAGCAACTATGAGCATCTTGATTAGCTATTTTATTCTCTGTTTATATGCTTTCTATTTCATGCTTAATATCTCTCTTGATATGCCTATTTAGGATAATCTTTTGTTGCTAACACTAACGTTTGTTTCTTGTGCTCTTGTGTGTGTTGCCATCAAACAGATTTTCTAATCCTTTTTGCAAAGCATCAGTACTAAATGGGTATTCAGGAACAAATTGAATGAAGTCGGTGAAGTTGTCAAAAATAAAGCAAGTCTGGTATGCAAAGCATATTCACAAAAGGAAGGAATTGATTATGAGGATACTTTTTCTCTGGTAGCTAGACTTGAAGCTATTAGACTATTGCTTGCATATGTTGCCTATAAGGATTTCAAGGTATATCAGATGGATGTCAAGTTAGCCTTTTTGAATGGTGATCTTGAGGACGAAGTCTACATTTAGCAACTTGATGGATTTTCATTATCAAATGATGGTGATGCAAGAGCATCCTCGGTCTATGAACAATCTTGCATGGACCAAAAATATTCCCTTTCAGTTTAGTTCTTGTTCGGTTCAATGTGCAGTTTTTTGTGTTCCTACCGATAGGTGCTGGTTGTTGCTTGCTTTTCATTGCAGATCCTATTTTCAGTTTCTAGGATAGTTCATGTGCTTAATTCCATATTTGTAGTCCATTTGGATTCTTTTTCAGGTAGTTATTGCTCCAGATTTGACTGTTTCTGGGTTTCGGGATAGTTCTTGTGCTTACTGGTTGGTTTTCCTTCTTTTCCAGAGTGGTTTCTTGGCATGTCGATCTATTTGTAGTCTTGTTTGGTGTTTTTTTGTGTGTGGCCGACCTTCCTGCTGATCCGCACTTCTTGGATGTTATTTTCTGGAAGAATTTATTTCATTCTTAGGGTCGACCTAGTTACATGTTTCATTTTCCTACATTGGTAAATGTAATCTTTTGTGGCTGACCCAGATATTTTCTGGAGGGTATATATAGGTTATTATGTAATCATTTGTAGAGAATAAGAAGTAGAAATCAGAAGAAAGATTTAGATTCATGATTAGTGATCCAATTGACTCTGAGAGTTTCACATGGATTGTATCTGGCTTGTAGCTTGCATGTAACTAGATGACTATCGGATGTCCTATGATGATTGTATGATGATAACTGGTTGGTTTCCGGAGGTTCTGAGACAATAATATGATTTGTTTGTATGTTTTCTTGTTTCTTTTGTTGTGTTACTCTTTTTGCCAGACAGTTCTCTTTTGAGGGTTTACTGGTTATGGTTGCATCAGATGGAGACATGGTATGCAAACTAAAGAAAGCTCTTTATGGATTGAAACAAGCCCCTAGAGCCTCGTATGCTAGATTGGATAAATATTTGCTGAAATTGGGATTTAATAAAGGTAATGTTGATAGTAATCTATATTTCAAGATTGAGAATGATAAGATTTTGATTATTGAATTTTTTGTTGATGACACTATCTTTGGAGGAGATGATGGCTTGAGTATGAATTTTGTCGGTGATATTCATAAAGAATTTGAAATGTCTATGATAGGAGAGATGAAATTTTTCTTAGGTTTACAGATTGCATGGACTGAAAAAGGTATTTTTATATCTCAAACTAAATATGTGAAGGAATTACTGAAGAAGTTTGGGTTAGAATATTCTAAACCGGTTGGAACTCCTATGGTGACTGGATGCAAATTATGTAAGAATGATGAATCTCTGAAAGCTAACCAAACCTTGTATAGATCTATGGTTGGTGGACTGCTATACTTGACTCAGACTAGACCTAACATTATGCATGTTGTATATCAAATTGAACCAAAAGAGAGTCACGACACTTCTTTAAAGATGATATTCAGATACTTGAAAGGAACAGTGGATTATGGTTTGTGGTATCCAAGGAATGATGATTTCATGTTATGTGCTTACATTGATGTTGATTGAGCTAGTGATGTTGATGACTGAAAGAGTACCTTTGGTGGTGCATTATTTTTGGGTAATAAATTGGTTTCATTGGCAAGTAAGCAACAAGATTCAATTTCCCTATCTATTGTTGAAGTTGAATACATTGTTGTTGCTAGTAACTGCACTCAAGTAGTTTGGATGAAACAAATGTTAAAGGATATCAGAATTATCTATGATGAGCCTACTGTCATATATTGTGATAATTCCAGTGCTATTAATATGTCAAAGAACATGGTGCAACATTCAAAGACTAAACATGTATCAATCAAGTATCATTTTTTGAGAGAAAAATTCAATGAAGAGGAAGTGAAGTTAGAGTATGTGTCTACAAAGGAACAAATTGCTGATATTTTTACCAAGCCTTTGCCTGCGGATACACTTGTCTATTTGAGAGAAAAGTTATGGGTATCCACCCCTCCTGATGGGAACTAGATGCATTGAGCTGCATCAATTCGGTGGACTTCACAAGCTTATCTTCTTATCCGGATTGATGAGCCTATGTTGCTCCTCTAATGTAGTAGTTTGTTTATAATTTAATTGAGTTGGTTATAATCATCATTTGTTTATTCTAAGGGGGAGAGTAAGTTTGGTTTTCTATTTTGAGAACCTTTGTCATTGATGTCAAAGGGGGAGAGAAAGCATGTGAAAAACTATTTTATCTGATTGATCTTAGGGGGAGATTGTTGGAGATGTTTTCTTTCTTTTCATTGATTGTTTTTCACATCCATATGTTGCCATCAATGTCAAAGGGGGGGATTGTTGGACATTGTTGCTACTAGGATATGTTGTTGTCATTGATGTCAACATATTCATGTGATTTATTGCTCTGGTGATTGCAGATTGGTTTATTGGGATCATGGTTCGGTGTATGGAGTATTTCTAGTATCATTATATCTTTTTGTATTGGTTTCAATGATCTAGGAGTTTAATTAATCATATCACATGATCTAGTTTACAATTTGGTTCTTTTGATAAGTAATTTGGATAGTTCAATATTTCCTCTGGTATATATCGGTGTGATCAGATCTTGAGTTGAGATTTTGGGAGATTTTTTGGGATGTTCATGTGTATCTTCATTTTAGATGGTTTGTGATTTGGTGCTTCACAAGTTATCTTTCCTCGTGGCAGTTGTTGATGTTTGAGTGTTCTTGAGCTTAAGATGTTGATCGATGAAGATTTGATAAGTGGTGGTGGTGCAGCTATTACAGATGATTCTAATGTTCTTTTTGGTGCTTCCTAATTATATCCTTTTTTTTATATAATCTATATTGATCTTTGTGTATGGTTTTGGTGTTTTGTTTATTTGATGGTGTTGTTCATACTATATGAGAACTATTTGGTGGTGTAGCATGTTGTGGTTGATTTTGGCATGATTTAAGGTGGTGTTGCATGTTTGAGCATTTGGTTTAGGTCCATGTTATGTCATGTATATCATAATATTAGTCTGGTGGTTAATCTTTTTATCGTGTGATATAATTTTGTAATTGTGAGTTGAGGTTTTGGTTGACCTTGTAGTCAAGGTTGATGAATTGTATAAATAGGTGATATAGTCATGTAAATTTGGTGATCAGCATTGTGTTTGAATTATTAGAGAATGGTAAAGGTGAAAACAAGCAAATGCATCCTTCGGCATTGCGATTGAGCAGAGATTGAAGTGTTGTAGAGCAGACAAATGTGCTTAACTGGAATTGCCATCAGGCCTTGTAGATGTTATTCTTTCAGTTCATTTGATTCTAGATTGTTGTCTAAATATTTTGTAAGTCAATGAGACTTCCTTGTAAGGTAGTCAACCTTCCCTGAGGGTTATAGACTTCCAGGTTATTGTATGTTGAGCAATGAGCTCTAGGCAGTGAGCCTGATTGCATGTCCATTCCCCATTGTAATTATTTTCACATACTACTGCAGAGTATCATCTTATTATGGGTAAGTTCCCACCATGGTTTTCCCTTAACCGGGTTTTCCACGTTAAAATCTTGGTGTTGTGTGTTGTGCTATCAATTTTTTTATCTTTGTTGTTATTGCAGTTAATTAGATTTGTATTTGAGGTTAAGTTTGTTAATCCGATGAAAACTGATTCACCCCCCTCCTCTCAATTTTCCTTCATTATTATTGCCAACAATAGCTAGATGAAGCTTGAGCTCCTCAAGACACCACCAAGTGGCATTGATTTCATAAAGAAGCATGATCACACACCTCACTTTGGTATTGCTACTACACGGACACATAGAAAAACACCTTCCTAAATCTTAGAGCCAAATCTCTGCTTCAACTCCATTGCTAGATCCATCAAAGGTGGGAGGCCAAGACCTAAGTAGATCTCTCATATTCTCTCTCGAAATTGCATCCTGGTCAAATATTGCTTCAATTCTTCTATGTGGCAAACACTCCCTCTCTCTCTATTGAAACCCATCTCTATACATGTGTCCTGAATGATGAGACTCCTCTCATTGATGCTCTCAAGAATCCCATAAAGCACATTAATCAACTGTGTGCTCTCCTTCCTCCTGTTGGTCATGTTGTTTATCCTCATGGTGTGACTCTTCAAAAACCTCGAGAAAATGATTTTGTCGAGTACCCATGCGGCCACCACGTCCATGGCCTCTACCTCTAGTAGGCATCTTGTCTAACCAAGATGCATTTAAGAACTATAAGATAAAATCCAAGGCAACTAAATGCAAGAAAATATCTAGCAGGGATAACCACATGGCTAACCCAAGCTAAAATGATACTACGCACAATAGGCTCATATGAAACCAGAGTACCTAGTGTATGAACATGAGCTCTGATACCAGAAGTAATGCCTGCCAAAATACCCTAGAGAAATTAACCATCTAATATACAAATAGAGATAAAAATAAATAAATAAAGAAACATCATCTACTAATACAACACATATAATAAAAATACTCAATGCATTAACAACCATTCACCACATATACATTTATTCAATTTAAACATAATCTTAAGAACACATTACGCAAGCAGAAATAAATACAACTCAACAAATATCTTTCCCTAAGGTATCTAAACATTATTACTTAAATTAACATTAAGTACGTAACATCATATTCACTTCCATAATCAATCACATTCTATCTTCTCCTACATTTACTTCTCATAACTATATAAGAGATCATCCATGCATATATTTAATTGCCATGTGAATGCCCTTTAACCCCTTAGGTTCATTTAATAACACCAATTCAAATGTTCCTAATTTGCATTTTCTCAATACTAACTGTAGTCACATAAATTTGTCCACTTAATTAAATGAATATTTACTATTTATTTGATTATTTAACCATCAATAATCAGTTAATTAGATTAATATTTAATTAATTCCATCCTCAACCTCTTCTCCTATTAATTAAATAAATTATTCAATTTATTTAAATTAACTCATTAAGCCACACTCTAAATCAATTAAAGGAATAAAACATATTTATTTAAATTAACCACCTTCCCCTCCAAACTACCCCCCACTTGCATTCTCCTACAAATGCAAGTTGCATTATTTGGCTGAAATAAAGTAATTTTATTTTAATTAAAATCCTATTTTCTCTCACCCACCAAACCCACTAGACTCCTTTAACCCATTCTAGACTCTTCTAACCCATTCTAGATTCTTTTAAACCCATTCTAAATTAGCCTAATCACCCTCCCTAATTATTGTCACATTCCTAAGCAACTTGAAGTCACTTCTCAAAGCCTCCAAAGTCTTTGAAAGGCATTAAAGGCTTTATGTCTTCAACAAGTTAACCCCCAAAGTCTTCCAAACCATTAATGGTTCTTATATAACCATTTATGGTTCTTACATAACCATTAATGGTTAAACTCAACTTACCCACATGGTTAGAGACTTCCCCTCTAACTCAACCCTCATTTAACTCATGGGTCTCTTCAAGCATTCATTACTTTGACCATGGTTACCCCCACTAACTCTTGCACAAGAGTTTATCCATTGGATAAAGGCATTATTCATTGGATAAAAGCTTTATTCATTCAAATCAAGCCTAACCTTACCTCCTAAGGTAACCTTCATGTCATTTCAAGCATTTAATGCTTCTTCCCTCCCCTCTCAAGCCATCTCATGTTGACATTTGTCATCCTAGGATTGGATTGAAAGCCCTCACATGGATCATAAACCCATCAATCCTAACCATTATTGAGATTACTCAATCTCAACCATCCATTGCCCTATTTTTCCTATAAATGGAGCCCATTCCTTCTTCATCCAAATCCAAAAATCTTGTATGCATCAAACTTATACCAAATTTGAGAGAGCATCTAGGAGCACTTTTCTTTGTTATTTTGGTTAAAAATTAACATAGATTAATTAGATACTTTCTCATATTTAGCTTGCATTTGCATAATTAGTCATTTTTCATAATCTTGAATCTCCATAAGACATCCATAGTAGTGCAAAAAGTTGAGGGCTACACTCAAGTGGAACTTGGAGAGGAGAGGAACAAGGGAGGAGCAGCTATGAGCATGTTGGAGAGCATTTGGGAGGGTTTAGTGTCTTTCCTCTATTTTGTGTGCTTTCTATAATTTGTTTAGTATCTCTCTTGATATGCATGCTTAGGATTGTAGTTTCTTTCATCTTTCATTTCTGATTGATACTACTAACACTAATGTTTGAATCTTATGTGTTTCTAACATCCTTTTTGCAGTGCATCATTAGGTGAACCCGGCGTGAATCAAACACGCAACCTTTTGATTAAAACAAACTAACTTTTTGGTGAAAATTGTCAAATTTCCACACACAGGTTGCGCTTTAGCGCTATTGAAAGCATTTTAGCACCTTTGATAGTTGAGGATTTAGCACTTTTGTCAGAGTTATGGGGCTTCTATCAAAGAAGTGGCACCTTTGTCCAAGTTACAACACTATTGTTGGTTAAATAGCGCTACTATAACTCTTTTAGCGCAGTTGTGCTCTCTATCTGATAGAATTTTTATTTTGTTTGACAGTTTTAATTAGCACTTATGTCCATCTTGTAGCGCTTTTGTTGTTCTTTTAGCACCTTTGTCAATCTTTTTGCGCATTTGTATTAAAGTAGTGCTTCTGTGTTTACACAAAGTAGTGCTTTTGTAATAGAGAGTAGAAAAAAAAAATTGTGTAACCGAAAAAATCAAAATGTTAGGCTTGTAGAAGCCCACCAAAAACCCTCTTTTTCACTAACTATTTTGTTTTTTGTGCAAGTTTTGCTAACTTCTTGTTTTGCATGGTTCGAGGAGTTAAGGATTAGAAAGTTTATTTCTTCTTTTTTTTTCTTTCTAAAGCTTTACTTTTAAAGTTGAATTAAAAAGAATTCACTTTCCCTTTTGGACTAAAATCAACTTCATCTTTCCTTTTGGACTAAAATAAACAAAATTTTCAATTTGGGCTTAAAAGGAATTTCATTTTGCAAAATTAAAAAGAACCACAAATCAAACAAACAAACAACTTTCATTTTCTTGCAAGGTTAAAAAAAAAAATTCACAATCAACTTTTTTATTTTGCAAGTTAAAAAGAACAAACAACTTGTCCATTTTGTTTCCAAAAAACGTTTTTTCTTTGAGCAACGTGCTTTAAATTTGGTTGACTAGGATTTTCAATTTCCTAGTTAAAAAACAAATTACCTTGTGAAGTTAAAAACAACACCATGGTTGTTGGAGTAAAATCTCCAAATAGCATATAGATCACATTGCGATAAACCAGTTAAAAAGAACAAGTGTTTTCAGTGTTTGGCACACTTGTGCAAAAATCTGTAGAGTGGTCCCATTTCTAATGCACACTATCATCTCCCTTGGCTCTCGTGGTCCTAGGTGCAAGAGAAAAGTGTTAGTAACGCTCAAAATTTTATATTTTTAAGAGAAGTCTGCCAAGAGACACGTCACTCTTGGGAAGGACCTTGCGCAATAAATACTTTGCGCCGCTATAGAAATAAGGTGAGAGGGAAAGTTGTGGCCTTGGGTGTTGGTATTATGGATGTGTTGCATTAGTTTTTTCATTGATGTCAACACTTATCCTTCTAGAGATCTATGGTTATGTTGAACTGGCACATTGTGTTCACCAGCAAGGTCAATGACTTATGCACAGTCACCGGTATATGCTCACCGGCAGGTTATATGGTTTGCCGGCATTGATGATGACTTGTTATCATCTAGATATCACTTGATTATGTCAAATACATGGTTTGGATACTTGGTTTTGGTGTTTTGGTTATTGGTCTAATTGGGTTAACATATTTGTTGTTAGCGGCAAATTGGTCTAGGTTATAGACTGGTATGCCTTATCTATTCCAAATCAGCACAACACATTATGGAGATGATTTATTGATTGGATATTGTTGTAAATGTATTGAGCTGACATGATGTATCACATCAAGACTTATTTGTAATTGATTTAGTTGTAATATTCTTAGTGAGTCGACCTACACATTTGGTCTTAGGTTTTGTATATATGTAAGATCTCATTTATGAGATAACCGAAGGATATGGTTATGGTATGGTATTGTAACATAGTATGTGCAAATATTGAAGATCATATGAGCAGACCATAGAGAAGGTTCAAGGAGGGTTTGAAGGTGTTTATCAGAGCTTAACTGGTATCGAATCCAGCATTGGAGATGCTATTTTGAGTAGTACATTATTCTAGGATTTAACCATCCTACTGCAGTCATTGTGACTCCCATTTGAGCAGAGTTCTCTAGACGGTTGGTCTTTCTGCATGTGTAGACCCCATTTGTATACACATATTGTCTATTGTAGTATCATCTGATTGTGGGTAAGGTTTCCCATCGTGGTTTTTCCCCTTACAGGGTTTCCACGTCAAATCTTTGTGTTATGTGTTGTGATGTTGTTTCTCTTTCTATTTCATGCATTGAGTTTCACCGGTATTGATATTAACTATTAATCTGTTAACCGGCATTATGTTTGGTTCATCAATATTAAGTATTAAGTTTGATTAAGTTATAATTGGGTTAAAATTAATTGACAACTAATTCACCCCCCCTCTCAGTTGTCCTTTTGGTTCCTAACATTGGGTGTAGTTGTTCCTACAGTGTAACTTTTTGAAAGGAGATATGGACCCCACCACAAGTTACAAGGCTCTTAAGTGAGTCACTGCAGAATGAACTTATGTCCAAAAACATCGAACATTACTAGAAACCTTTTATTATAGAATCCCACCTGTTCTATTGATTGAGGATATTTGTGAAAAGTTCAGTGCAAGAGCATAGATGGTTTTTCTCCCAAGATATTCACCATACATATTTCCTTGAGTAGAAATAGGGCTTTTTGAAAGGCTATTTGTAGCTTGATGAAAGTGGTGACTCCCCCATCATAGGGATCAATTATCTGTTATGCTCTTGCAAGACTTAGCATATCACATCCTTACCTACCACGACGGGATTCATAAGGTATGTAGTACTAAAGTCGAAGAAATATCAAGATGTGGGCTTAAAATATCGTAACTGGCCAATGACCTTAGGGATAAAAAGTGTTTGAGTTGTCTTCATCTTGTGTCGGACTAGTAACAATTTGGGCCGACTTCAGTCTTTTGGAAACATAAAATACATTTGTAAAAAGGGTCAATAAAGTTCATGATTCGGTTGATTTAGACCCACACCTATTTTTGACTTTTGTTGAAAAGGGGCAAGGTTATTGTACTTGTGTGCTTGTTGTGTTTTCTTGTCAAACAAATTCTGAACAATTTTAAACCAATTATTCATCCAACAAATTTACCTCAAACATTGATAAACAAAACAAACATCAACAAGTGAAACAAGTCAAGTTTGTATAACCATCACTCACATCTTGAGAAAAAAGAGTCTTCATCAAAAAACCACATTGAAAAAGAGACAATTGAGTTCAAAAACTCTTATCAAAAGAAGGAAGTTTTTCTATATCAATAGACAAATTTTTCTCTCACACAAAACCTTCTTGCGCCATATGCACTTGTATCTTCAAGGCAAATCCAATGAATTTGACAAGGAGTCTTTAAAAAATAGAGCTTTTACTCAATATAGAGCCTTGAATTATCACAAAAACAAAGGGGGCAAGATCAACCCTTCTTTCTTTCCAAAAACCTGTATCACCTACAATGTAGCTCGAGGGGAACCACCAAAACCTGAGAGAGAGGAAGAAGTAAAAACCCCCTTTGTGACAGAAAGTTTTTATTGAGGTCCATATTCTATCCACTTTCACTTCCACCACATCACAAAACCATTCAAATCTCAAAACACAAAAAAGTCTTGTCCCAAGTTCTTTTAGATATTGCCAAAATAAAACCAACAAATCACTTTTAAAGTGTCTCTACATCTAGGATCAATCATCCTAAGAGGCATTTCTACACAAGTTAAAACTAGTTTATGAGTGCATCCTCTCATTGCTAGGTAGCTTGGTTCGTAACACATCTCAAACCTTTCTATTCCTTATCACATCAAAATTGTTGAAAACACAAGAGAAATTCACAAAGAACTTTGTTAACATCCAACCTTCAGTGTTAGAGATCCATCTTCTAAACATTTCACAAACACTTATCTTCCATCAAACATTTCATCACCACCTCATAATCATTTTCACCAACCTTAAAAATTTCAACAACATTGCTCAAACAAGATCAATGAGAAACTGACAACCAGAGATCAAAGACGAGGAGGAAGAAAACCTCAATGATTTTCAAGAGGCCATTGGAGGAGGCACTAACAATGAAGATACTATCACTCCAACTCCCAAAGATTTAGAAAGAGAACAACACAATCCCAAGTTCAATAGACTCTTTGACGAAATCCTTAGAAACAATGCAGATGCTCATTTTCTGAGACTTGCTCAAGAGGGTGCTAAACTACCCTCTAACTTTGATACCGCACAGATATGGCAGACATCTAAACAATATAGCCGTAACAATGGTGGAAGAGGTAGATATTACTTTTGCTATGACCTTAATCATCAAGGGAATCCTCCACCTCCTCCTCCTTTAGAAATAGACATCTCGAGACAACAAGTAGAAAATCTCGCTCAACAACTCAATTATGGTGTGAAGACTACTCGGTTTTCACTTAACAATATTTGTCCCTATCCTTTTGATAGGAACATGCTTATGCCACCTTTTCCACGAGGGTTCAAAACACCTAAGTTTTAAAAGTATAGGGGTAAAGGAGACCCTAGATATCATGTACGATAATTTCACTCAGGTTGTTTAGAGGTGGCCTATTAGGACACCTATCTAATGTGCCTCTTTCCTTAGAGTTTGGGAGGCACAACCATGCAATGGTTTTCCTGATTACCAGGTGGCATTAGAACATTTGAGGAACTAGTTCAAAAATTCATCGCTCATTATGCACATAACATAGAATGAGATGTTACCATGGCAGATTTATGCAACACCAAACAAAAACCAAGGGAGTTGTTCTCAGCTTTCCTGCAACGGTGGAGGCAACTGTCTAGCAAACATTCTCTTCATTTTCTTGAACAAGAACTAGTGGAAATATTCATTTCCAACTTGAATGACAAGATGGAATTCCATTTAGACATGAAGGGTACAAAATCCTTTGAAGAGATGATCACTCAAGGATTAAAATGTGAATGAGCCCTTATCAAAAAGGGACTTATCAAATTCTACAATGAACCCAAAGATGGTCTTAGTCCACATTATAATAGTGATAAACCAAATTTTTGGAACAAGAACAAGAAAATTGTTAATGACGGGATCGTGAATGCATGAACAGTAAAAATTGCACAACCTGTGGTCAGGTTTGCAGGACAAAATCCCACTCCTAAAAACAACACCATCACTCATCCACAAAATCAAGGTCGCAATGTGCCACAAGAAGAACCAAAACAACGACAACAAAACTACAAACCAAAGCGCAAGTACACACCCTTAGGGGAACCCATCAAAACAATATTACGCCAATTGGTCTCTTCCAATCTTGTGACCTTACCGAAAACCTCTAACTATGAACCTCAGGTCAAACCTCCATGGTGGTGCGATAATGAACATTGTGAAATTCACCAGGGAAAAGGGCATAAAACGAGCAATTGCCATCGACTAAAAGATCTTGTTCAAGATCTCATTGACAGAGGAGAAATTGAAATAGAAGGACATGACCCTAAAACATCAAATATGATCATCTAAAGTTCAAGAATCCACTTCCATCGCATGATCAAAGGGGTCCTTCCACCTCCAGATGAAACACAGATACTACGACTAATTGTACACAAGCTACATATAATTATACTGTGAGTCACCTCTATGACGCTGATGAACAAGTTGCAACTCTCACCATCAAAGATCTAAATCTTGCATGCAACATTGTTACGCATCATAGTAGATTACCATTCGAGCAGCACCACAAGGAATGACACCCCGGCCCAAGTAATATAATCTTGTGGAACAATTGGATAAAATGCCCGCACTCATTTCCATATTAAAGCTTTTGGGCTTATCCCCCTCACACAAAACAATCCTTGATCAAGCTCTCCAAGAAGGGGTAGTCCTTGCCAACCTCAACACAAATCAATTTCAAGCCATGGTTGGCAGTCTTAGGTCATCACCATGCCTCACTTTTTCTAAAAGTGATAATGCTTCATTCCAACAACCACATAATGCATCCCTTCACATTTAAGGTTTTATAAACCAACACATAATCAAGTGAGTCTTGATTGATAATGGAGTCGGCTTGAATATATGCACCTTGTAGTTGGTCACAACATTGGGGTATGCAGTAGAATTAGTGGATGCCAATAAAAAGATAAACATTAAGGCTTATGATGATGTAGAGCATTCTTCCAAAGGAGTTGTTGTATTACCCATCAGAGTGGGACCAATGGTGAAGCATATTGTCTGCCAAGATCTAGACCTTCCTTTTCCATATAATCTCTTGTTAGGAATACCTTGGATACATGCAATGCATGTCATCCCATCTACCTATCATCAATGTATCAATTTTCCCCATAACAGTGTAGAAATCACAACCCTTGGCGATGCAAATCCATTTGCATATTGTAACAATATTAACCATCAACCAGAAATCACCATACCTAAAAATAGAGAAGCTATCCCTTCCACATCATATGTTAATCTAGCCTCTCTTTCCAGCTCAATCACCCCTATACGAAAGCAAGAGAAGTTGAAAATGAAAATGGCTGAGGAAGGTCTCGGGGAATATAATCTAAGCCAACTCTTTTATGTCAGGCAACTACTCACCTCCCCTATAACTCATGGCAAACCTCAAAAGTTTCTTCAACCACCACTGGCCAAGAAAACATGCACTTTGGCGCAGTTCATCCCTAGTAAAAGTCAGGAAGAGGAAAGCGTGAATGAGGACCTAGCAAAATGGATCTACAAAGACCATATCAACATAGAAATCCCAAATGCTAAGCTTCCCACTCATAAAGATGGAAAAGGCCTCACTATCATGCAAAGAATGGGATATGATGGCCAAAGTTCTTTGGGACATTGTAAACAAGGACGACATGAGCCCTTACAACTGGAGTTGAAACCCAAAGATAAAATTGGAGTAGGTTTTCAAAAGGAATCTCTTCCTAAGCTTAGATTCAAAGGCAGACCTAGCAAAACCATGTATCAACCAGTTACTCCAAGGAGGTCGTCCTTGATTATATCTATGGAACCAACAACACCAACCACACCCACAAAACTGATAATCCCATCAGTCACATCAGTAACACCACCTGCATCCACAAAATTGATAATCCCATCATGAGCATCAAAGCCAGTAGCAACATCAACAGCACCAATAATCCCATCAGTAGTAGCAGTAGCACCAACTGTACCAACAACATCGATACTCCCAGCAGCAGCACCAATAACCCTACCAGCAGCACTATCAATTCCACCTCCAAAAGTGCATAAACCCGTGACCAATACACTCTTCAATTCTAAAGACATCCTAGCATGGTATAGTAATCAGATGTTAGAGAGTGATTCAGAGATAGTTTCGCATGAGTGGGAATGGGATTCAGTGAATCTAAATATTTCAGACAAGGAAGACACGTTGCCTCCACCACCTTGTAAAGATATCCCAATTTATGGAGAGGCATGGATTAAAACCTTTTCGGTTTGTGAACAAGAAGAAACTTCCATAGGCCCTACGTCAAATCCTACACCATTATTTGACAAGCAAAGTACCATTGACAAACTTCGCTCATCAATATTAACCCTCACTAACACCTCCTCTGAACTCAACTTAATTGATGAGGTCATGCCCATCATCCACCCCAAACTCATCAACTGGAACCAACCAAATCCCCCATGTCTTGATCACTTCCAAAACAATGAGGTGCTCATCAACTTTTTAGAAATACGAGATAACATACCAAGCAGGGATCATATGTTGGTATTTTGGTATGGTTTTGTCATTGATCTCAACACCTACTAAAAACTAGCACTTTGGAGATCCAGCAACATTCACCGGCAAGCAAGTAACTATTGCACAGTTACTGGTATATGGTTCACCGGTAGGATATAATATTCACCAGTACCTAGAATGATATGGAAGACACTTGGTAATGTCGAAGACATCGTGTGGACACTTTGTTTTAAAGAATTAATCATTGGTATATTCATATTTACATATTTGCTTTTACCGGCAAATAGGTTCAGGGTTATCTATGGTTACACCGACAGGTTTATCTTTTTCATATCAACATGGCACGCTATGGAGATGGTTTATTATTGATGTAAATGCATTAAGATGACATGTTTAATCGGTTATTGCATCGGATATTTTTTAATTTTTTTGATAAAAGTGGACAAGCCACTAAACTTATATTTTATTAAATTTAAGAGTTGAAAATACATAACAGGTTCAAAGGGCATACTGGTAGGAAAGAACCCACAAGAAAACCTTCGGTTATGGCCCAAAAAAAGAGAAAAAACTAAAATTAAGATCCCCATATACCCAATTAGAAATCTGAGTTTGATCACCCTCCCGTTACAGAGCTTTATCAGAATATACCTAACATCATCAAAAAAACCCCATAGACCCATTACATACTTGATATAAAAACCCTCCCCTTACATGATTCTTCAAAGATGCTTATCATTCTCCATAGGACCCAAAAAGAATTTTGAAGAACAAAATTTGTAGAGAAGGGGAAGACAGCACGCTTCCATGCTTGACAAGATTTTGTAGCACCCGGCCAACACCAATATAACTAGCAAAAACCATCCCTTATGTTCCACAAACAACAATATTGCTTGCCAAAAAGATGAAAGAACCAGATGGAAGCATGCCCCTACTCAAAAAACCAGTGGGCAAAACCTGTGACACTCAAAAATAGAAACCCGTGATCATGTTGTCAAGTAAAAGAGAGCCATGAGCTAGGCCCTTCTAATGGCCGAGAGGAAGGAGGCACCATCTATATGGGAGGAATCCAGACTGGCACGGCTTGAACATTAGACAATGCTTCTAAGAGGAAATGCAAGCCTACAAAAATATTAACCGCTGCAGCTAGACAATCTGGAGATATATGATCTAAAAGGGCTGCCAATTCAAATAGTGTGTCATCATATATGTTAGATATTAGCCCATTCCTTAAAAATGAAAGGAGTTCCCCATACCACCCAGAGGATAATAACTGAGAATGAGTAAGAAAACCAGCATATGCAAAATTACCAAGATCAAAGCGGTAATTAGAAAGAGCATTATCCAAATCAACCGAAGAGTAAAAGTGTGGGTTGAAATATGTATCATAAATTGCCCTAACCATAGAAGAATCGAAAAGCACATCCATACATACAGTGAGAAACCGAGATGCAATATTAGCAAGGAAACAACCTAGATTATCCACAAGCCATCGCTTTCCCAAAACTTTGTGAATAGCCAGAGAAAAATCCACCGAATGAATTTGAAACAAACGCCCAAGCTTCTCATTATCCAAAACAAAAGAGTCTAGAAAATCATAGTGCTTGCAGGGCAATAGAATGTGATAACCCATTGATTCCATCAGAAAAAAAAATGCAAAGCCAGGAGAGCCAAGGAGAATTAAAGAACCCAATGCCATCATAAGACAGTAATAACAAACATGAGAGGACAACACACTAATCAAAAATGATGTCATTATCCAAGCCGCCACCCTAAACAAATAATGATGATATTTTCAAAATAGCTCGGCACCAAGAATGCAAGACAGAAACAAAGCCGCCATCTTACTAAACGATGATGGCAATGCCCATGCAAAGCATAAAACCAGCCAAGCAAATTAATGACTCAAGATATCCACATGAACAAAATTACTCAGAGGATCACAAACTGTTGCCACGTTATGAAAACGTGGAGAAATCAAAATTGTGCAATCAACAAGGGCGGAAAACCAATTATAAAATTTATGAGGGAAGGACCATACCCCATAAACATGCAAACATTACTCTCAATAATGTCACCCTATGTGGTGAAAAAAAATAGAAGTGCATTCCTATGATTTAACTTCTAGCCACTGTACATAGACAAGCTTTTTGCCAATGAGTAAGAAACAAAAACTCTTGAAAGTGGTACCAAAGAGTAAAGCACGATAAAAAACAATTTCCAAACACCAACCGGATAGGGGAAGCAAAGGCCTCGAGCCCTGTTTGGGAATACACACAAACTATGTCAAAATAATGCATCAATGACCCAAAATAAGATACCAAAAAAAATTTCTTCCTAAATGTGAATAATACAAGGGGCGTGCTTAAAACAACATTTACAGATGATAGAAAAAGCACCCATAGTTAAAAGCAATAAGCAAAAAATGCCCCATCCTGTTGTTTGACCCAGATATATCTCCAAGACATATGTAACTCATGAATTAATAAAATTAACTGTAACAACCTCTCCAATCCTCAAGGAAATACACACATTAACATCTACCCCAAGAACAGAGAAGTATAAGTACTTCAAATGCAGATAGAAATAAAAGACTCCTATCAGTACAAAAAGAACAAATACAGACTGTACTGGGGAGAGGATAATATGTATACTTCAATGAGAAATAAAGATAAAGAGAAGGCACAAATTATAATGTATTGCCAGTTGCCTTACTATCTCCCCAATCCTCAAGAAGTGCATATATTACCTTCTAACCCGATACAAAATTTGAGAAGGGGATAAATTAAATACTTCAAAAAGAAGTGGAGGAAAGGCTCCAAATGGATGAAATCAATATTTGGGAAGAGGCATATACTCGGGGAGGACATCGTGAGGAATGTCATCTCTTTCCACAATCTTATGAAAAGCAGCCGACTCAATTGCCAAATTAGCCAGGAAATCTGCCAATTTATTTAACTCTCAAAAACAATGAGATAATACATAGGTATCAAAAAAAGATAATTTCTCCAAAATGTGGTCAATTAAATACTTCAAGTGCCAACAATTACTTTTACAATTCAAAACACTTTGGATAACAACCATTGAATCCCCCTGAATGTGAAGATGTTTTATCCCAAGGGAAATAGTCATGTCAATCCCAAGTGACAGAGCTTGACATTCAGCAAAGTTGTTTGACTGAGACCCAAGGGCATGACATTGAGCTGATATTAAGAATGCATTATGATCCAGAATAGCCATACCAGCCCCTGCCATACCCAGGTTCCCCCTGGAAGCACCATCAAAGTGGAGTTTATAATGACCCGGAGGAGGAGGAACCCAGGTAGCCATAATTCTCTTATTTTTAAAAGCCATACCCTTTGAAACAGACCCATGGGAGGTAATAATAGACAGGGATCTCCATGTTCTTGTGATCATGCCATCCCCATGGGAGAAGGATGTTAAATGATCTAAATTCTTGTGAATATATGACAGGGCCACCTTTGAGATAGAAGCCTCTATCTTAACTAATATATCAAAGAGCAACGTGGATGATTTTTTGAAGATCCTATTATTTCTCTCTCACCAAATGTTCCAAACAATGGTCGATGGAGCTATGATCCAAAGACATGCATAGAAAGAATAAGGGAACAAAAGAGGCCAAGCTCTGAAGTGTAAGAGGAGGTCCCCACTAGTAACAAAAGAGAGGCCTAACTTCTTGAAGAACCAATTCCAACATCCTAAAGCAAAATCACAATGAAGAAAAAGATGGGATGACGATTCCAATTTCTGATTACATAAAACACAAGGGAAGACAACAGATAAGCCCATCCTATCCAATCTCATCCCAGTAAGAACCTTGTCTTGCACAGCAAGCCATGTAAAGGCTCCAGCCTTCGGCAGACATGTAGGATGCCAGAATAATTTGTAAGGCCAAGAAGAGAGATCCTTGACCGTCATAAGGGAATTATAGCCATCTTTCACTGAATACTTTCTAGTAGAGTTCTTGGTCCAAATCAGCTCATCATTGAGCTCAGACAAGATGATTATTCTATTTCTAAGAGCATAATAAAAATCTACTTTAAGACTAGAACTAATAGGAAGAAAATTAACCAACTTCCACTGGGCCATCACCATATTGCCATCATGAACTACAATGAAATAGTCTGGATATTGCATCGGATATTATATTGTATGTAAGATGTTTTTATTGTAATATCTTGTAGAGCCGACCTACTAAAATTGGTCTTAGGTTATGGTATAAATGTAAGATCTTATTTGTAAGATCAAGGTGTGGAGTGCAAAAAAGAATTGTGTGAAGGTATATGCGAGATTAAGCAGAGGTATACATGAAGACATCATTTGAAGGTGAAGCTAGGTTTCTGTAGAAGCATATCAGCATTACACCGGTACTGAATCCAGCATATGAAGATGCTATTTTGTGCAGTACATTCTTACTGGATTTAACCATCCAACTATAGTCAGTGTGACTCCCATTTTGTGATTGAGCAATGAGCTCTAGGTTGTTGGCCTTTTTGCATGTGCAGACCCCATTTATGTACACTTACTATCTGCAGTAGTATCATCTGATTATGGGTAAGGTTTCCCACCATGGTTTTTCCCCTTACAGGGTTTCCATGTACAAATATTGGTGTTATGTGTTGTGGATGACTTTATGTTTATGTTTCATGCATTAATCCTTACCAGTATAGCAATTTACTGTTAACACTATCTACCAGCATACTTAACTGATTTATTGGTATTAAGCATCAAGTTGGTTAATTGGTTTTTGGTTTAAATTTATTAGACAACTGATTCACCCCCCCCCCCTCTCAGTTGTCTTTAGGACCTAACAATTGGTATCAGAGCTTAGTCCTCTTTTGCAGAAGTCTAACAACTTGAGGACATCCAATGTCTACTAATTACTTCAGGAAGGACAGTCCTAAACTTGATGGAACCAACTATGGGATATGGAAGATCGGGATGGAGACACATTTGAATTGCATTGGTAAAGACATCTGGGAAATTACAAAGAATGGTTATACTACTATTGTAGCTGGTCAAACTACTCCAACTACCTTAGCTAAAGATGAGGAGAATGATTGCAAAGCAAGAGAAGCACTTTTGAGTGCATTATCAGATCAACAAATCATGGAATTATTAGATAGGTCTACTACTAATTGTTTTGGGTATTAAATGTTGTGGAGGAACCCTGAGTGAGGATGAAATTGTTTCAAAAATATTAAGAGGATTGCCACCGGCATATAAAGTGAAGGTTACTACTATAAATGAGTTGAGAAAAATGCCTAATACATCAGTAACTAGGGATACATTGATTGGAAAACTTTCAGCCTTTGAAATTGAGGAATTTGGTCATGTTGCCACTATAAAAACTGATTTGGCCTTTAAAGCATCAACATCATCTGCTCCATCATTTGACAAATCAGACTGGAAAGCCTTTTATGCAAGAGAACTTGAAGAAACCAGGAAGGAGAATGAAGAGCTTGAAGAACTTGAAGCAATATTTGCAAGAAAAATGCCAAAAGGTCCAGTTGGAAGTAAGTATGAAGGTAAAGCACCCTTTAAATGTTTTAACTGCAATAAGATTGGTCATATGGCTTCAAGATGCCCTAATAGACATGCTAGACTAAGAGAAGAAGCTAGAAGAACATACAAACCTAATCCTAAATATCAGAGATACAGATTTAAGAAGAACAAAGACAAATCCTGTTACATTGCTGATGAAGGTGTGACTGATGATTCTGATGAGGATCCAGGAGACAATGGATGGGTTTTTGTTGCTATAGCAGAGGATCAACTGGCACCTACTGCTCAACCGGTAGAACAAGCCCTAGCAGCCAAAGTTGAAGCAAAGGATGAATGGATCATTGACTCAGGATGCTCACATCACATGACTGGAGACAAAGGTAAATTCTTGAACTTTCAAGAATACAATGGAGGTTTAGTAAGATTTGGAGATGACAAAGCCTATTCAATCAAAGGTAAGGGTTCAATATCTCTTGATGGTAAGCATAACACTGACAATGTCTACTATGTTGAAGGATTAAAGCATAATCTTTTAAGTGTTGGTCAATTAGTTGAGAAAGGATTTCAGTTACAATTTAAAAATGGAAAATGCAAAATCATGAATAGAACTGGTTTGGAAATTGCAACCGGTAATCAAACTAGAGGTAATATCTTTCATTTGAATAACAGTGAAAAGGCATGCTTAATTGCACATATAGATGAAAGTTGGTTATGGCATAGGAGACTGTGTCATGTAAACTTTGATTGCATGGTAAAAATTAGTACTTCTAAGGCAGTTAGAGATCTACCTAAAATTGTGAAACCTCATAATACAATTTGTAAGGAATGTCAATTTGGAAAACAAGTTAGAGCTAGTTTCAAAAGTATTCCAAAAAACTCCAATAATGCTCTTGATTTAATTCACACTGATTTATGTGGTCTAGATAGAACTAAAAGCTTACAAGGTGATAGATATTTCATGCTAATTATTGATGATTATTCTAGAATGTGTTGGGTTACTTTTCTTAGAGAAAAATCAGAAGCACTTGGGAAGTTCAAACTGTTCAAAGCAATGGTTGAGAATGAAACTAGTAAGAAAATCAAATGTTTAAGATCAGATCAAGGAGGAGAATTCACATCTAAGGACTTTAATACATTCTATGAAATGAATGGAATCAGAAGACAGTTATTAGCACCTCGGACACCACAGCAGAATGGAGTTGTTGAAAGGAAAAATAGAACTATCTTGGATGCAGCAAGAAGTATGTTATCAGAAGAAAATCTACCACATGTATATTGGAGAGAAGTAGTTAGCACTGTTGTCTATACATTCAACAAATTTCACATCAAAGGTGAAACCGGTAAGACCCCTCATGAACTATGGTTTGGTAATACTCCTACTCTTAAGTATTTCAGAATTTTTGGAAGTAAATGTTATATTAGAAGAGATGAGTATATTGGCAAATTTGATCCTAGAAGTGATGAAGGAATATTTCTTGGTTATTCATCTAAGAGCAAGGGATATAGATGTTTTAATAAGAGATTGCAGAAAATTGTTGAGAGTACAAATGTAAAGATTGATGAACAATTCAGAGGAACTTCAAGGTATGTAGACTTTGAACCGGCAACAGAAATTTTGACAAATGAACCTACACTAAATCCACCGATACAGAATGAAGATCCAGTTACCTCGGTATCATCAGAGGATTCCACAGTAATTGAAGAACAATAGCAAACTAAGACACCCCGGCATGTAAGATTGAATCATTCTAAAGATCAGATAATTGGAAACAAATTTAAAGGAGTTATGACAAGAGGAAGATTGGCAAATGAAGAGGTATGTCTTATTTCTCAAATTGAACCATCATCTATTAATGAGGCATGTGAAGATAAATTTTGGATTAAAGCTATGGAAGAAGAATTAGGACAAATTGAGAAAAATAATACTTGGACATTAGTTCCCTGGCCTAAAGATAAAAATGTAATTGGAACCAAATGGGTATTTAGAAACAAACTAAATGAAGATGGTAAGGTTGTCAGAAATAAAGCAAGACTAGTGTGTAAGGGATATTCTCAGAAAGAAGGACTTGATTACAATGAAACCTTTGCACTGGTAACCAGAATTAAGGCAGTTAGATTATTCTTGGCTTTTGCAGCTCACAAGGACTACAAAGTTTATCAAATGGATATTAAATGTGCATTTTTGAATGGAGATCTTTAAGAAGAAGTATATATTGAACAACCTGGTGGATTTTCCTTGACAGATGACAATGATATGGTTTGCAAGTTAAGAAAAGCTCTGTATGGATTAAAACAAGCCACAAGAGCTTGGTATGCAAGGTTGGATAAGTATCTTTTAAAGATTGGTTTTACTAAAGGAAATGCAGATAGCAATTTATATTATAGAATAACTAATGATGACATCTTGATTATTGAAGTATTTGTTGATGATATAATCTTTGGAGGAGAAGATGGATTATGTAAGGAATTTTCTATTAAAATGCAGCAAGAATTTGAAATGTCTATGATTGGAGAAATAAAATTCTTTTTAGGATTGCAGATTTCACAGACTGATAAAGGTATATTTTTGAGTCAATCCAAGTACTTGAAAGAATTACTAAAGAAATTTGGGATGGAGAACTCTAAACCGGTAAGCACACCTATGACTACAAATGACAAATTATCTCAAAGGGATGAATCTACACCTGTTAATCCAACTAGATACAAATCTATGATAGGAGGTTTACTATATTTGACACAAACCAAGCCTAATATTATGAATGCGGTATGTATTGATTCTAGATTTCAAAGTAATCCTAGGGAAAATCATGAATCAACAGTAAAAAAGATTTTTTGGTACTTACAAGGCACAACAAATCTTGGATTATGGTATCCTAGAGATGAAAATTTTGACCTATGTGCATACATAGATGCAAATTGGGCAGGAGATGTGGATGATAGAAAAAGCACCCCTGGAGGAGTTATCTTTCTTGGAAAAAGATTAGTTTCTTGGTTGAGTAAGAAATAGAGTTCTACATCTTTATCAACAACAGAATCAGAATATGTTGCAGCAGCAACCAACTGTACACAGGTACTATGGCTTAAGCAAATGTTGAAAGACATAAAGGTAAAATGCAAGGAACCCATTACTATATATTGTGATAACACTGCAGCAATTGATATATCTAAGAATCCAGTATTACATTCTAAAACAAAACATGTTTCTATCAAACTAAATTTTCTAAGGGAAAAAGTTGAAGAAAAAGAGATAAAACTGGTTTATGTGAATACTAAAGAACAACTTGCAGATATTTTCACAAAACCTTTGCCTAAGGAGACTTTTGAATATCTCTAAGATTAGCTTGGAGTCATACCACCACCGGTAGAGACTTAGACAGTTGATGATTGTCATCAACCGGCAGAATTGAAAGACAAATCTTTTACTCTGGTCTTTGATGAGGAAGCTACTTCTTAGGGGGAGTAGTTGGTATTTTGTATGAACTTGACTTTTGTAACTTTGGCATTTGATGTCAAAGGGGGAGAGATATCTATGGAAAAACACATTATCTTTTGAGGAGAGATTGGTATTGAAAATAAATCTTTGAATAAACACATGTTGCTCCCAGGGGGAGAGATTGTTGTTTAGGAGATTGTTGGTTTTTGGTTTTTGGCATTTCTATCTTGGCACTTTGATGGTTTTTCCATCTTGTCTTGCCATCAATGCCAAAGGGGGAGATTGTTGGTATTTTGGTATGGTTTTGTCATTGATGTCAACACCTACTGAAAACTAGCACTTTGGAGATCCAACAACATTCACCGGCAAGCAAGTAACTATTGCACAGTTACTGGTATATGGTTCACCGGCAGGATATAATGTTCATCGGTACCTGGAATGATATGGAAGACACTTGGTAATGTCAAAGACATCATGTGGACACTTTGTTTTTAATAATTAATCATTGATATATTCATATTTACATATTTTCTTTTACCGACAAATAGGTCCAGGGTTATCTAGGGTTACACCGGCAGGTTTATCTTTTTCATATCAACATGGCATGCTATGGAGATGATTTATTATTGATGTAAATGCATTAAGCTGACATGTTTAATCGATTATTGCATTGAATATTATATTGTATGTAAGATGTTTTTATTGTAATATCTTGTAGAGCCGACCTACTAAAATTGGTCTTAGGTTATGGTATAAATGTAACATCTTATTTGTAAGATCAAGGTGTGGAGTGCGAAAAAGATTTGTGTGAAGGTATATGCAAGATTAAGCAGAGGTATGTATGAAGACATCATTTGAAGGTGAAGTTAGGTTTCTGTAGAAGCATATCAGCATTACACTGGTACTGAATCCAGCATATGAAGATGCTATTTGGTGCAGTACATTCTTATTGGATTTAACCATCCAACTGTAGTCAATGTGACTCCCATTTTGTGATTGAGCAGTGAGCTCTAGGTTGTTGGCCTTTCTGCATGTGTAGACCCCATTTATGTACACTTACTATCTACAGTAGTATCATCTGATTGTGGGTAAGGTTTCCCACCATGATTTTTCCCCTTACAGGGTTTCCACATACAAATATTGGTGTTATGTGTTGTGGATGACTTTATGTTTATGTTTCATGCATTAATCCTTACCGGTATAGCAATTTACTGTTAACACTATCTACCGGCATACTTAACTGGTTTACCGGTATTGAGCATCAAGTTGGTTAATTTGTTTTTGGTTTAAATTTATTAGACAACTGATTCACCCCCCTCCCTCTCAATTGTCTTCGGGACCTAACATCATAAAGTTGGATTTGCCATCAAACTTAATAGCACAACGTACTTTGGGGTAGATGCCAAACCTTTCAACTGTAAAAACATCACAATAAAACATGGATCTTCTAGTGAAAACCACAGAGTGGCACTTGTTGATCCCAAAAAAGTAAAAATAAAGAGCATATACAAAGGTGAAAACCTCTCTGAGGCACCTGCAGATGAAAGGTTTGACATCCTCCCCTCTAGTACAAATCAGGAGAGATCGACGATACTAATCGAAGAAACAACAGAATTCAATGTGGGGACCCATGAGACTCCTCACCAAATACATTTGGCATCTCTACTAACTCCAGAGGAATAGCCAAAAAATTTGGAATTCTTCCAGCAGCGTCAAATCAACTTTGCATGGTCTTATGCAGACATCCCTGGCTTAGATCCTGATTTGGTCATGCATCACCTAACTGTGGCAGAAGGAGCTAAACTGGTCAAACAAAAGCTCAGAAAGATGCATCCATAGATCATCGTCCTTGTCAAGGTGGAACTCAAAAAGCTCTTGGATGTTGGTTTCATGAGACCAATCGATTGTGTACATTGGATCTCCAACATCGTACCTGTTGGCAAACCTAATGGGGGCATCCGCATCTATACAAAATTCAGAGATTTGAACAAGTCATTCCCTAAAGATGACTTCCCCTTACCAAACATCAACATTATTGTCGATCTCACAGTGGGTCATGCAATGCTTTCTATTATGGATGGCTTTTCAGGGTACAACCAGATCAAGATTGCTCCAGAGGATCAACATAAAACTGCTTTCACATGCCCATGGGTAACATATTGTTGGAATGTGATGTCATTTGGTCTAAAGAATGCAGGCGAAACCTACCAAAGAGATATTACTACCATTTTCCATGACATGATGCACACCATAATGGAAGATTATTTTGATTATTTACTAGCTAAATCATTAACAAGAGAGGGTCATCTCGAAATACTAGGTAAAATCTTAGACAGATTAGAGCAATATCATGTTTGTCTTAATACAAAGAAATGTGTCTATGGACTAACCTCCGGGAAGCTCTTAGGATACATTGTCTCAAGCAAAGGCATTGAAGTAGATCTGGCGAAAGTCAAAGTAATCATGGACATGCCACCTCCAAATAACATCAGTCAGTTAAGGACACTACAAGGGCAACTACAATCAATTCAGAGATTCATTGCACAATTGGTTAATAAGTGTCATCCCTTCACACATTTGTGACATAAGAATATCCACTTTCAATGGGATACAAAGTGCCAACAATAATTCCAAGTGCTTAAGAACTACCTAATGAATACACCCTTGTTGATCCCACAAGATCCAAGTAGACCTCTATTCCTATATATTTCAGCTACAAATACGGCATTAGGAGTACTGCTGGAACAACACAATGTAGAAGGAAAAGAATGTGTTGTATATTATATCTCTCGCACATTGGTAGGCTATGAACTCAATTACACACCTATTGAGTGAGATTTCCTAGCAGTTATCTTGGCAACCACTAAATTGAGGCACTACATGTTAATGCACAAGGTACAACTCATTGCCAAAATAGATCCACTCAATTACCTACTTAGCAAGGCAGCATTGATAGGCTGTTTGGCTAAATGGGTTCTGATCTTAAGAAAATTTGATATAGAGTATGTGGACCACAAGGATATCAAAGGGCAAGTTATTGCAGATCAGTTAGCTGATGCACCCCTTGCAGGTGACCATCCTCTTGTTTCCAACTATCCAGATGAAGAGATCTTCATGATCACAACTACAGAACCTTGGAAGCTATATTTTGATGGCTCATATACTAGACATGGCTCGGGGGGAGGTATTCTTTTTATCACACCTCAAGGTGAGAGCATCCCGAAGTCATATAGGCTCACTGTCCCATGCACCAATAATATAGCAGAATATGAGGCCTTGATCATAGGACTCAAATTGTCTATACAATGGCATATAAAAGAGATACAGGTATATGGAGATTCTCAATTAGTCATCCAACAAGTCACCGATGAGTACCAAACTAAGGATGATAAGCTCATGCCATATAAAAGGATGGTGGATAGTTACAAAGAATCATTTACAACTATCACATTTGAGCAAGTACCCAGAGATCAGAATCGAGTTGTCGATGCAATGGTTACAATTGCATCTCTTCTAGATCTTTCGCAAAATTCAACATGCTATGAGTTCTTGGTAGAATAGCTTTGGATCCCCACATATGATATCCCCAAAATTGAAATGATATGTCACTTTATTGGTTCTAAATCCCCATGGTATGGTGAGTTCTTCACTTACCTTCGCGATCACACACTTCCTCCCAACCAATCAAATAATTAATGAAAAACCTTCACCTGCCAAACTGCTCGATACACCATCATTGTCGAAACCCTATGCAGGTGAAGTCTTGATGGTACTCTCCTTCAATGTTTGGAACAAGATGAGGTAACAAAGGCCTTGAAAGAGGTACATGAAGGAATTTTTGGGACTCACTCAAGTGGTCCTTCGCTAGCAAAGAAAATCATGCACATTGGATACTATTGGCCCTCCATGGAAAAAGACTCCTACTATTTTGTGAGAAAATGCAAGAAGTGCCAAGTTCACGGAGACCTGATACATGCACCAGCACAGGAATTGCAACCAATCACAACACCATGGCCCTTTTGTCAATGGGAACTTGACCTTGTGGATAAAATACATCCATCTTCATCCAATGGCCATAAATTTATCATTACCACCACCGAATACTTCACAAAGTGGATCGAAGCCATTCCACTTACCCAAGTCACCAGCAAGCAGATCGCCTCATTCATCCTTAATTACATCATCTACCAGTATGGTGTACCCATGTCCATCATCACAGATAACGGGCTTCCTTTCAAAAATCAGGATGTATGTGAGCTTTGTAGAAGTTTCACATCCAACACCATTTCTCCACTCCCTATTACCCACAAGGAAATGGTCAAGCCGAAGCATCAAACAAGAACATATTAAGAATCCTTAAAAAGATAGTCAATGATGTTGGTCATGATTGGCACATTCGATTAAATCCAACACTATGTGCATACTGAACTAGCATTCAAACCCCTACAGGCACAACTCCCTACTCACTGGTCTATGGAGCAAAAGCCATTTTGCCTATTGAAGTTGAAATACCATCTCTACGGGTTTCCTTGCACAATCTGATAGATGATGAAGCATATCGGGTCTCCCATCTTCAGGACTTGGAACTGCTTGATGAAAGGCAACAAACTGCATACAACCACCTGAAAGCCTATCAGCAGCGAATGAGCAAAAGCTACAATCATTGGGTTAAACCTTGTACATTTGAGGTAGGTGATCTTGTTCTCGGGGAGAACCTCATAACCAACCAAGTAGAGAACATCAGTGCAAGTTTGAATCCAACTGGCTGGGTCCATATGTTATCACTGTTGTATTTGGGTCTGGGGCATATTAGTTGGCAACTTTAGAAGGAAAACCACTAGTAGATCTGATCAACAACATGCACCTCAAACGGTTTCATACATAAGTTTTGTAGAGCATCAGGCTTCTCCAATATATTAGAAAATATCAAAAAAATTCAGAAAAATATCTTAAATAAAATACAAAAAAATCAAGAAAATAGTAAAGAAAAAAATCATGCATTCAAACGGTGAAAACATCTTTGGTGGCACCTTGGGTAAGTGCAATGGTAAAAACCTGGCAAACGGGAGCCATTTATAAAGGCTATGGCTCCATTTTCTTTCAAACTTGTTGCGATCACATCCATTGCATCCATTCATCTGTTATTTAAACCATGGCTTGTCATTGATCTGCAATCAGGGTTAGTACTTCATGTGTCTTGCATCTTGCTTTCATAGTGACATCTAAACTGGGGGCAATGCTCTTAACCTATTGATGGAAGTGGATTCTACATTACTTATGATTCATTGAGTTCCTTATTCAAAATTGGCTGGAAATAATACCAAAAACATTTGTAAAAAGCTCAGAAAGTACCAAAAACATTCAAAAACACTCACAAAATCAAAAACATGTCAAAAACATCAAAAATCAAAAACATTGCAAACGCATATAATATTCTTTGTACATACGCATCAAAATAGACACCAAACAAACATTTTGAGCTACTCAAACAAAGACCACTTATCAAATCAACCAACCAATCAAAACATCTACACACAATTGTCTTCACAAGGATACATCCTTCCTCACAAACAAGAAATGGTAACATTTTCTTTGACAAGAAAATTTTGTTTAAGCTGATAAGTACTTGGTCGATTTGTTATTTATTTATATCAAGTTCCTACGCTACTCTAGGATATCCACAAGTGATTAGAGTAGCCAGGATGGCTCCTGATAGCTTTTTTTTTGTTGTTTGTTGTCTGTAGATTGATTCAATGATGTTCTAGGACATGTACTAATGGTGTCTACGTGGGAAGCTCACTAAGCTACGTGATCCTATGCAAAATATAGTCATAGATCACTATGGCTTACTGACTATAGTGTATACCTCAACCATTTGTGCATGAACCAAAATAGAGGATAAGTTTTCCTTGTCTACAATGCTTGCTTACAGGTGAAATGCTCAAACTTGGTTCCTGCTACCTCAGCCAAGAATGATACTACCATGCTTGATGATGAAAATAAGCAATGTAAATAATCTATGGATCATCATTTCATCTCATCTATATATATTACATTCTGTTACATTCCATCCATATTGATGCATATCATTCATACATAGTAATGACAATGGATACTCTCTTTTTTTTATCTTCTTCCATAGGAATGAGTCCTAGGTCCTCCATACCTTCTATCTAACATTGAATCATCCCCCTCAACCTTCCTCTCTAGGTCATCATCATAATTGCATATCGTGCATCATTTACCATCCTAGGACCTCCATACCTTCTATCTAATATTTAATCCCCCCCCCTCACCCTCCCCATCTTGATAATCAACATCACATACCCTGCATTGTGTCCCATCAACCAAATCAAGCTAGTTACTCTGTCTACACAGGCACATCAACTCACACATGCCTAGACTATCGACGGGTACTTTTTAATCAAGTATCTTTGGGTCTCAATAGGTAATCAATTATGGCAATCCTAGACTACAACAAGCATTTACTACAATGACCTAGTCTCAACGGGGCTGCTATGATTCACCACAAACAACCTACAACGCAAACACTATAAATTGATCAACCAATCAAATACAATCAACACAGACAATTACATCAATTGTCTAAGTCTCAACGAGTATTTTGCTTCAGATACCTTGACTTCATCAAGCAATTACATCAATTGTCTAAGTCTCAATAGGTCACTTTGATTCACTTACTCAGACTTTATCCTATCCAAGCGAACAACTGACATCAACTATCATGCTTTGACTCAACCGAGGCACTTTAACCGATTGCACCAGATTGTCCAACCAATTTTGATCAATCATATAGCATCACTCAAAAGCACACATTACATTTGCACTATATCTCCTGCATGACCTAAGGGTACTCATTGGCTTCCCACTTCTCTGTATTCACTCTATTTTCTCCCATTCTTTCACCATTATTTCTAATTTTTTATATTCTAACTATCCCCAATTTCTTTCTCTTTTTCAAGAGATCGCCCAATTTTTTGAAATTTTTTGACCCATCTCTCGAGGGGGCATACCACCCACTAAATTAATATTTATGAGGCATATTTCTTTACACCTATTTTTCTTTCTTTGAAACGACGCAATAAACTGCACCATCTGAAAGAGGGACAAATGTAGTCACATAAATTTATCCACTTAATTAAATGAATATTTACTATTTATTTGATTATTTAACCATCAATAACCAATTAATTAAATTAATATTTAATTAATTTCATCCTCAACCTCTTCTCCTATTAATTAAATAAATTATTCAATTTTTTAAAATTAATTCATTAAGCCACACTCTAAATCAGTTAAATGAATAAAACATATTTATTTAAATTAACCACCTTCCCCTCCAAACTAACCCCCCCCCCCCCCCCACTTGCATTCTCCTACAAATGCAAGTTGCACTATTTGCTTGAAATAAAGTAATTTTATTTTAATTAAAATCCTATTTTCTCTCACCCACCAAACCCACTAGACCCTTCTAACCCATTCTAGACTCTTCTAACCCATTCTAGATTCTTCTAAACCTATTCTAAATTAGCCTAATCACCCTCCCTAATTATTGTCACATTCCTAAGCAACTTGAAGTCACTTCTCAAAGCCTCCAAAGCCTTTGAAAAGCATTAAAGGCTTTATGTCTTCAACAAGTTAACCCCCAAAGTCTTCCAAACCATTAATGGTTCTTACATAACCATTTATGGCTCTTACATAACCATTTATGGTTAAACTCAACTCACCCACATGGTTAGAGACTTCCCCTCTAACTCAACCCTCATTTAACTCATGGGTCTCTTTAAGCATTCATTGCTTTGACCGTGGTTACCCCCACTAACTCTTTCACAAGATTTTTTTCATTGGATAAAAGCATTATTCATTGGATAAAACCTTTATTCATTCAACTCAAGCCTAACCTTACCTCCTAAGGTAACCTTCATGTCATTTCAAGCATTTAATGCTTCTTCCCTCCCCTCTCAAGCCATCTCATGTTGACATTTTTCATCCTGGGATTGAATTGAAAGCCCTCACATGGATCATAAACCCATCAATCATGACCCTTGTTGAGATTACTCAATCTCAACCATCCATTGCCCTATTTTTCCTATAAATAGAGCTCAATCCTTCTTCATCCAAATCCAGAAATATTTTATGCATCAAACTTATACCAAATTTGAGAGAGCATCTAGGAGCACTTTTCTTTGTTATTTTAGTTAAAAATTAACATAGATTAATTAGATACTTTCTCATATTTAGCTTGCATTTGCATAATTAATCATTTTTCATAATCTTGAATCTCCATAAGACATCCATAGTAGTGCAAAAAGTTGAGGGCTACACTCATGTGGAACTTGGAGAGGAGAGGAACAAAGGAGGAGCATGTTGGAGACAATTTGGGAGGGTTTAGTGTATTTCCTGTATTTTTGTGTGCTTTCTATAATTTGTTTAGTATCTCTCTTGATATGCATGCTTAGGATTGTAGTTTCTTTCATCTTTCATTTCTGATTGATACTACTAACACTAATGTTTGAATCTTGTGTGTTTCTAACATCCTTTTTGCAGTGCATCGCTAACATACCATCATTATTCCATTACTAAAAATCACATATCACATAGCTAATTCCTTTACTTTAAGAATAACCCTTTTATGTTATCATAGTCCTACTTATTCAATCCATTTCAAAGCACAAGTACAAAAAGGAACTTATCTTCTTTTCATCTAGCACATACATAATTTTCCATCCAAGACTAATCCAATAATATAATTAATCATAAATCTAAAACCATATTTCCATAAATAAACAATATTCAAGATACAACATAGAACCCAGAAGGGTTATCATTGTTAGGGTTCCCACAGATATTGAGAGGGGGGGGTGAAGCAGTATCTGACCGGTAGTCAAATTTTCTTAAGTTAAAACATACAGAACATAAAGTAGCAGTGTACCGGTATGCAAGAATTAATGTAATAAATAGAATCAAAAACATCCACATGAAAAGAACACCATAACACAAGATGTTTAATGAGGAAACCCGGTGTGGGAAAAACCTCGGTGGGATTTGTGACCCACAATATTCACTTACTGGCCAATAAGAGAATATTACTTACAATAGGGGCCTACACATGCAGGAAGGCCAATTGCCTAGAGCTCATTGCTCAATGAGAAGTCATACTAACTTACAATGAGGATTATACTAATCCAATGATCTATACTGCTTTACAATAGCGTCTCCAATGTCAGATTCAGTACCAGTTCTTGCTCTGTTCTTTACATATACCCTTGACCTATAATTCGCACATTAGGTCTACCTAATAATTTTCTTTATGCTCACTTACTTACCTTTCAATTGTCTACAATGATCTTCTTTATATACAAGAGTCATTTTACAATTTGCCAAGTCGGCTTACAATAATAAACAAAATATTACATATAAAAAAAAATTGTCAGCCTTTGTGCCGGTATACATCTTTTCTTCTGTGCCGGTGCCGATGTAGAGTGATCTTGTTGATGTCAGTGCACTGTCTTGCTTGAATAATGCTTTGCTGGTATGATGTCTTGCTGGTGCCATAGGATTGCAAGGTTGCCATCAATGACAAAACCTTCAATCACACACAATGTCTCATTGGAGTGTCCATATGCCAACAATCTCCCCCTTTGGCATTGATGGCAACACTCATGAGAAATTTCAAAAAGGCGTCCAAAAATGTGTAGACCAAAAAAAATTTACCAAAAAATATGAGGGGCTCCCCCTGAGCATATGATTCCTATCTTTGAACTTTCTCATCCTACTACTCCCCCTTTGGCATCAATGACAAAGGTTGTCAGGATGTTAGTAGAGTTTGTAGTTATACCGGTCCATATCCTCAACCTTGTAGTTGGGTAGTTATTATCTAAAAAAGATCACCCAAAATTAAGTTTATAATATCCATAAACTTTTTGCTATCTTTTATTGTTGTTTCAGTCCTCTTCACAATGCTGGTGAGATGTTGTAATTGCTCTGCCAGTGTTTTACTTCCTGGTGTTAATGCCTCTGAGATTTCCTTCTGTAGAGATGCTAGATAGTCCAATCTTGGACTCAGTTTAGATCTCAAGTGTTTTGCCTTATTTATTATTGTCTCTTTCTCTTTCTCCTGTTTAAGTAATTCTGCCTCAAAATTTGCTAACTTATCTTCAAAAACAGATAGTGAATCTGGTGAGTTGACAAAATTGTCTGCAAGCTTGTTTATCTCTTCTTGTGTCTTGCTTATTTTCTTGTCTATATCTACAGTCAGGAAGTTTGTTTTGCATGTGTCTTTGTATAGGTTTTTGTACTCTTTTAACAAACTACATAGTTCCGGTAGAAGTGTGTCAAAGTCTCTGTTACACTTCTTAATTTCTTCCTCAAAGAATTTTTGTTTCTCCTTTTCTACAACGTCCTTTACAGATTCTAACTTTATTTCTCAATATTTCCAAAAATGTATTTACATAATGTATCCAACTATCCTAAAGAATCTTTATTATCTATATTACAATCAAGAGTGATTATCTTCAAAATTGGTATTGAATCATCTATTGCTTTGTAAGCTTGAGAACTATAGTCAGTTATTTTCTTGATGGATTCAAGTAATACCTCAGTCACATTTGTTGACTTTGATGGTGACCCAACAAACTGAGTACCGGTGGAAGTGACCATGCTTGTATTGACCTCTGGCAGGTCAATTTGTGTCTACATTTCCTTTAGCATTGGTTTTCCTACTTAATTGCTTACCAGTGGCATCTATTCTGGAGCCTTTAGCTCTGTCAGTTTCTCTGTTTGTGCTTCAAATTCCATCTTTTTCCCTGTATCCGCTGCTGGTTGCTCTGTATTTCTTGTTACTGGAGGCTCTTTAGCCATATCTGATTTTTTACTTGGGTCTTTATCAACTGTTATGTTGATCTTTTGGGTATCAACATTTACAGTGAATAGGACTTCAGGATTTGTATTGCTATCCTCTGGATCCATGCTTTTAGCTGCCGATTGGTTTTTCAGGGATTACAATTTTTACAGGTGGAGGTAGGTTATCTTTAACCTTTATGCTTGGAGGTCCACCAATTTTCCCTTTCCCTTTGTCCTTATCCTTCTGATATACCTTAATAGGCTTGGGATTCTTATATTCTTCTTGTTTCTCTTTTTCAACCAAAAATATGTCCCAACCATCTTCTATTTCCTCTGAAACCTCTGTAACTCTACCTGCCATCAGTGAAATTTGTCAGTGTGCAGTGGAAAAAACTGTCTGGTTAGCCTGAGCTATCAAATCATCAATTTCTTTTGGGGAGTTTATCGGATATACAGCAAGTAGTTTTTCTATTTTTATTTTCTTGTCCAGTTCAATTACTCCTTGCCTTCTGGCCTCAAGTCTTTTGTATAAGTCATCAGGAATTTCATTTATGACTTGCATCAAAAACTTTTTAAATATGTCCATGTGTAGTATTACACTCTCCTCAACTTGCCCTTTCTCATCAGCCGATAGGGTGTCATAAATTTTCCCTATGTTCTTCAATTTTCCTTCCTCTGTGATCTCATTTAACAAAATGTCCAGAGGTGCCAAATCAATTTTTGCCTTTTTCTTTTTCTTAGGGGTCAGCTTCTTTTTGGGTGTGACCTTTCTGACCGGAGATCTCACAGCTTGTTTCTTTTGCCTTGTCCTTCTAGGTGAAGGAATGGTTGCTGGTGAGGGATCTCTTTTCCTAACAACTCTTTTAAAGGTTGATGGCATGTCTCCTTTTGAAGAAGTACCTACCGGTGATAGATGAGCTTCAGGTTGTGGGGCTGCCAACTCATCTTCAGTTATGTCAGTTTTCTTTAATACATCTTCTTTAATGGCTTTTGCTTGTCTGGATCCTTTTCTCACAAAAACTTCTACCTTCTTCACTCTTTTCTTGGACTGTATTTTTTTTTCTATTGTTTCAGCACTACCAAATGCTTCCTCCTTAGGTTCATTGGGGGCTTCCAGAAGTGCTTTGGCATAAGTTTCAACTATGTGGTCATCTATTTCATAGCCCATTTCTATTACCTAGATTGTCATAGGGATGACTGCTTCCATCCATATTTCATCCTTTTTTATAACAAAGCATATATCATCTTTGTATTTATCTACAATTTCCTGAGATAACCTTGTCCTTTTCTTTATTTTCGTCTTTAGTGCTTGGAAAAAGTCATGAATGTTGTTTTCTTATTCTCACCCATGGTATTGAACAGTTATGTTAGTTGCTTTCCTACCGGTATGTCATATCTGAATTCTTTATATCCTATACCAGGAACTTGTTTTGTTATATGAAGCATTAGACACACTAACAGATTTCCAAATCTGAAGGTTCCTTTCTTATCCCTCTTTATCTTTCCAAGGTTGTCTATCAATTCATCCTTTAGCCATTCACAGATGTCAATTTTTGCATTGTTGGTTATCATGTCATAAGCACTCTTAATGCATAAACTTGAAACTGAGTTGAGTCTATTGGCATGAGTGGCTTTGTAACCTAATATCATGCTTATGAATCTTACATTTGTATCCTTTACATCATTAACCCTTAAAGATCTTTTATCAAATGTTGCACCTGTTAGGTCTATGACTAAATCATTTGAAACTTTCTTGTCTTTGTCTGGTCTTTTACCGATGGCCGGTAACCCTGTGACAGCCTTTACTACTTGCTTGGTGATCTTATGAATTGTATCTAACCAAAAAAATTATCCATGAACTCTTCTTAACACTATCCTAATCACATCCTTAGGAAATTCAGGAATACTAAGGATTTATGTGAATCCTAGGGTTTCAATGATTTTGTGTTCAGCTTTGATATTGCCGGTATCATCACATATCTTGGTTTTGAACATGGTTTTGATTTCCTCGTCTCCTAGCTCTTCAATATTGTAATGAATATACATTCTAGGGTCTTCAGCATATACAACACCTTTAGGGATTTGAGAGAATGCACTTCAGGTATCATCCTTCTTTTCTATTTTGAGGGCCAACTGAAATACGGACCTAGGTCTTTTAATTACTTCCACAACAGTAGGGTTTTCTATGTATTCAATTGCAGAGGTGGATGCCATGATAAAATACCTTTTTCTGTCTTGGATGGATGATTGCTTGGAGTGTACTTGCTTCTTGCTCAAAATGCCTTAGCTCGGAAAGCTTCGCGCTTTCTGAAAGTTTGAAATCACGGTGAAATGAAATGGAGCCAAAACCTTATTTTATAAAGTCTTATTTGCTACCTACCATATTAATTGCATGTTGGTTATGTATTCACTTAACTTTATTTGTCGGTAATAAGTGATTTTCAACTTCTTTTCTCTAACCGAGGGAATAATAGCATATGTGTCATTAGATTGCCAAACCCTCAAGACAATTTTCTTCAATTAGATGAAGAACTTCCTGCTGGTGGAGCACTGCTCTGTCCTACCGGTGGAGCATCACATTGTCTTGCTAGTGGAGCATTTGTTGGTTCTACCGGTGGAGGAGTATTCCCAATATTTAGATCAGCCTTTTTAATCCATTGCTTTGAGAATTCTTGCTTAACCTCTTCAACTTTTTCTTTACCTTTCAAGCTAGCACTTTTGTTGTCTACCGGTGTACTTTTACTTCTACAAAATTTAGCAATATGCCCAATCTTGTTACATGCATAACAAGTTACATTATTTTTCTGAATAGCTTTCCCATAACCTATACCAGTTTGTGTTCTACATTGATTTGATAGATGTCCAAATCTTCCACAAACATAACATCTTACATTCATTCTGCAATTTTCAGAGTTATGACCAACTTTGTTGCATTTGGAGCATTGACTGGTGGGAGGATTGATATTCTGATAATTCCTAGATCTACATTCATTTTCCCTATGACCATATTTATTATAGTTAAAGAATTTTCCATTGAATTTATAAGTATTAGGTGGTCTTACCGGTTTGTTGTGATCCTGAGTATTTGCGGTACCGGAGCTTTCTCCAATTCCAGAAGTGTCACCTTTGGGTTTTTGATTCTTTAATAAGGTACCAAGTTCTTCTGAGCTTTTCTTGAATTTTTCTTTGTGTTGATTTGCAGTTTCCAATTCCCTTTCCAAGATTTCTTTTTGTCTCATTAGTTCATTTGAGTCATTCTGAGTATGCATCAGATCTGTCTTCAACATGTCATTTTCATAGCTAAGTCTTGTGTTCTCATTTGCTACATCACTTAGTCTTCTGATCAATTCTTCTTCATTCTTCTTTCTGTCCTCAATCTCTTTGCAAAATCTCATAGTCATATCCTACATTTCATTTTTTGTTGTCATGATCTCTTGTTTCAACTTGCTTATCATATCATTAAGTGATTCCTTTTCATCATTCTCATTTTGCAATTTTTCACAAAGTTCTCTTCTCTTATTTCTTGTAACAGTAAGATTTTCTTGAAGTGCCTGAATGATATCCTGAGCTGCTCTTAAATCATCTTCTAATTTGATATTTTTCAACTTCTCTGCATCATAGTCAATAAGAGCTCCTTCAAGTTGCTTTATCAGATTTTCCATCTTTACCGGTGTCAAGATCTTCCTCAAGATGTTAGGATTCTAAAAATAGAGGACCAGGCTCTGATACCAATTGTTAGGGTTCCCACAGATACTGAGAGGGGGGGTGAATCAGTATCTGACCGGTAGTCAAATTTTCTTAAGTCAAAACATACAAAACATAAAGTAGCAGTGTACCGGTATGCAAGAATTAATGTAATAAACAGAATCAAAAACATCCACATGAAAATAACACCATAACACAAGATGTTTAATGAGGAAACCTGGTATGGGAAAAACCTCGGTGGGATTTGTGACCCACAATATTCACTTACTGGCCAATAAGAGAATATTACTTACAATAGGGGCCTGCACATGTAGGAAGGCCAATTGCCTAGAGCTCACTGCTCAATGAGAAGTCATACTGACTTACAATGAGGATTATACTAATCCAATGATCTGTACTGCTTTAGAATAGCATCTCCAATGTCAAATTCAGTACCGGTTCTTGCTCTGTTCTTTACATATACCCTTGACCTATAATTCGCACATTAGGTCTGCCTAATAATTTTCTTTATGCTCACTTACTTACCTTTCAATTGTCTACAATGATCTTCTTTATATACAAGAGTCATTTTATAATTTACCAAGTCGGCTTACAATAATAAACAAAATATTACATATAAGAAAAATTTATCGGCCTCTATGCCGGTATACATCTTTTCTTCTGTGTCGATGCCAGTGTAGAGTGATCTTGTTGATGTTGGTGCATTGTCTTGCTTGAATAATGCTTTGCCGGTATGATGTCTTGTCCGTGCCATAGGATTACAAGGTTGCCATCAATGACAAAACCTTCAATCACACACAATATCTCATTGGAGTGTCCATATGCCAACAATCATAACCTATTCTACTACAAATGCCATGATCTCAATCAAATATAGCATTCCATTAAATATGAATGCATTATCATTTACATCAAGATACATGATACTCAATCTACAAATAAATTTATCTCATGAATGCCACATGAATCATAATACATCAATCCGCTTCCAAGAATCCAACCAACAACTGAAGAGAAATAATCCACATCCACACATGATAATTCAAAGAAGAACATCCCAATTGAAGAAGGTATCAAACCACCTGACCATGTGGAACCAAAGGAACCACCCCCCGTGCTAGGAGATGACACAAGGTCCTATACACACTGTAGACCTAGGCTAACACCTAACAACCAAAGATACCTCAACAAGACAATAACCACAACTGAAACAACCACATGAACAAATAAACCAAATCACATCATATGACTAAATCAAAAACGTAAAACTCCCAGAGGCATATCAATAACCATGGCATAAGGAACAAGGACACATGTAGGGAAGGTATAATATATAAGTACTTTGGGATCTCCACCCGACATTATGAGATCTCCACCCTTTCCCCTAATAGACATGTGAAAATGTCTCAACCTATGACAGAATCAAGGGAGTTTGGTTTACTGTCTCCACGGTCTTTCCAGCTCATCCTGAGTCTCCACACAAGGCTATGATATGGGTCCAAAATCCATTTATTATCTTATTAGGTGAGTCCTAATTACCCAACCCAACTAATTAATTATTATGGTTATCACTTAATTTAAAATTAAGAAAACTTCCAATGTGTTACAGGTGGTCTAGACTCCAAACATCCTTAAAAGGAACCCCTTGGTAGCCTATTCTCTCATGACCCCTGGCCATCGCATAAAATACCACTCCCCCTATCCATGTTCCAAGACCTTAGGGTGACACATACAATAATATAAACAAGGAGGATCAATAATTATCATCCAATAAATATCTTCCATATATACATATACAACAAGAATGATAGTCAAAATGCCAACAAATATAAAACAAGAGCCTCAAATAATCATCGATAACCAAAAACAATGCAATATCCTCTCACTCATCCAATCAATGAGATCGTCAACAACAAGACATAGTCAACTTGATAGAGCCATAACATAAAACCCTCCACATTAGGACATACATCCTCTTGCTAGAGCTAGATCAATACTGATGTAGGAGCACCGGAGTGGTTCAACCAGTTGGAGCAGTTAACAGTGGATTTTCTTGGAGATCGTTGCATTTCTTCATGTTTTTGGATTCTAAGTTGTGTATTTGAATTTATCACCTTGAGATTGTTGTCTTAAACATATTTGAGATTCATGGCATTTGGATTTGATTTCGGTGAGATATCGATTCTGGTATTGTTCCGATATTGGTGTGTTCTTACCGATTGGTCTTGCAGTGAGTAAAGAGAAGCAGAATTGGGTTGCGGATGGTTTTTGTTACATCTTGTGTTGTGTGAACCGGTTACCGATATCTTTCATGGTGATTATGTTATTGGCTGCAAGGCAGGGTTGTCCTTCATTGTATCCCCTACCTTGTCTGCATCAAATACATCCTCAACAGATTGTTGGAGCAAAAACACAATCATATATCCAAATTTGAACAATATCCAACTTAGGAAATCACAAGGATACCAAAAATAGCCTCTAGTACAAAGAACAAAATCAGAAAATTCATCTCAGATTGAGAAAAAGGCCACAAAATAATGAACACGGCAGCCTAGCCTATTTGCCTAATTCGACAGCGCATATGATTATTTTTGCAGAGCATATGATCAATTTTATTACGCATATGATTAATTTTGTGGTGCATATGATCAATTTTATGGCACATATGATCAGTTTGGTGCCGCATATGAAAGAGAGTCAAGAAATAGACTATAGACGGAAATGAAAATTTACGGCAATGCCCAGAATACATAAGTACTCAAATTTGACTCCAAGCCAACTAAAATGAGTGCAATACAAAATATAACCAAGGAGCTATCCAATAAATAAGTTAATAAATAAACTTATGACATAGAAAATAATTCTAAATCATTCACAATATCTACTCAAACATAGGGGACAAACTCCCAGCAACAGAAAAAAGGTACAAAACTTACAGCAATCACAAAGATACTAAGATTCCAAAAAATCAAATTAACATATACAAAACAATATTGTACGAGAAACTTTAAATCCTCCCAAGACATATACAATACAATGAATAGGGATCTTATGGTAATCACAAGGAATGAATACAAAGATCATTCACAGCAAAGCTCAATAACAATTTGCATAGAAATATATTATATCCCCTACATTACATTATATCTAATAAATAATATTTTCACAACTATGCCCAAAGCCCTCCCACAGACAATCTTTCCGGAAACAAAATGCAAAAGGATAAAATCCAACCAACCTAAAAAACTAGACGTTATGGCAAAAAAATCGATGTAGCAAAATTCCAAGCCAAATCCAAGCCTCAAGCAATGAAATCTCTAAGAACACAAAAAAAATCTCCAGGAAGCCAACCCAGTCTAAATCTCAGAAAATAAATTTATAAAAATACATTCAAAAACTATGCAATAAAACCAGTCAATCAAAATAATTGAAAATACTATATTTCATACCTACCATACATAAAACCATGGTAAGATAATATAAAATAATACTTCTTACTTACCCAAATATTTCGACCAATAGTAAAATAGGGTAGGCAAGATAAATAATTAATCAAATAACCCTAAAAGGATAAAAGGGAATAAAATAATAAGAATAGCCCATTAAATTAAATAAACCATATGGGTAATAATACCCAAACTCAATAAATAATTAAATAATAAATCAAAATCCCAATAATAAAATACATCAAGGGCAATATAAATAAATACTTCAACTAAATATAAAACCATTAAACATAATAATAAATATCCAAATAAACATTAAATCACTAAATAAATATTAAAACACCAATTAAATATAAACCAATAAATTGAGGCTTAATAAAAAATAATAAATATCAATAAATCACCCAATAATAATTAAACATCAAAATTATACATTAATTTAATTTAACATTAATGAACTATATGAATCAAATGTTAGGAATTGCATGTAGAAAATATCAATTAAATGCAAATAAAGATTAAACAAAGGAATAAAAAAAATGGAAATAATAACAATGAGGAGACAATATTTAATGTGGTTCACCCAAACTCGGGTTACATCCACCAAATAGAGATTCTAATATTATTATCCATCAAATCGAACCAATTACAACAAATAATTCCTTGCAACTCAATACCACTACAAAATGCTATAAAATTCTCTACAGAAAACCCTAACCCCTCGCCATTTTATCAATGCTTATGTCGGTTACAAAATCAGGGTTAGAATATGTCAGCCAATAGAAAATAACTCCCAATGCCTTTATAAAATAATAAAAGTTGTTTGGGGGCACCCCCAAACCCCCATTAAATAATTAAGGGGGAAACTGGGTCGATAGAAATGGGGAAAATTTAACCTCCATGTCTGATTAGGCTCCATATAACAACAATATCCCACTTGGAGACTGATCAGACTCCACAACATAGCATCTCCCACTTGGAGACTAATCATAACATTGTTGACCTTGTAGCTCCCACTGGAATAAAACAACCTTGACCCTATTGTTCTATTTTATTGTTTTCAATCTTGAAGAGCAACCAAAGTTGAAGAGGAGCTTAGCTTCTCCCTTGTCACTATCGTTGTAAACATATCTACTGGATTTTCATCTATATGTATCTTTTCCACCCTTAACTTTACATTATCCAATACTGACCGAATGAAGTGATACCTCAACTATATGTGTTTTGTCTTTGAATGCAAGGTAGAATTCTTTGCAAGATTAATGGAACTCTCATTGTTCGTAAATAAATAACTGTTATCCTTTTGTTTGTCAAATTCTTCTATGAAATATTGCAGCCATATCATCTCTTTCTTTGCCTCTATTGTAGCTACATACTTTGTCTCTGCGGTGGATAAAGTAACCACCTTTTGCAACCTGGAGATCCAACTCACTATTGTCCCACCTATAGTAAAGACATAACCTGTAGTACTTCGTCTAGTATAAATATCACCTGCCACATCTAAGTCTACATAACCTATTAAATCACTATTAGGGCCTCCAAAACATAAATGTGTATTGTATGTACCTCTCAAATACATGAGAACCCATTTGACTACATTCCAATGTTCCAATCTGGGATTACTCATATACCTTCTACGACTCCAACAGCATGTGCAATATCCGGTCTCATGTATACCATGGTGTATATTATGTTAGGATCCAAGAACACTGAGAGGGGGGTGAATCAGTGTTCTACCGAAATGGAGAAATTTAACCTTATTAACACAATAACTAAGCAACCAGTAAACATAAAAGCATTTAACAATAAGAAACAATGCAACCACAAAGATGAACACCATAACACCACAAATTTATACGTGGAAAACCTCAAAGAGGAAAAACCACGGTGGGATTAGAGACCCATAATATCTATCCATTGATCAAATGAATAAATATTACAATAAGGGGCCTGCAAATGTGGGAAGGCCAATAGCCTAGAGCACACTACTTATCTCAAAAGGAGTCTCACTAACTACAAAAAACATCAGACTACAATCTGGAATGAAGATTGAACTGCAAGAATAGCATCTCATATGCCTGAGTGTAGTTCCGGTTAAGCTCAATACCAGAGGCCTTAAACCTCTTACACAAACCCAATTCGAGCACCTATGACCAATTGAAACCTCTGCATATGATTACAACCTTATTCATACACAGATAATCCCATAACCTTAATCCCATACCATGATCTACAAAGAGATCTTACATCATATTTATACCAACCCGGGACCTAAACAATTAGGTCAGCCACCTAAAAGATAATAGAATAAATTTGTTACATAATCCCGCAAACCAATGATAAACTAAGTCAGCCTAAGACCGAAACAACATAAACCAATCAATAAATCCAACCGGTGATGGATCAGGACCAACAACCAACACGTTACATAAACTGGTCCATAACCTAGCAGAATAACCACCGCACCTATAACAGGTCATCATAAGCCAAATGAAACACTACGAACAACTAGAACATGAACATGATAACCATCAGTATCCTCATAACCTTCTAGATGCCGCACCAACACCACTTATCAGATTCATCAAAATATCTTCATCAAACCATTGTTGGTAAAACCCTTACCGGTAACCAAAAGGCTTACTAGAACATATGATAGCATCTGGAACATCAAATCCTGAACCAACTGAATGTGATACACATCAGGAATGCATGAATAACCAATCCAAACCAATTCCACAAACTGAAGCATACCGGAGCATACTGGATCAATATCATAATCCAACTGCTCTACTGAAACCTACCAGAAACCAGTAAACAACCAAAATAGTCAGTGTTACCATCAATGACAAAACATTAATGCAACACATAATCAATTCCTCTAATTTTCCAACAATCTCCCCCTTTGGCATTTATGGCAACACTAGATGTGAAAAACATCCAAGTGCCAAGAAATACCAAACAAGTCTCCCCCAAAGGAAGAAAACCAACAATCTCCCAAAAGATGATATTATAATGAAGTTAACAAACTCCCCCTTTGACATCAATGCTAGAAATATGACATAAACATCAAAGAAAAATCATAAATCCTCGAAACCACACAGCTAACTACTCCCCATGAGTAGTAGCACCAACACATCAATCTAAAATGAATGATAGTGCTGATAATGCATGTCAGACTGATGCCAATCAGCATCACTCAAGTCTCTACCGGAGGGGCAGAAACTCCCAATCAGTCTCTGAAGTACTCAAATGATTCCTTAGGTAAAGGTTTAGTGAAGATATTTTCATTCTTCTCTTTAGTGTTCACATAAACCAGTCCGACTTCATTTGCTCCCACCTTCTCCTTCAAAAAATTATACTTGATAGAAATGTGTTTAGTCTTAGAATGAAATACCAGATTCTTTGATATGTCAATAATAACAGAGTTATCATAGTGAATAACTACCAGTTCATTGTAATCTACCCTTATGTCCTTCAACATTTACTTCATCCATAGAAATTGCTTACAGTTAGTAGTAGAAACAACATACTCAGCTTCAACAATAGATAAAGTAGTACATGACTTTTCTTGTTCATCCATGAAACAAGTTTCTTTCCAAGAAAGAAAAATTCACTGGATGAGCCTATCCAGTTACCTATATCTTTATCCCAATCCACATCTGAATATGCTCATAGTGTAAAGTCATCATAAAACAAAAACCATACCTTAAAATCCTTGAAAATATTTGAAAAATCCTAGCTATCGGAGCAAGGATTCAACATAATCAATTCCTTCCTTCTGAGAATGTCCTTTACATACCAATCAAGCTTAGTTCCAATAACATCCAATTCCATGTGTCATCCTTTTCTAACCGATCCAATTCCTCTTCCATAGCTCTCATCCAAAATTCATCCTTACAATCTTCATCCACTAATGTTAGTTCAATTTAAGCATACCTCATCAGCCGCCAACCTTCTACTTGTCCAATGATCTGATCTTTTGAATGATTCAACCTTACATACCTAGGATTCTTCTGACTTTTTGTTCATCTGCTCTGATCTTCAGTTATTGTTGAATTTTTTGATACTGTCAGAGTAACTGGTTCAACATTTTGTTCCGATGTAGGTGCTACTGGTTCAATTATGATCATTTCCACTACTGGTTCTCTCTCATAAGTTCTTATTTGACTTTTTTCAACTCATCCACCTTGACATTAGTTCTCTCCACAATTCTTTGTAATATTTTTTTATAACATCTATATGTTTTTATTTCATTAGAATAACCAATAAATATCCCTTTATCACATCTAAGATAAAATTTCCAATTCACTACCAAAGATTCTGAAAAACTTGACTATAGATGTATGACCAAATCATAACTTATACAGTGACTTACCAATAAACAAAACCAGATCCCAGATCCAACAAATATTCGTCGGTTAACCTTCAAATTGACTTCTCCAAAGTCTAAAACAGGCTTTCAGACCACTAATAGGGGAAATGCAAGATTTGTCATCAATTTTCCTCCCCCTAAAGAAAAGGCCTTAGTTACTGAATGAGTTTCCTGTCAGTGCAAGAACATTCTACTCTGTCGGTTGAGTAACTGGGGTATATGCTTCAACCAAATGAACATCTGGGGCATTTGATTCTACTAGTTGATCCTTAGACTTCATAACCAACTCTTTCTCATGCTCCTTTTGAATATCATCAACCTTTTGCTTTCCATTCTCATTAGATTTATCACTTCCTGCTAGTAGGTTCTTGCTTTTGCAAAATTTAGCAATATGTCCTACTTTGTTGCATGCATATAAAGTAACATTGTTCTTCCAAATTGCCTTACTATAACCTTGACCTTTCCTCGACCTACATTGATTATCCATATGTCCAAACTTTCCACATGCATGACATCTCACATTCATTCTACAATCTTTTGTCTTATGACCATACTTCTTACAATTTGAACACTGATCGGGAACTACATTGTTATCCTGATTTGCTCTATTTATGCATTGACTTTCTCTATGACCAAACTTATTGCAAACAAAGCATCTTCCATTAAATTTATGTGCATTGGGTTGCCTTACTGGTCATTTCTGATTCTGGTTGACCTACTAATCGGATGTGTCATCTTGATTTGCAGTACCAGACCTTTCACCATGCTGAAATCCAAGACCTCTATTGTCTCCAGTGTGTCTTTGATCCTTCAATAATTCATCAAGCTTAGCAGAACTAACCTTGAACTTATCTTTGTATTCATTTATAGCATCCAGATCACCTCTTAGGACTATTACCATTCTTTCCAACTCTTGCACATTATTCTGTGATTGCACCAATTCAGTTCTCAACACATCATTCTCATGCGCCAACCTAATGCATTCCTCATATCTATCTTTCAGAGATTTAGCAAGATTTTTTGCATTCTTCTTCCAATCTTCAATCTCTTGACTCATCTTCTGACATAAATCCTTTAAAGCATTCTTCTCTCCATCATCCTGGTTTTGCAATTGATCACAAATTTCCCTCCTTTTATCTTGCACAGATGACCTCTCCTGCAGTATAAAAATGAATTCCTTCGCAGATTTCAACTCATCTTGTAGCTTCATGTTCTTCAACCTTTTAGCATCATAGTCTTCAAGATCTACTTGAAGTTCCTTCCTTAAACTTATCTCCATAGATTCCAAATACAGGATCTTCCTCAAGCTGTTAGACTTACTCCAAGGCACTAGGCTCTAATACCAATTGTTGGGATCCAAGAACGCTGAGATGGGGGATGAATCAGTGTTCTACCAGAATGGAGAAATTTAACCTTATTAACACAACAACATAGCAACCAGTAAACATAAAAGCATATAATAATAAGCAACAATGCAACCACAAATATGAACACCACAACGCCACATATTTATACGTGGAAAACCTCAAAGAGGAAAAACCATGGTGGGATTGGAGACGCTAAATATCTATCCATTGATTAGATGAATAAATATTACAATAAGGGGCTTACACATGCAAAAAGGCCAACAGCCTAGAGCACACTACTCATCACAAAAGGAGTCGCACTGACAACATAAAACATTGGACTACAATCCAGGCTGAAGATTGAATTGCAAGAATATCATCTCCTATGCCTGAGTATAGTTTTGGTTAAGCTCAACACTGAAGGCCTTAAACCTCTTACACAAACCCAACTCGATCACCTATGATCAATCGAAACCTCTGCATATGATTACAACCTTACACAGATAATCCCATACCATGATCTACAAAGAGATCTAACATCATATTTATACCAACCTGGGACCTAAACAATTAGGTCGGAAACCTAAAAGATAATACAATAAATATGTTACATAATCCTGCAAACCAATGATAAACCAAGTCGGCCTAAGAGCGAAACAATATAAACCAATCGATAAATTCAACCGGTGATGCATCAGGAGCATCAACCAACACGTTACATAAATCGGTCCATAACCTAGTAGAATAACCACCGAACCTATAATAGGTCACCATAATCCAAATGAAACACCACGAACAACTGGAACATGAACTTGATAACCATCGGCATCCTGATAACCTTCTAGAAGCTGCACCAACACCACTTATTGGATTCATCAAAATATCTTCATCAAAGCATTGTCGGTAAAACCCTTACCGGTAACCAAAACACTTACTAGAACATATGATAGCATCTGGATCATCAAATCCTGAACCAGCTGAATGTGATACACATCAGGAACATATGAATAACCAATTCCACAAACCGAAACAACTGGATCAATATCATAATCCAACCGCTCTACCGGAAACTGGTAAACAACCAAAACAGTCGATGTTGCCATCAATGACAAAACATCAATGCAACAAATAATCAATTCCTCCAATTTGCCAACATATTAAACTTCCTACAGCTGACACATGTGGTGCCTTGGACATTTTGTCTACCTTCTCTTGTGTCTTGGTAAACATCTCCTTACTCAATTTTAAATGACTAGGCAAAGGTGTGCTGATAGCTTTTACATTCTCCATATGGAATCTCTACAACAACTTTCCAACATAATCAGCCTGTGACATAGTTAATAATTTATTTTTCCTATCTCTACAAATTTTCATACCAAGGATTTTTTTTGTTGCCCCCAAATCCTTCATAGCAAATGATTTTTCTAACTGTTGTTTTAAGTCTCTAATGTGATCCATGTTAGACCCCGCTACAAGCATGTCATCAACATTTAAACATAAAATAATATAGTTGTCATGATCCAACCTCTTAAAATAAACACAATGGTTAGAATTACACTTGTTATAGCCTTTCTCAACCATAAAACTATCAAATTTCAAGTACCATTGTTGAGGTGCTTGTTTCAAGCCATATAAACTCTTCTTCAATCTGCACACCAGTTTATCCTTACCTTTGACCTCAAATCCTTGGGGTTTTTCCATATATATCTCCTCCTCCAAATCACCATGGAGAAAGGTAGTTTTCACATCTAGTTGTTCCAAATGAAAATCTTCAATAGCCATAATACTTAAAACAGTACGAATAAAAGTCATCTTAACAATTAGAGAAAAAATTTCATCAAAATCAATACCTTTTTTCTGTGCAAATCCTTTCACAACTATCCTAGCTTTAAATTTGTGCTTACCTCCAACTTCCTCTTTTAGCCTATAAACCCATTTGTTTTGTAAATTTTTTTTACCTGTGGGCAACTTATATAATTCCCAAGTCTAATTTTTTCATAAGGAGTCCATTTCTTCTTTCATCGCAAGCTCCCACTTAACCTTTGTATCCATCTGCATAGATTCATCATATCCTTTTGGTTCACCAACATTTGTTAACAAAATAGAATACAAATAGGGAGAGAACCTATCAGGAGGTCTACTTAGCCTTGTTGACCATCTAACATTCACTAGAGTTTGTGGTGTTTCTAGTTGTTGTTGCGGAGCATGAGGAACCACTAGAACATCACTATCTGGAATATCATCTAGCACCACAAAATCATTTTCTTTCTTCTCAGACTATTGCAACTAATATTTGTACAACACCTTCTCATTGAATACAACATCCTTGCTTCTCACAATTTTCAGAATTTCAACATCCCAAAGCCTATAACCGAATTCATCAATGTCATATCCAACGAAAAGGCACTTTTTTTATTTTGCATCCAACTTGGTTCTATTTTCATAATCTACATGTGCAAATGCTTATCATCCAAAGGTTTTGAGAAAAGAATAACTCACCTTCTTACCTGTCCATGCTTCCTCTGAAATGCCACTGCCCAAAGGAACTGAACGGCCTCTATTAATTAAACATATAGTAGTATTGATAGCGTCTACCCACATGTTTAAAGGCAGACCAGCATGAAATTTTGTGCTCTTTTCATGCTCTATTATTATCTTATGCATGTGCTCAGCCACTCCATTTTCTTGTGGAGTCCATGCTGGAAACATTTTTTTCCTACAAATTTCATTAAAGGAACAATAATCCTCAAATTATTTGCTAGAATACTCACCACCATTATCAAATCTAAGACATTTTAATCTTTTACCTATCTCATTTTCAACCAAGCTTCTCCATTTCTTAAATGCTTCAAATACATCAAATTTTTGCCAAAGGAAATAAATCCAAACCTTCCTAGTTGCATCATCTATGAATGTAACATAAAATTGAGAGCCACCGGGAGAAGATACCTGAGTCGGTCCCCATACATCTTTATGCACAAGTTGTTAATCCTATGAGGATCCAATTAATACAGAGAGGGGGGGGTGAATCGGTATTAAGAAAAATTGAAACTTTAAATCAAAACCAAACTTATATCAGATCTGAAACCATTTAACAAATATCATAACTTCTTTAATCAGATCTAACAACCTCTTGATCAGATTTGCTTAGCACATTTATCAAATTATTTATCACAACTATCAATACTTTCACCACTTAAGCAATCATATCAATTTGATCATATACTTTCTCTAAACAATTCTTATCAGTATCAGTAACCTCTTATAAACTTCTAATAAAACAACATAACCGGTGCCTCAAAAATAATGCATGAAATGAAACATAAACAAGAACATCACATAAAAAACATTCCACACATGAACACCATAAGTTTTTGACGTGGAAACCTAAATGGGAAAAACTACGGTGGGAGTTGGTACCCACAAGTATTTGTACTCTTTTCAAGTATGCCCTGTTAGGAGCTTAGCCTTGTTAGGAGCCTACAATATGCCCTACTACGAGCAGACCATGTTAGGAGTCACCCAGTTAAGGGATTTGCCTAGCAGCCTGGTTAGGAGCTTGATGACCTGTTAGGATCAACCTTGTGGGAGGATTTAACTCTCTTTTGAGAGCTGCGCTGTTAGGAGACTTAAATGTTTAAGGCCTATTAGGACCTACCTGGTTAAGGGATTTAACCTGTTACAACTATTAGGGAACAACAGTAAGAAAATGATATGTTACTTGGACTTCTCTGATTCCTAGATCATATCTAGTTATTCTCAACAATCTACAACTCTTAGTCAGATCTCACACTTCACTTGGACGGCTCAACACATTCGCTAACACCACCAACATAATGAACATCAACTGTGTCAACATAAATAACCATCTCAACTAGGTCGACCACTAAACCCTAAATTACATCATGAATTACAATACAGATCATAAGAGATCATCTCAGATCAATCATACATATCATTACATCAAATTACAATGCAATATCAATTGTTTGTTAATCGTAACTCATCACAAAAATTTGATCTATACCAAAGTCAAACCTTAAAACACTCTACTAAGAGTTTTTCAGATTCCCAAGAAATTCTTCCTTAATTCGCGTCAAAATAGTATTCAAATATTTTCACGGGGGTTGTGCCACGTTACCTCCTTCATGTAGACTCATCGCCGATCACTGCCATAACAAAAATCATTACCAGTTTGATGATATATTCACTAGTCCTTAAACTCTACTAAAACCTTAACAAAACTTCATCAAAAATTTGAAACATGTCTTTAGGTAATCATCACAAGATGTAGTTCCGATCAGATACTCCTTTCCATGATAAAAGTTCACCATTCAAACCTCAAATCACCAAACATCAACGGTCGCCCGATTCAAGCAAAACATTTCAGTTTTACCAGTTAAAGTCCTATTTCACAGACTTTAGTCCTCTATCAATAAACCATGTCTTCAATAAACCAAATCACTTAGATGACAAACCAAACATATAAAACATCAGTGATCATCATCAAATATCATTTCACATCAGTTTCCATCAATAAAAACACAAATAATTGATCATGTCATCTAACCACAAAATCTTAGTCTTATATCTTCTACCGGTTCAATCATTATCCTTCAATTGCATCACCTGCATCATCTCATCTGCATCATTTATGCCAATGCCAACACAAGCTCCATAATTGACTTGCTATGACTAGCCATTTATATTTGATCCAAGAAATCTCACATGAGTCCTCATGTTATGTTATGTCATGTTATTTCATTTTTCCTCATATTATAATTAGTTTGCAGCCAAAATAAATTAATTAATTAAGTGATTTTTTCCTTAGTGTTCAAGGCTAACAAGTTCTATGTGTCATATAATTTTTTAGTTCACAAATTATGTATCAATGTGAAAAAATGTTAAGTGTAAAGTTTGAGAAAAGAAAAAAGAAGTATTAGAGTCCTTTTTTTCACAAAGTTTTAAAACTCAAAAAACTTTACAAAGTTGTAACATATTTTACCAAATAATAAAAAATATAATAAACTAAACAAACAAAAAATAAGCCAAAGGTTTTAAAAGTCACATTTACTATGATATTGCAAAGTTTGAGATTTTGTGAAATTTCAGAAATTGTGAAGAAAGGACAAGGAGAAGAAGTAAAACGAAGACTAAAAGGAAGTAAGTTTTGACAGTCACAGTTTGCACAGAGGCCAAATATTTGATAAGAAAAGAAAGAGGGAAAATATAGTGGAGTTTCTAAATGCAAGGAAGGGTGCCAAAAATAAATTAAACATCACAACTACCCCTACCCATTGTAGTTATCCTCTAGATGTCATGAATGTGGTAAAAGACCTCTCATCAACCAAATTATCTTCATATTTTAAATCCTTAATAGACATAAATGAAAAAGGTATACACAAGATGGTATCGGTTCCCAATGGAACATTCCCCTATTGTGCAAGTAATTATGAGTATTATTGGAGGATAATTCTTGAATTGAATCAAGGAACATGACATTCTTTTTGTAGCCTACCTATTAATGGATTTTAAGTAATGCAAATTGGTACACCCTTTAACTAGTAATATTAAAAATGAAAGAGTCCTCATTTCAAGAGGATAGAAGTTTTTTAAAAAAGAAGCAACCATAGAAGCAACAAAGAAAAAAAAATTGGTCAGTTACCATTAATAAATCATTCCAAATATTTTGTAATGCTTCTCAAGAAAAATAAAGGAATATATAATTTTACTTCTATATCAATTAGTAAACTCTTTGCAACTTATTTTATTTATTCTTTGTGTATGTAGAACCCAATTTATGTATACATTTGAATGGATGTGGTCTTTAAGTATATCTTGATTAAGCTATCCCATTTGATTTTACATAATTTGTATAAATTCCAGGATTTATGCCCAACTAGATATATCATTGGTTTGTAGTATGTTCCTTAATTTCATCATTTCAGCACATTCTAAATGAACTAAACATTATATATAATTTTAATTCTGTTGTTATTTTTGCTTCCATGTGTGTAAGTGCATAACAACAATGGGATTAATATATTCATATTTTACACAGTATACTTGATAATAGTTTTTGTGCTACATAAAGTTGCATAACTTTAGTAAATTCAAATGCACAGATAGGTACATTGTGAAAATCATAACAGAGGTAGACTTTGCATTGGATATGGTTTGTAGCAAGGCTATTTTTTAATCTATGTATTGTCATATATCCTGACACCTTAGGGAAACCCTCCTTAGTCTTGTAGAGACAAGATTGAAGGTCATACCTAACTCAATTAGTGGTCCTCAATTGCTCAACTTTAATGTAGGTTTATTGTGGCATTCTTTCTAGGTTTGACACCCATGGGACTAGGAGACTATCCTACCTTAGGGCTTTGGAACCTACAACTAATTCACCAACCATTAGTGTTTGTAGACATCTAAAATTGTCCTAGCCTAATTAAATAAGTATTTTTATTTATTTTAATTATTGTGATGGATGAAAATAAAATTGGGTAAACTAAGACCTAATCCCACTCTCAAGCCCACATTGGAATAAAAAAGAGCCTAAGGAAATGATTCACTTTGACTAACTCTCGCAATAGAGAGAGAGTGTATGTCAAGGAATATCTTTAGGGTTTATTCCTTTGTTGCTATGAAGAGGAGATATGCAAAATGCAATGCAATGATCAACTATTCTAGGAGATGAGCAAGGATGCAAACATAAACTAAAAATACTAAAATTTGCATATTTGAAACTGACAGATTGATAATAGAGCAGGAAAACAAACTCAGATGTGCACCTGTCACTGAAATTTGAGGCTGACTGAGCAGGGCCAGGACGTCATGCCCTGGTCCCTGATACCACAAAGAGTTGTACTTCTGGAAATTGTTGTCTAAGAGTCTGAAATGATGAATTGCCAAAAAAAGCTGTAAAATCCAGAGAAACAAGGTGCCATGCCTTGGTCCTGCACTAGGGTGCTATGCCCTAGTCTAAAAAAACTAGCATATTCTGAGACTAAGTTTTCACCTATGTGTTCTATCGGTCTCAAAGATCGTGCATTTGTCGGATCTCTATACCTGTACCTACAACTTGAAAAATGGTGTCTGGGTGGCTTTATAGGGTTTTGCCTTAGTCAAACCCCTTATTTTGGTGATTTCCACCTCCACAAATAGCCGATAATGTACTAAAAAATGTGTGTGCAAGATCCTAAATGAACAAGAAAGTAAATCTAGAGTTATACCTTGTGCTTGAGAGTAAACCCTAAATAAATGTAAATGTAAATGTAAATGTAAATGTAAATGTAAATGTAAATGTAAATGTAAATCCTTCAAATCACAAATGAAATAATGGATCTAAAGCATGAATGTAAATTTGAAAATGAGTGTTATGAAACTCACACAAAGATATGAAAATAACATGAAACCATACCAAACCCTAAGGGAGAGGTACAATTCAATCAACAGTCGGTGATCTCCTATTATTCTTCAATATATTTAAAGCTTCAATTGATGATGAAAATGATTGATGTAGACTTGATAGATGCTTGATTTGTTGACCGAAGACTCCACATAACCTATACTTCCACTTCATGAGAGGCTCCTTCGATTTCTTGTAGATGGATCCTTCAAATGAGGAAATAAAACATTATATGTATGAAACCCTAACTTTGTTTTTGATCATAGGCTGACCTAGAATCAATATAATTTTGCAATCCTTTGAATTTAAACATAAAAATACCACCAAAACATGCTCCTGAAATTTGAGGGAAAAAAGTAGGGACCAGGAGGCATCATCCTGGTCCAACCAACTTTTTCCCAAATTTTTAGGGAAGCAAGTTATCATGATTCTAAAGTCAATTCCAAAAGGATGCAACGATTCAAGGTTTTTAGTAATGCAAAATTGAGCCTTGAAGGTTGAAATAGGATATAATTAGGGCTTTTGATGAATTAATTAATTGAAAGAATAAAATAAAAAGGGGCACACTTAGGGTAAAGGGCCCAATTTCGTGATGTGTGGAGTGATAAAAGAGAACTTTAGATTTAATTAAATTAATTAAAAGGTAATTTAATATGCAAGATGTAAACACACTAAGGTAGGTGCTAACCTAAGCATGGAATTGTACCACCCAATTAAGTGTGTACAATTTACGATGCTACAATTACCTCCTTTTTCTATTAACTAAATAAAATTTTATTTGTTTAATTAATTCACTAATCCTTTTCTAAGCCCTTTTTCTATCCTAATTTAAATAAATATTTGTATTTATTAAATTCTCTTTTTCCCTAATTAAATAAATATTTTATTTATTTTATTTATGTGTCCTGTTGGCTTGATGATGATTGTAATGGATGAATTCATGTGTTATCATTGATGGCACATCTATACACACACATATGTTCACATTGTCTTAGTCATCTTAGTTAATACAAATCGATATTACTCCTAAGTCCTTTGTATTGCAAAACCGGTATTATATGTATTGTTAAGTTCAAATGGTTTTGAGGGAGTCTAACCAGTATATACAAGAATTGCTTGACACCAATATGGAGATTCAACGGAGATCATAAAAGAAGAAAATGGAGGATAATTGGTCTATAAGTTGGAAAAGGTTAACTCTTAACTGGTATCAATGTTCCAACTGATTTCACTGATTGTGTGATGAGTTATCCCTAAACAACAAATTTGGCGGCAATCTATGAAGAGTTATGTTAGATTGTCCAGATACACTGCACCTAGGAAATTGCGATATGATTCCTAAGCCGACATGAAATCTAATGTCTATATAATGATATTATGATGAACTATTTTTATGATGCGAGATAGAAGTGTTAAGTTGTTGAAGGTGTTGAAGAGTATGTCTGTGATGCATTTTTGAGTGAGAAGAAGAGGATCTATTCAAGCAAGTTGTTCTACTTCTAGATCACACCACCTATTGGTTTCTAATCACTACAACAGTCAAATCCCCTAACCGGGTAAGCTCTAACAAGCTTCATTGTACAAATCCTCTAACAAGGTGATCCATTAGTTTGGGTTTAAAATCCTCTACCAAGGTTACTCCTAACAAGGTACTATTAGCTCTGATGCCAATTTCTAATAAGATGAGAGGGGGGTGGTGAATCATACAAACTTAATCTTCAATATATTCAATAGATTCAACCTTGGTAGCTTTAACAGATATATGTAACCAAAACTGTAAAACATACAAACTTAAGAACACATAATCATAACAACACTCATAACACCAGATTTAACGTGGAAACCCAAATAGGGAAAAACCACTAAGAAATATACTCTTCTAGAGTATGCTCGGTTAAAAGCAAATCTTGTTAAAGATTACAAACACATTGCTAGATGTGACCCAGTTAAGGGATTTCCCTCAAATATGTTAGGATCTTCACCTTGTTAGAGGTGACCTTGTTAAAGGGTTTCAAACACTCAATCAGAATGTCACCTTGCTAGAGGATTTACAAATAAGACTGTTAAGTCCACTCGGTTAAGAGATTTTCTGTCACTTACAAATAAATAACAGTAATGAGTATGTCTGCAACTTTGCATCTAAAATGCTAAAGTAGATTCTTGTTTGCTCAATACAATCTATTCATAGGACTTATCTTGTCCCTCTGTTGGGCTCCTTACTCTATTATTCAAACAGGTCTTCAAGCTTCTGTGCTCGGTAATCACTATGTAGCATCCCTATGCTTACACTTGCCTGCATGCATTGTTTATCAACAATTCCTTATTTAAAAACAATTTGCTAACCGCTTAATCTCTTTGATCACATTTCCCATGATCAATCATAGCCATCAGATCTTCAATCTTGACCAGGTTCAATGTATCCTTTGATCTGAAAATGTTTTACCTCACCTTGGAACTTGCATATATTTCTTGGAACTTGCACAAGGTTAATGTGGTTCAATCTGAGTTCTAGATCTTCCTGTCGATCTTTCATTGCCATAGATCCTTAACAAACTTCATACATGTTGTATCAATCATTTAATCATAACCAACTCATCAGCTTCCATCATTAAATAATGCATGTATTCATCCAATGCATTCTATTGTAACTCAGTTGCAACTCGGTAAATACTAAACTTCACTCGATAGGCATTCCGCCTTCATTAACCAATAGCGATAACCTTAGGGTTTACCGACTAGGTTTCTTGCTCGGTAACATAGTATAGTATTAACCTTACAAACAATAGCATATGTAGGATATCAAAACAATCTAAACAACATGATCTCATCATTGTCTAACTTGGTAATAGTTGCCCATTGAATAACTCATTCCTCCCCTTATTCATCACATTCTTTCTGTGTCTTTCACCGACATCTTAATTCTCTTCAAAACATACTTCTTAAGATATGGCAACATCATACTAAATCAGAAAATCAATTTCTTGACATCAATGACAAAATAATATTGTGAAGACAATAAACATCCTTAATCAGTTATATCCATAATTATCAACAACCTTCTCAATATCCTAATTGAAATGCCAACAATCTCTTATTGTCTGTTATAATGCCAACTGGTACTACCTTTAAAAGGGTATAGCTCCTAAGAGGGCTTTTGGGATCTTTAATAGGATTCGCTCCTAGCAAAGCATTTTGTAGACCCTAATAGGTCAGTTACCTATTACTGCAAATAGTTAACTTGTGAGTCACATCTCACCGTGGTTTTTCCCAGTTGGTTTTTTCACATATAAACACTTGTGTTATGGTGGATGGTTTACTTGTTGTGGATGCTTTAATATCATTTTGGATTGCATTCATAGTGTTTAGTAAACTGGTGAACTGTCTTTACCGATCTGTGTTTAAAGTGGTATTATTTTTTATGTCACTGATTCACCCCTCGTCTCAGTGCTTCATAAGTCTATCAATTGGTATCAAAGCTGAACTTCCTTAAGGCTTAATCACTTGGACGGAAAACCTAAAGCCACCATGGGGGATATGAGTTATTTAGAAATGGCTAGAGTGCTTGAAGCAACCAAGGAAGAGTTGGAAACCCTACAGGTCAGATTTAAAGCTTCACAAGTCAAAAAGAGAGAGATGATTGAACAACTATTGGAGATATCTGATAATAGTTCTTCAAATGAAGCTAACATTGATGTATTAGTTGAAAAAGTTGAAAAACTAAATGGTGAAAATCTAAATTTGAGAAGAGAGTTAGAAGCCCTAACCATCCGCATGAGCCAATATCTTGAAGCAAGAAGGGCAGTTGAAGACCTAATCAAAGAAAGAGATCATGAGATTGCTAAAATCAAACAAGAGAATGCAACTTTCCATGAGCATTGGCATGAAGAGAAGGAAGAGAAGGAGGTTTTGCAGCTAGATCTTGAAATGGTAACATCTCTAAGAGAGACTCTGACAAAATGTAATGAAGATCTTTCCAAAGAGCTCATTGAGGCTAATGGAAAGCTGGAAAAGTTTAATAATAGTTCTTCTATGCTGGATGAGCAGATCCAATCTCAGAGGATGAAAGGTGACACATCTAGACTAGGTTTCAATACATTTGAGAAAGGAGAATCTTTTGGTAGAAAGAGAAACATTCACAAGGATAAAACTGCTCCTAAGCCTAACAAGCCTACCAGTAAGAAATATTTCAAACTTGTTTTCTTTATCTGTCACAAACCTAGACATACTACAAATGTGTGTAGAAGTAGACCTAATGAGAATACAGGCTATAATGCAAATGCTAGGTATGTATCTAGGAGATTTGAATGTCACTATTTCACATGCAACATGTATGGACATAGATCAGTTGAATGCATATATGGAGCAAACAATCCGGCACCTCACATGAATCCAAGACCTAATGGTGACTAGAGAAGAACCTATGACAACCGGGGAAACATGAACTGGCAGAAACCCCATGTCAACCAATTTAGTCCATTTGAAATGGAAAAGGTAACTAATGTTATTTACACCATTTGTAACAATTATGGTCATGTGGCTATGAACTGCAGAAGGAGAGCTAGAAGAGGTAATACGGGACCTTGGAGATCATCTGGAATGGCATAAATCGGGACACGTGGCAAAGTTTTATAGAACCAGGAAGAACAAACTGGTTAACCACTCTAAAAATTAGAAAGGTAAGCAGAAGCTCAATATTGAGGAAACCAGAGAGGAGATGAACAAAATCTGGAAAAAGAAGAGTGAGGACAAGCCTGCAAAAGAATCTATCCCTTCACCTAGTGTTGAGAATCATGCACCGCAGAACTAAGCCTTTCAAACAGGTCTAAGGGGAGCATAGCAGTAAATCTACTTTTTGACCCCTTGAAGAATGTGTGGTAAGAGAGTTTACATTTTGAGTTATTTTGTGAGAATTCTTGATATCATAATCTATCAATTTTTCAAAAGATTGTCAATCGGTTATATACCTGTCAGTATTGGAAGTATTGTTAAGTGGTATATTAGGATTTGTTACCCTATCGGTCGAGAAATTAATGCAATAAGTAAATTTTATAAAATTAATTTTTACTATGTTATTTTACCCTAATTGCATTCAAAAGAGAGTTCTTGAGCACCTACAGAGCGAAAAAGAGAATTGCTAGCTGATTGTAGAAGGATTTGTGTTGCGGATTGAAAGATTGAAACATATTTAAATATTAGTGAAGGAAAAATAGGTGTACATTCAAGAGATCAACCAAAAACCTTGCCAGCGTAGAGGAATTAAGGTATTGCTTTGTTAATCTCTCTCAAATCGAGTTTATCCAGAATGGCATCATCATCTAAGTAAGTAGAGAGACTTATGATCACTGTTGAACCTATGGAGTCTATGGAATCAGACAAAATTGTATCATATGATGCTTTGTCTCAAGATCCTGATGGTGTTATGATAAAACGTGATTTATCCAGTTACATTGACTGTAAAATTGAGAATTTAGGATCATTATTAATTTACTCTCAATTGAATTCCTTGTGTGATAAAAGCGGTAAAATCAAACCTGAGTACATTAGGGTTTATGAAAAGGGTTTTCACAATGCGGCATATTTTCTTGAAGATTTTGAAGAAGGATGTGTTATGATAATTCTTAGTCATGTGCATGGTGAAAATATGTATCTTGAAAGGTCGCATACAATAACAAAGGAAGCAATCCATGCAATGACTTATTTTTGGCAAACTGGTGAAGTTTCAAAGCTGAGGAAAATTTCAAAAGAGACCATGGTAAAACTAACTCAGACTACCTCTGATGGTCGTGTATTTTTAGTTAACAGCATTAAGAACCCAATAGTTAGACTTGCTACTATGGTCATTGGGTACAGGATATTTTATTCCAATAGAATGAACAGTGTGTCATCTACAGTTGTGCATGCAGCTTACAAAATGATTGTTGAGAATACAGATTATGACTTATGTGAGGCTATAAGGATTCAATTGATATTGAACCTACAATCAATTAAGAAAGACAGCAGTCAAAAGTTCAAATTTGGTCAACAATTGATGGGTCTATTCTTTTATTTTCAGAATTTCCTACTGGGAATCAGTGACATTCAATGGTCAAAGGACATACCGGTAACTGCTCAAATCAAGAACAACATTAAGGTTGTAAAGAACACATTCTCTGCTGCAATGAATAGATATTTTAATGAATTCTAAAAGAAGATGAGTATGAGGTCTAGGCTACTTGAAAATGTGGTGAAACACTTTGCAAAAGACATTTGTTTCACAGTCACTACTGATTTTTGTCTTATGGAGGCAGTAGAACCCAAGGAGGATGAAATGAGTTATGAAGTTAATTATGACTTATTAATCAGATATACCAACAACCTTTTGGAATCTCCCAAGGATAAGAAGAAGAAAATGCTGGGAACTTACCAGGAAAGAAATGCACTTGTTGAACCCATTCCTACCAAGGAGAAGAAGAAGAAAGTTGAGCAAGAACCTTCAGTGACCATCGATACAAGGGTGACAAGAAGTGTTCAAGTCAAAAAGGAACCGGAACCCAAAGTATATGCTAAGAAGTAGACTGCAATGAAGAAGAGAGGCAGGCAACTTATTCTTCAAGTAGAATCTGAGGATACCAACACTGAAGAGGAACCAAAGAAGATGAAAGCAACTGTTAAGAAATTGAAACCAGTAGGAGACACTTCATAGCAGGGTATTCCTATTAATTCTTTATCTTACAAACCTATGACTCATTTTCAGAGAACTATAAAAACATTAGGGAGTAATAGGTTTGATAATGTAAAAGAATGTTTTGATTCATTTAATGATGATTAGAAGCAACAAATTGTTCAAGAGGTAATCAACCACTTATGTCAATACAATCGGTTGCCTCGAGATATTAAAAAGGATATTTCTGATTATTTGTATTATATTCTTGCAAATAAGTGGAAACTGGTTATTGAACAAGATCAAGAAATGATTGATAGTATTTTCATTCAATAGTTTCCCGAATTGTCTAGAGATGAATTATTAGAAATGCTTGATAATTTCAAAGGATAGTTTCATTCTAAGGCAAGAAGATTGAAGTTATTGAATGGAAAGGTGCAGTCTGTTGAAGTTGAAACTCATTAGATAGCTAGAAATATTCAAAGGATGCATGAGCAGATGAAGTCTCATAAAACTGATCAAGCAGAGACTGGAGCACAACCGGAGTTACCTGAAGAAGAAATTATTGCACCAGATATTGTCTATCCTATTAAGCATAAGGATGACACTACTTCTCTATCGGTTATCTTTGTAGATGATATCTAGAACACCATTGATTTATCTAGTAATATCATTGAACCAGTTATGCAACCTTTACAGTAACCGGTCATTATTGTTACACAGGAAGTAGCTGAAGCACCGATAATTCAACCTAGTGTGGATATTCAACCTCCACCAGAAAAAGAACACCAAGTGGAAAATCATTTGCTACCAGTTACAACGGTTACATAGGAGAAACAAATAAAGAAAGAAAAAGAGAAAGAGAAATTTGTGAAAGAAGTTGAAGTGAAGGAACCTGAACAAAAAAAGGAGGAAGAGAAAGAGAAAATAGAGGAGAAGATAGCATATGAAAAGGAAAAAGCAATTGTTAAGCAACAAATTGATGATGAGGATGACACAATAGGCATCAAAGGGCCTATAGATGTAGAAAATATGAGTGCATCTAAACTCATGGAGATTGCTACAGTGATGCAATCTAGAGCTCACAAGAAAATATTAAAAGAGTAGAGGAAGGAAGAAGAAACAATTCAAATTGTCATTAAGATTATTTCAAGTCTTCTACCAGAGACAGACATTGGAAATTTGTCAACTCCTATCGGCAAGCTTGGCCAGGACCAATTGAAGTCCCTTGAAGAAGTTGCTCAGACTTTAGCTAAGAAGAATTATATAAAGAAGAGAGGAGATCAAATAATGAAAGATATTGATACAGGGAAGATTGCTTTATCCCTGAACAAAGATATTTTGAGGAGTTCTATTGAAACAGGAGGAAGGATACTAGCCTATACATCTAACGTTTCATTTTTCTACGCTGATTTGATTAAGAGACAAGAAGAGATAGAATAGACACTAGAAAGGATATGTACTACCTACATACCTTTACAGAACTCGGCCTTAGAATTTGGCAAATCAGTTGATGATTTGTAAAATTGGTTAGATATCTATGATGTGAATAGGCTAAGAGACTTTGATCCCTAAAGGAACTCAAGAACCAGTTGAGACCCAAAGTGGAGATCTTACAATGGGCATACAAGGATGCATAAGGGGTTTTGGCTACTCCAAAGATGAGCATAGTGGATGTGATAGAAGAATTCACTGCACAAGTTATGATAACCATTGAGATCACTGAAACCTTATTGGAAACATGGGAAAATGATTTTTCTCAGATGAAGATCACTTTCAGTGACATTTTCTTGCAAATTGCAGTGAACACTCCTTGATAAAGACTCTTATATTTTTGTATATGTAAATTTTGATGCAAATTTTTCTATAATATATATGTATTTTACTTTTCAATTTGGCATTATTGTCAAAGGGGGAGTAGAAATATGTATGTGTTGTGAAAATTATGTATCTATTGTTAAGGGGGAGTAGAAATATGTTTGTATAATTTTTGTAAGCATACTTAGTTGTAAATTTGTAAAAAAATTCTAACTGTTGCATCAATGCCAAAGGGGGAGATTGTTGGCTTGATGATGATTGTAATAGATGACTTCATGTGTTGTCATTGATGGCACATGTATACACACACATATTTTCACATTGTCATAGTCATCTTAGTTAAGACAACCCCATATTACTCCTAAGTCCTTTGTATTGCAAAACCAGTATTATATGTATTGTTAAGTTCAAACGGTTTTGAGGGTGTCTAACTGGTATATACAGGAATGTCTTGAGACCAGCATGGAGATTCAACGGAGATCATCAAAGAGGCAAATGGAGGACAATTAGTCTATAAGTTGGAAGAGGTTAACCCTTAACCGGTATCGGTGTTCCAACCGATTTCACTGATTATGTGATGAGTTATCACTGGTCGTGATTAGTTATCACTGGTCGTGATGATTTATCCCTAACCGACAGATTTGGCAGTAATCTATGATGAGTTATGTTAGATTGTCCAGATACACTGCACCTAGGAAATTGTGATATGATTCATGAGCCGAAATGAAATCTAATGTCTATATAATGACACTATGATGAACTATTTTTTATGATGCGAGAGAAGTGTTAAGTTGTTGAAGGCATTAAAGAGTATGTTGGTGATGCAGTTTTGAGTGAGCATAAGAGGATCTATTCAAGCAAGTTGTGCTACTTCTAGATCAAACCACCTATTGTTTTCTAATCACTACAACAGTTAAATCCCCTAACCAAGTAAGCTCTAACAAGCTTCATTGTACAAATCCTCTAACAAGGTGATCCATTAGTTTGGGTTTAAAATTCTCTACTGAGGTTACTCCTAACAGGGTACTACCTTTAACAGGGGATAGCTCCTAACAGGGCTTTTGGGATCTTTAACAGGATTCGCTCCTAGCAGAGCATTTTGTAGACCCTAACCAGTCAGTTACCTACTACTACAAATAGTTAACTTATGAGTCCCTTCTCAACGTGGTTTTTCCCAGTTGGGTTTTCCACATATAAACACTTGTGTTATGGTGGATGTTTTACTTGTTGTGGATGCTTTAATATCATTTTGGATTGCATTCATAGTGTTTAGTAAACTGGTGATCTGACTTTACTGGTCTGTGTTTAAAGTGGTATTGTTTTTGTTGTCACTGATTCACACCCCCCCCTCTCAATGCTTTATAAGTCTATCATGGCCCTCCCTCTATTAATTAAATATGTTCTTTAATTTATTTAATTAATTCATTTCTCTTTTTCTCTAATTTATCGTAACCACTCCCTTTATTTTATTATTTCCTCTACCTAACCTTCAATCTTAGTTGACCATCTTTTATCCCACCTCTTAATCATATCCCTCCATTTTTAAGATGTTCTCTATAAAAGAGGCTTCTTCCTCTCTTTTCATCAATAAATCTTGGAGCATACTTATACTCTACCAAATTCAACTTAGCTATACACCATCACAATCACATCCATTCACCATTGATCCCTTGTGCAAGCATAAAAATCTAAGAGAAACCATATTAAAGAAAAGATCAATGGAGATAGGAGAACAATGAAGATCAAACTCGTTTTAATGTGTGAAGGTATCATTTGAATTATTATATGATTTTGCATGCTTGATGGTTCTTCATTCATGTGTTGTTGAATTTCAATGTAGATCTAGGGTTTTTTTGGTTGGAACTAGGGTTTTCAATATATTAGAGGGTTCAAAATCAACATATACATTTTGGCATGCCCAGTGGGACTCTTGTCCCTTGTTTCTAACATTTTTCTCCTAGTTTTTAGTGTTTTTTCAGATTTGTAGGTTGAATATTGCATCATATTTTTTGCTAATCTCATGTTTTTGGTATTTTATATTGTGTTTATGTTTCTTCTATCAGATCCTGATTATTACTACATTTCTAGTCATTATTAACATGTTTACAACATATAACCCCACATTTTTTGTTTTCTATATTTTTGTGCTAACACGTTTGTGTTATTTCCTAACGTGTCTATAGTAGTTTTAGGCAATTATGTGCTTTATTTCAACTTATTTTTGGTTTCATATGATTTTTTTTATTTTCCTACATTTTTTGTTTCTATTTGGTATTTTCTAACGTGTCTACATTAATTCTTAATGCATTTCTGGTCTATGTTATGGCGTCTATAGTTTTCTAGGTTCATCCATCTTATGAGAGCAGTTATTTATTGGTTTGTCAAAGGTCACTCTTTGATTTTTGTTATTATCATGTCCTTATCTTTGTGTTTGTAGGTTGGGGTTACATTTGAAACTACTAATCTTTTGTGCTTACAGGGGTAATTAGGTCTGTGTTTGTGATTTCATAACATAGCTCACATCTCAACTTAGTTCATCAAAAAGAACTTTTATTTGAAGTGTCTTGTGCACTTGCACTCTTTGTGTTGTAGAACCCTAAGGTGTTTATGAAAGTATCTTCTCCCTCGCCTTCATGAATCTTGGATGTAAGAGAAAACATTAAACATCTTCTTTTTCTTTTGAATAGACCCTACCTTTAGAGAAGTGATCACTCCTAGGAGGAATGACTCAAAGCAATTTTTCATTTGACTCGCTATATAAATGATAAAAGTGAAAATTGGAGCCTAAAGTGGGTATGCAGGTTGTTGGTGTCAATTTGGGGGTGAACTAACTTTTTTTAGAGTCATACAGGGTTGACTATAGCTTTAAGTGGCTTACCAAATAGTGACTCACACACAAGTCTCCCAAACAATGACTGGAAACCTTATTCTAGCGGCCCACATTATTGATTGAGTTGTTGGTGTCTTTCTCAGTACAAGGGTGTAGAATAGCACCTTGAAGTTACTCACCATAAGGAACCTGTGATTTGAGGCAAAAATTATCATCTTTGCATAAGATATATGTATATTTTTTAGGAGAGGGTGATTGGTTCATCTTTCCAATCCTAGAGGCCCCTACCTACCCTTCTCATGCAAAGACAAGAGTGACCAACCCTCCTTAGAGGATTGCTTACTTGATTCAATGGAGATTCCAAGCTGTGGGCCTAAGAATAGCTACCATTGGACATTGAACTTAGGCATAGGAAGTGTTTGGTTTATTTTCAATTGTGATAAGAACCATGGAAATTGGGGTGAATTTGGCCTATTAGCATACACATTTGTGTAAAAATTTGGGCAATCACACAAACAGCCATTGTGTCTTCTTGTTTGCATATTTTCTTGCCACAATTATCATCAAAAAATCAAATTTGGTCACATTGATACCCAAAAACAAAATTAAGATTTGGACATACAATAGGCAAAACACTTTTTCACTAGAAATACATATTCAATAATTAGTGTCGTGTTTGTGGCATTTTATGGTGTGTATCTGAGACATTGTGACATGTATTTAACATGTACTAGTGTATATGTGGTTCTATTAAACTATGTATCTGAACATTAAAACTATGTATTTGAGTATTATTATCATGTATCTGGATCTTGATAACAAATCCATGACACATATTATCACATATCTGGTAACTTTTCATGTATTCAATCACAGAGATTGAAAGAGCTTCTCGACTAATTCCTTAAGATTCCCAATTAGTCAACCATCAATTTACCATTGTTGCCTTTCCATTTTCAATCCATTCAGACCTTCGTTCATCCAAAGATATAACCTTGCCAAAGTCAAAAAGGTTGTCTTGTTCTCCTCACTATCTTGTAATTAAAACTTGTCTTATCACTTGGTGGTTTTCCTCTTAGATCCATCATCTAGGGCTCCATTATAGTCTCTTGAGTTAGGATACTTTACCTTGGAATTTTTCATCTCCTAGGAAGTCATATATTGCTTAAGCTATCAATTTGTGGCTATCTATCATAGTCCTCATCTTATCATTTTGGAACCTCATTTAGGACCTTTGCAAGTCAAACTCTCGATTTTGGTCATTGTTACATCTTTCCTCCATCATTATCCTTTTTTCATCCCTCTATTTACTCAAATCAAATATTTGTCCTTGTAGTCACATAAATCTGTCCACTTAATTAAATGAATATTTAATATTTATTTGATTATTTAACCATCAATTAATAATTAATTAAATTAATATATTTAATTAATTCATCTTAACCCTCTTCTCCTATTAATTAAATAAATTATTCAATTTATTTGATTTAATTCACTTAACCAAATTCAGACCATTAATTAAATAAATAAATCATATTTATTTAATTAAATCTTCTCTCACATTTAAATAAATTAATATTTATTTAAATCCCCCAAAATCCCACCTCTCACATTTAAATAAATAAATCATTTATTTAAATCACCTTTATCCTCCACCCACTTGCATTTTCCTACAAATGCAAGTTGCACAATTATTTTAAATAAATAATTTATTTAAATCACCTTTATCCTCCACCCACTTGTATTTTCCTACAAAAGCAAGTTGCACAACTATTTTAAATAAATTATTTATTTAAAATCCTATTTATCCTCACCCACTTGAAACCTTTAATGGTTTCCCTTAAAGTATTCAAACTTGATGGCTTTAAAGTCTTCAAACTTGATGGCTTCCTTCTATAGTCTTCTTAAGACTTTAATAGTTTTCCTTAAAGTCTTCAAGCCTTTAATGGTTTCCCTCAAAGTCTTCAAGCATTTTAATGCTTTATCTTCATTTTTCTCATTTAAATAAATTAATATTTATTTGAATATTTATCCAAATGCAACTTACACCATTTAATTGAAATAAATGATTTTATTTTAATTGAAAATACCAAAATTTCTCCCACTTGCATTTTCCTACAAAATCCACTTGTATGCCTAAACCCCTTCTAGATTCTTCTAAACCCTTCCTAATTAGCCTAAATCCATCCCTTAAATATTGTCACATTCCTAAGCAAATTGGAGTCACTTCTCAAAGACTCCAAAGTCTTTGAAAAGCAATTAATGCTTTGTGTGTTCAACAAATTAACCCTCAAAGTCTTGGATAACCTTTGAAAGCTTCCAACCTTCAACCACTAAATGGCTCAAAGTCTTTGATAACCATTGAAGGCTTTCAACCTTCAACCACTTAATCCCCAAAGTCTCCAATAACCATTAATGGTTACCTCAAACCCTCCCACATGGTTAAAACATTTGTTTTGACTCAACCTCTACCCAACCCAAGGGTCTCATCAAGCCTTTAATGCTTTGACCATGATTATCTCTTAATCATTTGCACAAAGGTTTATCCTTGCATTAACTCCTAATCCAGTGGGTAATCCTAATTTAGGCTTGACCCTTACCTTCTAGATAACCATGAAGTCTTCTCAGGCCTTTAATGCCTCCAACCTCCTCTCTCAACCCAATCCTATGTTGACACTTGTCACCATTTTATTGGTGCCAATTGTGCACATGGATCCCCAACTTTCAAGCTTGGCCCTTGATTAAACCATTCAATCTTAACCCTTCATTTCCCCATTTCTTCTATAAATAGAACCCTTCTCCTCAAGCAAAAGGAGAAGCATTTAGAGTATTGTTGTTATACTGGCATTAGCATAGAGCTTTTTCATAGCATCACTATCTACTCTTGCATAGTATTTGCTTATCATATTCAACCATCTTGAATCTCCATATGGCATCCATGGCTAGTGCTAAAAGCTGAGAGCTACACTCGTTTGGGACTTGGAGAGGAGAGGAACAAGGGAGGAGCAACTATGAGCATCTTGATTAGCTATTTCATTTTATGTTTATATGCTTTCTATTTCATGCTTAATATCTCTCTTGATATGCCTGTTTAGGATAATCTTTTGTTGCTAACACTAACGTTTGTTTCTTGTGCTCTTGTGTGTGTTGCCATCAAACAGATTTTCTAATCCTTTTTGCAGAGCATCAGTCCTTATATGGTTGAAACTAGTGATAAACTTATAAGGCACTGAGAAGGGGGGTGAATCAATGCAAGCAAAAACAATGAGTCTGATCACCAACTTAAACACTTTAAAACTTATCAAGTATAAGAGGAATATCACCACATAATCTAATGCCCAATAAAACAAATTCCACATAACACAAGAGATTATAAGTGGGAGGTAATACCCACAAGATTCACTATCTGCATAATAGAAATATTGACCAGTTAAGGTCTTACAAATATGCCATGTTAGGAGCAGACCCGGTTAGGAGTTACCTGGTTAACGGATTTAAATGATAAGCCCTATTAGGAGCTATGACCTATTAGGATCAACCTCACAAGAGGATTTAACACTCTGATATAGAGCTACCCTGTTAGGGGATTTACAAGTTAAGGCATGTTAGGACCTACCCGGTTAAGGGATTTTACTGATGCAAATTATTAGGGAAACAACAGTTCAAATGATCTTCATATGACACTTCTGTGTCTGATAAGATTCGCTTCAAATCCCCAAAATATCAATAACACATCAATACAGAGCTTCACAAAACACCGCACAATCAAATTCGCATTGTTCACCTTCGATCTCACACACATACTTATTTATACACATACCGACTTGATACCTCATCACATTTTTTATAAACATTTACATTTAGGTGGATACAACCTTGGAACAATTTCCTAGGTTCAATGAATCTAAACAAACTTACATCGCACACTTTACTTATGTCGGCCATCGAAATGACAAATTAAAACCTGTGTCATTTTACCGATTTAAGTGACTATATCACTGATAGTTCTGATACTAGTTGATAAGTACAGATGCCAAGCTAACAAGATGAGAGGGGGGGGTGAATCATACAAACTTAATCTTCAATATATTCAATAGATTCAACCTCGGTAGCTTAAACAGATATATGTAATCAAAACTGTAAAACATGCAAATTTATAAATAGAAAACATCACAACACATTTAACACCAAATTTAACATGGAAACCCAAATAGGGAAAAACCACTCTGAGATTTCAGACCCACTAAGAAATATACTCTTCTAGAGTATGCTCGGTTAAAAGCAAATCTTGTTAAAAATTACAAACATATTGCTAGATGTGACCCAGTTAAGGGATTTCCCTCAGATCTGTTAGGATCTTCACCTTGTTAGAAGTGACCTTGTTAAAGGGTTTCAAACACTCAATCAGAATGTCACCTTGCTAGAGGGTTTTACAAATAAGACTGTTAAGTCCACTCGGTTAAGAGATTTTCTATCACTTTACAAAATAACAATAATAAAATATATCTGCAACTTCACATCAAAAAATGCTAAAGAAGATTCTTATTTTCTCAATACAATCTAGTCATAGGACTTATCTTGTCCCTCTGCTAGGCTCTATACTATGTTAATCAAACAGGTCTTCAAGCTTCTATGCTTGGTAATCACTATGTAGCATCCATGTGCTTACACTTGCTTGCATACATTGTTTATCAACAGTTCCTTATTTATAAACAATTTGCTAACCGCTTAATCTCCTTGATCACATATCCCATGATCAATCATAGCCATCAGATCTTCAAACTTGACCAGGTTCAATGTATCCTTCGATCTAAAAATGTTTTACCTCGCCTTGGAACTTGCATACATTTCTTGGAACTTGTGTTAAGGTATTGCGGTTCAATCTGAGCTGTAGATATTTCTGCCGATCTTCCATTGCCATAGATTCTTTAACAACATTCATGCATGGCATACCAATCATTTAATCAATTCTAGCTCATCAGCTTCCTTCATTAAATAACGCTTTTAATCATTTAATGCATTCTGTTACAACTCAGTTGCAACTCAGTAAATACTAAACTTCACTCGGTAGACATTTCGCCTTCATTAACCGATAGCGATAACCTTAGGGTTTACCGACTAGGTTCCTTAGGGTTTACCGACTAGGTTCCTTAGGGTTTACCGACTAGGTTCTTTGCTCGGTAACATAGTATAGTATTAACCTTACAATCAACAACATATGTAGGATATCAAAACAATCTAAACATCATGATCTCATCATTGTCTAACTCAGTAATAGTTGCCCATTGAATAACTTATTTATCCCCTTATTCATCACAATCTTTCTGTGTCTTTTACCGACATCTTTATACTCATCAAATCATACTTCTTAAGATATGGCAACATCATACTGAATTAGAAAATCAATTTCTTGACATCAATGACAAAATAATAATATTAAGACAGTAAACATCCTTAATCAGTTATATCCATAATCATCGACAACCTTCTCAATATCCTTATTGAAATGCCAACAATCTCTCCTTGTCTGTTATAATGCCAACAATCACTACCGGTTAAGTATTCATCAGAATGTCTGATCTATACATCAAATCTCTCTTGTCCAGTTGAATTTGATAATGAAATTGTAAACATATCTTCAAATACTTGTCTCCATCACTGTTGTAAAACCGCATCATCCAAGTTTTCATGAATCGCATGTACCGGTTGTTAGAATGCAACTCTGTCTGAATTTACCGGTTGAGATCCTAATTATTGGTTCATTGGTAAATTGTCATCTGTATCGGTTATACCTTACCGATTGGCTTCCAAGACTTAGATGACCACAAAAACATTTTTTCCATCAATGACAACACAATACTTAGTCATCAAACATGAATCTCAATCTCTTCATCACAATCACTAATTAATCATTTACCGGTTGCAAATCACCAATAGTCTTTACCAATTCAATCAAATGCCAACAACCATAGCCCAAAGAATTAGAAGAGAAGACAAGGAAGTTCTAAGATCTCAAAACACAGATAATTATGCCTATTATGAAGAAGAATTTTACAATAACAAGACTTTTCAAAATCATGGTATCATGCACAATTCAGATGAGGATTCATTAAACTCGGTAGAACTTCAAGATTATTTATCCAACTCAAAATTCAACAAGGTGTTTGAGAAAATTTTACATAATAACCCACAACATTATTTCATGACGCTATCTCAAGAGGGTGTCAAGTTACCTCCTAATTTTGTTGTATGTCAACCTGTGGAGGATAATCAAGATGATATTGGTACTAGTAGAGGTAGACATGGAGATATCCCCATGTCTGGTTCACCTTATTCCTATCCACACACACACTAAAAAAACTTGTGATCACACTCATACCAGTGACCTTCATGGTCAAAGAACTACCAACATACATACTAATGACCAACATCAAGATCAACGTCAAGATACCAATCAAGGTTATAATCCTGATTGTGCTTTCGTTAGACAACCCCATACTACATTTGATGAGTACCACCAAGATCATACTCAAGGTCAACATCAAAATACCCACCAAGGCCATAATTGTGGTCATGGATATACTAGACAACCTCATGTCATATTTGAAGATCAACACAAAGGTCATGCTTTCAATAAAAATCTATACTCATGGTCATGATGCTCACACTCATCCAAGGTATTATAATCAATACCACAATTATGGCCCACATGGTTACATTCCTCCACCTAGCACTCGATATCCCAGTTACATTCCTCCTGATAACTCAATGATGAATAGTAAGTACCAAACCGATACTGAGAGGGGGGGTGAATTAGTACAGGCACAAAAATTTTTCCTGAACAGGTTTGATTGCACACTGTAAACTACTGGCAATCCCTAACACCGATCCAAATCAGATTACTACCAGTTAAACACAGTGCAACTATGAAAGACATGAACGGGTCAATATTCTTAGCTTTCCATACAACCTACTCCCTCATTTCCATTTTGTCCTTATGCATAAACAAATAATCTATCATCAGAAATATAATAACTTGCTAGATCAACATGATTCATTGCTTGACAGAAGACAACAAAGAATCACATGAAAAAGAACATCACACATGACACACATATTTTTCACGTGGAAACCCAACTGGGAAAAACCACAGTGGGGAAGAATACCCACAAGCTATTTTGAACTCTTTAGAAATCCACTCTGTTAGAAGCCTAGTCCGGTTAAAGACTGTTACAATAGGTTTTGCTAGAAACCAATCCTGTTAGGGATCACCTGCTTAAGGGATGGACAGAATACCCAATTAAGGGTTAAACCCGGTTAGAGGTTAACTTGTTAGAGGATTTTATGAACTCAATGGCTTTGAGCCACCCTGTTAAAGGATTTGCAGCAAGCTAGTTAAAGTTACCCTGTTAAGGGATTTTCCAACTGTTGAAGTGATTAGAGATCAACAGGTATTACAATGATCTGATAATAGCACACAATGCCAATGCAGATCCACTTTAGTTCCTTCCTTCTGCACGCACACTATGTAGGTATCAATCCTCTCAAACTGGTCTGGCAAGAATCGCGTATCTCTGCACATAGATACACACAACATTTGCCAACAACCTCAGCATGAGACACCACATCAACCTTATAGGAAATAGATAGGTCGATAGCATAAACCCTAAACCCTAAACACTTAGGTTGAGAAATTTAGTCAGTTCAATCCTAACCATTGAACACTTTGCATTTGAATACAACAGTCTTGAACAGATCTCAAGACGTTCTCCATCATTTGTTCTTCACCGCTTCTTGGAGGTGATAACCAGTCACGTGTTCTCCACCGTTTGTAGAGACTTTGCACATTCTCGAGGTAGATAGGATCAATCTCCTTCATGCAAGATCCTTAACATGCACGAGGCTGACGTGGAAACACGATCTGATCTCCATTACAATGCTAACTCATCACACAATGCCATCGGTTGAAACACACAGGCTCAAAACACTTCAACCAAAAACCCTGAAGCTAAGACGACCAACCGGTAGTCATACCATATGAACCCTAGATACAAAACATTCCTTATACTGGTTCTCGTTCCAACATACTGATTAACTTGGACAAGCATAACGCTGCACCTTTTTCACATATGTCGGTTCACTCTTCATCATGTTACCAGTTCACTCTTCATCATATTACCGGTTCTCTTTCAGCATATTGACATCAATCACAACACAATATCATCATGTCAACATATTTTGCACATATGCCAACAATCTCCCCCTTTGGCATTGATGGCAATATACAAAGATGTCTCTCTTTCTGCATCACACTTCTCCTTGATACTGTAGATATCTTTTCCCCCTTTGACAACAATGCCAAAGTGGAGGCACAAGCTTCCCTCTTCCACTATGTTGCTCCCCCTGAGGAGTAGCATCCTTCAACACATCAATCCTAAAAATATATAGCAAAGTAAGATCTGATTAATGTGGAGCACAAACCTTTATATTACCTGTTGAAGAGGCAGCACCCCTAACTCACCTCTTAGATAGGCAAAAGTAGCCTTCAATAGAGGCTTGGTGAATATGTCTGCTAACTGCTCCTTACTAGAAACATGTTCCAATACCACCTCTTTGTTCTAAACCTTTTCCCTCAAGAAATGATACTTGAGTTCAAAGTTCTTGGTTCTAGCATGTAAAACCGGATTCTTGGAAGTGTTAATTGCACTTCTATTGTCACAAAATATACTTACTAGTTCAGATAGAGGAACTTTGAAGCCATTCAATACATGCTTCATCCAAATAGTCTGGGTGTAGTTCATAAAAGCTACAACATACTCCACTTCTGTTGTAGACTAAGAGATACAACTCTGCTTTTTACTCATCCATAAGACTAGTCTACCACCAAGAAAGAATGCACCACCAGTTGTGCTCTTCTAGTCATCTACATTACCAACCTAATCAGCATCTGTGAACACTTTTAGGTTGAAATCATTATTGTATGGATACTATAACCCATAGTCAATAGTTCCCTTCAAATATCTAAGAATCCACTTGACTACTACCAAGTGGGATTCTCTTGGGCTTTGTTGAAATCGAGCAGTAATACCCACTGCATGTGCAATGTTTGGTCTGCTATGCACTACATAATGCAACTTACCAATCATTGATCGGTAATCCTTCTCATTTACCAATGCTGAGTCATCCTCTTTTGATAGCTTACAACCGGTCACCATTGGTGTACCAACCGATTTACTGTCTTCCATGCCAAAGGTCTTCAACACCTCTTTGACATACTTAGACTAAGTAATAAAGATTCAATTTTTCATTTGCTGAATCTGCAGTCCAATGAAGAACTTAATTTCTCCTATGAGTGACATTTCAAACTCCTTTTTCATCTCATCTACAAAGTCATAACTCATCTTGTCATCTCCACCAAAGATTATGTCATCAACAAATAATTCGCAGATCAGAATCTGATCTCCTTCTGATTTCAAGTAGATGTTGCTATCTTCACTTGTTCTTTCAAATACAATCTTCAAAAGATGGGAATGCAAGTGTTCATACCATGCTCTTGGTGCCTGCTTTAGTCCATATAAGGCTTTATGTAGCCTACACACCATGTCATTGTCTTCTGATAGGGAAAAGCCATTTGGTTTTTCTATATACACCTCCTCTTCAAGTATTCCATTTAAAAATGCCGATATTACATCCATTTGGTATACCTTGAATCCTTTAAAAGTTGCATATGCAAGAAGCATACGAACTCCTTCCAATCTTGCTACTGGAGCAAAGGTTTCACCATAGTCTTCTCCTTCTTCTTGGGCATATCCTTTACATACTAGTCTGGCTTTGTTCCTTACCACTATGCCATCCTCATTCAACTTATTTTTGAAGACCCATTTGGTTCCAATGACATTTTTATGCTCCGGTCTGGGTACCAAAGACCATGTACCATTCTTCTCTATCTGGTCAAGTTCCTCCTCCATTGCCTTGATCCAGTCTTCATCTTTATGTGCCTCTTTGAATGATTTAGGTTCAAATTCAGAGATCATACATGAGCTTTCTCTGACCTTTCTTCTTGTAAGAATTCCTGCATCTTTGTCTCCTATGATCTGCTTTGGATCATGATTGAGTTTGACATACCTAGGTATGTTCTTAATAGCTTCCTCTTGCTTTTCTTCATCATCCTCATCTTCATCAGCATCTACCGGTGTAGGAGCACAATTGCTGGTACTGGGCTGATTTGCAACCGATTCCCAAAAGGTTACTATCGGCTCATCTTCTCCTTGCTTACTATCAATTCCCTCCGATTTCTCAGAGTTTTTATCAACCCTAACATTGATGCTTTCAACGATTCTCTGAGTCTTATTATTGAAACATTTGATAGCTTTACTTTTTGTGAAATATCCTAAGAATATTCCTTCATCACATTTTGCATCAAACTTGCTCTGATGTTCACTCCTCTTGATATAGAATTTGCTACCAAATACTCTAAAGTAGCTTACCATTGGTGTCTTACTAGTCCAATACTCATAAGGAGTCTTGTCCTTTCCTTTCTTGATGAGTACTCAGTTCATTGTATAGACTGCATTGCTCACTGCTTCTCTCCAAAAGGTGTGAGCGACCATTCCTTGGATCAACATAGTTCTAGCTGCTTCAACCACAGTCTGGTTGTTTCTCTCTGCTAGGCAATTCTGCTGTGGAGTCCAGGGGGAAAATAGTTTCCTCTTGATGCCATTTTCTTCACAATATTTGTTGAATTCACCGAAAGTGAATTCCCCTCCTTGATCAGTTCTAAGGCATTTGATTCTTCTACCACTTTCCTTTTCTACCAGTGCTCTGAAAGCTTTAAACTTTCCAAAGGCTTCAAACTTGTCCTTCAAGAATGTGACCCACATCATTCTTGAGCAATCATTTGTAAGAATCATAAAATACCTATCTCCCTATACACTCCTAGTTTTCATAGGACCACACAAATCAGTAGGCACAAGATCAAGTAAGTTGTCAGTAGTGAAAGATTTACCTTTGAAGGTTGAGGAAGAAATTTTCCCCAGTTGACATTCTCTGCACAAAGGATTTTCCGGTTTGCTCAGCATCGGCAATCGTCTAACTGCCTTGATCTTACTGGCCTTCACTATGTTATCAAAGTTTACATGGCAGAGTCTCCTATGCCATATCTAGCTATCATCAAACTTATCCATAAGACATGTACTTATATTTGCATTCAACTGAAATAAGTTACCTTTGGTCTACATACCGATGGCCATCAGTTCACCATTCTTTCCTTTGATTTTGCAAACTCCATTTTTGAATTCCAGAGTGAGTCCACTGTCATTCAGCTGGGCAACACTCAATAGATTGTGTCTAAGACCTTCCACCCAATACACACTGTCAGCGCTACTGTTTCCATTTAGAGAGATGGACCCTCTGCCTTTGACCATATATGGTGCATCATTACCAAAATGAACCACACCACCATCATACTCTTCCAGAGATATAAACTTTCTCTAGTCACCAATCATATGGTGAGAACAACCACTGTCAATGATCCATTTATTGGAATTCTCAAAGTGGGAGACAAGAGCCGTTTTGTCTGACACATCCTCCTTGACTGCAACAAACACAATATCTTCATTTTCTTCATCTTCTGATTCCTCATCTGTGACACCTTCATCAACTGCTACAAAACAATTTCTCTGGTTTCCTTCTTTGAATTTCTTGAACCTTTCTAGTTTGTCCTTGCTATCACCATTGGGACAGTTTATAGCAATGTGTCCTATCCAGTTGCAAGAGAAGCATTTCAAAGGAAGCTTACCTTTGTATTTACCGGTTCTCTTAGGAAGTCTCTTGGCAAGAAGAGCTTCAAATTCCATTAGAATGTCCTCATCATCCATTTCTCTATTCTATCATGGTTCACCACTAGTGCTTGCTTCTTTTCCTTTCCTGGATGGTGCAACAGATGCTCTAAAAGTTGATTCAATCTTCTGAACACTACCATCAAAACTATTTAGCTCATAGGTTTTCAACTTTGCAATGATGGATTCTAGGGATACCTTAGTTTTGTCTATTGATCTCAACTCCTGAATAGCAGCAACCCTTATTGCATAGACCGGTAATAAGGATCTCAAAACTATGCTAACAACAGTGGAATCTTCCATTTTACCACCTGCACTCTTGATATCTCCAACAATAGTTTTGATTCTTATTCCATATTGTTGAATGGTCTCACCTTCAATCATCTGCATGTCTTCAAACTTTCCTCTAAGGCTTTCTTTCTTAGCTTGTTTTACATTCTCATCACCGCCATAGATATTCTCAAGAGTATCCCATACTTCTTTGGGATTTTCTTTATCCTGGACATCATTAAACTCAATGTCATATAAACTACTGATTAGGGCTTCCATGACTTGCCCATTCTCCTGAATCTCTCTCTTTTGGTCATCAGTGAGAGTACCGGTAGGGATAACATAAACATTCTCAACATAGCTCCAATGTTGAGCACCCATGCTTCTGATGTATATCTTCATTCTATCCTTCCATATTTTAAATTTATCTATGTTGAATTTTGGACCTTCCCTCTTCATCATTACAATAGGATCTTTCCCTCAAGTGGTTAAGCTTACAACATAGAGGACTTGGAGGTAGTTCTGATACCAATTGATAACTCAATGATGAATAGTGAGTACCAAACCAGTATTGAGAGGGGGGGTGAATTAGTACAAGCACAAAAACTTTTCCTAAACAGGTTTGATTGCAGACTGTAAACTACTGGAAATCCCTAACACCAGTCCAAACCAGATTACTATCAGTTAAACACAATGCAACTGTGAAAGACATGAACCGGTCAATCTTCTTAGCTTTCCATACAACCTACTCCCTCATTTCCACTGTGTCCTTATGCATAAATAAATAATCTATCATCAGAAATATAATAACTTGCTAGATCAACATGATTCATTGCTTGACAGAAGACAACAAAGCATCACATGAAAAAGAACATCACACATGACACACATATTTTTCACGTGGAAACCCAACTGGGAAAAACCATGGTGGGGATGAATACCCACAAGCTATTTTGAACTCTTTAGAAGTCTGCTCTGTTAGAAGCCTAGTCCGGTTAAAAACTGTTACAACAGGTTCTATTAGGAATTGATCTTGTTAGGGATCACCCGGTTAATGGATGGATAGAATACCCGGTTAAGGGTTAAACCCTGTTAGAGGTTACCTTGTTAGAGGATTTTATGAACTCAATGGCTTTGAGTCACCCTATTAAAGGATTTGCAGCAAGCTGGTTAAAGCTACCCTGTTAAGGGATTTTCCAACTGTTGAAGTGATTAGAGATCAACGGGTATTATAATGATCTGATAATAGCACTCAATGCCAATACAGATCCACTTTAGTTCCTTCCTTCTGCACGCACACTATGCAGGTATCATTCCTCTCAAACTAGTCTGGCAAGAATCATGTATCTTTGCACATAGATACACACACAACATTTGCCAACAACCTTAGCATGAGACACCACATCGACCTTATAGGAAACAGATAGGTCGGTAGCATAAACCCTAAACCCTAAACCCTAAACACTTAGGTTGAGAAATTTAATCGGTTCAATCCTGACCATTGAACACTTTGCATTTGAATAAAATGGTCTTGAACAGATCTCAAGACATTCTCCATCGTTTGTTCTTCACCACTTCTTGGAGGTGATAACCCATCACGCGTTCTCCACTATTTGCAGAGACTTTGCACATTCCCGAGGTAGATAGGATCAATCTCCTTCATGCAAGATCCTTCACGTGCATGAGGCTGACATGGCAACACAATCTGATCTCCATTACAATGCTAACTCATCACACAATGCCATCGGTTGAAACACATAGGCTCGAAACACTTCAACCGGAAACCCTGAAGCTGAGACGACCAACCGGTAGTCATGACATATGAACCCTAGATACAAAACATTCCTTATACCGGTTCTTGTTCTGACATACCAGTTCTGGTTCACAACATCATACCGGTTCACTTGGAAAAGCATACCGCTTCACCTTTTTTCACATATATTGGTTCACTCTTCATCATGTTATCGGTTCACTCTTCATCATATTACCGGTTCTCTTTCAGCATATTTACATCAATGATAACACAATATCATCATGTCAACATATTCTGCACATATGCCAACACCTCCTCGTGGTGGTCCTCATAATTGTTTAATCCCTCCTCCTCCTCCACTAAATGACTAGGGAATAGAGATAGATGGAAGGAATACAACACCTCCTAAGGATGATTTCCAACTGTATATGGTGAAAATGGATAACAACAATATTGAAAGACCAAATGAATTCAACCACAAAACCCTAGCCTAACAACAACAAAGATCCACCATAACATATGAAGATTACCTAAGACAATGCAAATCAAATGAAATCACAAAGATTATACCATCACATTTCCAATAGGGTTTGGATCTCCATTCTTCCTATCTCCATTGATCTTGCTTGATATATTTGCTCTCAGATTTTATGTGCACAAGAGCTCAACAAAGAATGGAAATGTGGTTGCAAGTAGGATCGCATGTAAAAGGCGTAGTGTAGTCGAGTGCACAATTGAGTTAGTGTTTGATAATGAAGGAAGCATCTCCTTATATAGAAGACACTATAAGAAATGGAGGGATAAGATTGAGAGGTGTAAAAGATAAATGGTTAGCTATGATTAGAGGGTAGGTAAAGGAAATAATAAAATAATGAGAGGGTAGGTAGTGTATGAATTAAGAGATGAAAGACATGTGTCATAGGTAGAAAAGGTTAATGAATTAATTAAATAAATAAAGATTGATTTAATTAATAGAAGAAGTGGGATATTAAATAAATACGATATTTATTTAATTTAGAAAAAGGATAATTTAAATAAATAAATGTATTTATTTAAATGAGAAATAAGGCTAGAAGAGGATAAATGAATTAATTAAACAAATAAAGATGTATTTAATCAATAGAAGAATTAGGCTTAAAATAATTAAATAAATAGATGTTTATTTAATTAGACAAGACAATTTTAGGTGTCTACATTTTGCCAGGATCCAGCAGATGCCACGGGGTTTTGGTATGTATGCATGGATAGTGCGAGACCAGGCACACTTTGGGCCACCGTTATCATATGATCAGGTTGTGATGCAGCTGGTAGAGATGGTTCTCATGCCATGGGATATGTGCCTTGATATTGAGGATGCAGGGATGGATGTAGAGTATTCTGCATATTGGGCAAAGCATCCATTTCCACGCCTGATAGATTCAGGTGAGCATATAGATGGAGATGGTGGAGGGGATGAGGATGATGATGTAGATGGTGGAGGTAGAGGCCAACGGAGGAGGTGGAGTGCAATTGGAGAGAGGAGAGTGGCTCCATAGAGAGAGGGTGGGGAGGAGAGACAGGCTCGTGTGGTGAGGGATCGAGGTGGGTTGCCATTACAGGTGCCAGCAGCATAGGGTCTGAGATAGTGCAGGGATAGGGACAGAGGCAGGTATAGGTACAGGCAGAGGCACAGGCACAACCACAACCACCAATATAGGGGGAGCCACAGGCACAGGGGGTCGAGGAGGAGGAGGATGAGCTATTTGAGCAGAGGGAGATCTGCCAGGGATAGGCAGATGAGATCCTGGATCTGGAGAGGGAGATAGCTAGGCTCAGGAGATGGCTGAGGGACACAAAGTGAGAGCAAGATTAGGCCATTCATCGCTATACTGAGGCTGAGACAGCACTAAGGGCCGAGAGGCAGGCTGTAGAGGATATAGGAGCTAGATACGCCTATGTTTTGTGGGCAAGGGAGGAGATAGGCTATTGGCAAGACCTATACTACAGGGCAGTGCCACTAGAGCAGCAGGTGAGGAGCTTCCACAAACCATCGCGTACAGCGACGGCCACGGGAGGGAGTCAGAGGAGACAGGCGTCAGCAGTGGGGTTATGGGTCCGCCGCCACCACCAGATAGAGGGGGTAGGAGAGATGATCCTGGGGTGGGTCCTTCTAGGGCTCAGACTCTGTCTAGGCCAGGTGGCTCTAAGGGAGGGAGTTCATCATAGCCATAGAGGGCTCCCTATGTATCAGTTTTGTACCATTTTGTATTATGATGTAGACACCTTCGGGTGATTGTAGCCATATGATTTGGACATCATTGTATCATGACACTTATGATTATATATATGAGATTATTCATCTTTGTGGTAGCTATATGCATGTGTACCTATGTGATGAGATGTTTCATGATGTATATTTATATGTGATGAGATGTTTCATGATGTATGCAAATATGTACATAATGAAATGCAATATTTTTGGTTTTTTATGTTTTTAATATAATATGCAAATGCAAATGTGAATGTATAAAATTCAGATGAATATGATAATGCAAATGACTATTTACATGATGAGAATGTAAAATGTGCTAACATGTGTTGTGTGCAGGATATGGTACAATTGTGATATCTATATGTATGTATGAACTTTTAACATGTGGTAATGAAGGTGCAACTACATGAAATGCAAATATTTTTTGTGTGTCATTATATCAGTCATGTGATAGTAAGCTACACGGACTCAAGAAGGACAATGGAAGTCAATCAAGAAAGGGGGATGTAAGGTAGAAGATATGAAAGTGAAAGAGCTTCTTGTGCGTTATCATCATTAAGCTTTATTATGGCAAAATAGGTTATGACAATCGAGGCATATGTTCGACCCAGAAAGTCATTGTACCCATTTGCATGGAGATAAGACAGTCACAAACAAGGAATGCCCCAGTTCATACTAGACCCACAGCATCCTCATATCCTTGGACAAGTCATAGTATTACTAAGAGACAATCCACAGACAGTAAAGAAAAATAGGTGACGATACCCCATCCTCGCCTTTCTAGTCAAAGGCATCCTAGAGATAGAATCTCTAGTCAAAGACATCCTAGAAAAGCTAAAAGACATGTCACCAAAAGATAAAATCAAAATAAAACCAAGACTCGACACCAACATCCACTTTAGTCCTCAAGTTTAATGTCTCTTGTCACTTGTATAAGTCTATTTGATTGTGGTCACAATGTTTACTTTCACAAAAGGATAGATAGCACTGAACCATAATGTTGTCTGAGTCTATTGAAAGATTTGATTTGTTGAAGCCCATTATTGTTGTTGTCTCTCATCTGAAACTGACTAACTCCATGCAACTAATACTTTATTGTGAAGAAGACGGAAGTTTATTGCAGATTGGTGATGCAAGTGTTATTGTGGATTGTGCGAGGATAGACTGAAGAAAACTGGAAGAAATTGTACTCCTCGAAACATGTGATGCTCTCAATTCCACGCCCATCACTAGATGTAGGATTTGCCCTAGCCACAGATAGGAGCTGATTTATTATGAAAGGAAAGGGTGAAAAGGAATGTTATTATGAATGGCGAACAAATCTTGGGTAGATCAATAACAAGTCATGATAGGAATGGGTAAGTTTATTATGAATGAATAGGTCGTGAGTGTGTGCAAAGTGAAAGGATGAAAATGAATCCTAAAGGAGGGAGGAGCAATGTCTCTATGCATGGTGCTGGTGACCCCAGTTTTCACCATGGTACTTGCCCAGGGCGCCACCGAAGTGGTTTTCACCATTGGACGAAATGTTTTTTCTATTTTTTTTTGTTTTTGTTTTTTTTGTGTGTTACAAGGCGCTTGTTTGCTAGGTTTTCACCAAGTAATGATTTTTTATTTTTATGTTTTTTTGTCTATTTTGATATATTTTGATTTTTTTGTATTTTTGATTTTTTTTTTTTTTTTTTTTAATTTTTAAATTAGGATATTCTGAAGAGCTATGTGTAAAACCTACGAAGGTGCATGTTGTTGATAGGATCCTCCAAAGGTTCACCCTCTATGGTTGAGAGATGATATGCACTAGATCCATAGGTTGTTGTGATGATGTAAGGACCAAGCCAATTTGGTTCGAACTTGCCCTTCTCTCTGTCTTGCTATTTTTTTAGGATTTTCTCTAAGAACCAAGGCACCCACCTCAAATGTGTGAGGCTTAACCTTATGATTGTAACTGTAACATTCCTTGACTGAATTATGTGTAGCTTGAGTGACTATCTTCCTTGATAAAGGAACTGAGAGAGAATTACTAGTGTGTGAACTACATAGGCCCATATGCATGTCACCTAAAGAAGTTTGGGCATCCCTAATAACAAAGTTCTTCGAGGAAGTTACATTAAAGGTCCATGATATATCACCAAAAGGGAAAGGATGCGTGAAACAAGTGGATGAGTTATGAAGACTTATGGTTGTAAAAAGAAGTGAAAGTAGGATGGAATGATGGAGACTTAGGATCAACAAGTATGCTTTTTGACTTAAAATTGTAGAACTTTTGCCCCCAGTTATTTTGGTATTAGGGGAGATCAACTCTTGTTCTTTTTCTTTCAAAATATTTTTAACCTTGACCTTGATTTTTGTAGAGTCCAATAGATTTTAATTTTGATTTGGACTAAAGGACTTTTCTTTAGTTTTGACTTTTAGATTTTTCTTTTCAAAGCTTGATTTTTGATCCCCAATGAGTAAGGGATTTTGTAATTCTTATTGATCCAAGTCTGGAAGTGGAGTGTAAATGGAATGAGTGGATGAAATGGTAAGGCTATGTGAGTTCTCAAGAGGGCTGGTGATATTCTCAATAGATTCTTTGTTGGAACCACTCTTAGGACTATTGATATCAAGAGTTGCTTGCACCACTAGAGGAGATTTGCATTTAGACTTAGTAGCCACAACACTAGGTGGTTCACACCCAATTCCTTGATATTGAAAATTATTTGTAGGTTATTCCTGTTGATTGTATACCTTAGGAGATAGTGGGAGTTGATCAACATGAAAGATATACTCACCACATCCCAAGTCTTTAATCTTGAACTTTTCTTTTAGCTCTATTTGTTTGGATGTAGAAGCTTTTAATGATTCTGGATCCACATATGTTGATGATGGAATAGCTTGTCAATTGTCTAGAATTGTTATTTCTGATCTAGCTCGCACATTGTTGCAATATATGAATGGATTTGGGTCAGCTTTGATAGTCACTTCAACTCCATTGTGTGGAAACTTGATACATCGATGATATGTAGATGGTACTGCGCTCATCTCATGAATCCATGGATGTCCTAGCAATATGTTGTATGTGAGATCTAGATCAAGGACATCACAAACCACATCCTTTGTAACTGGCTCAACTCTGAGAGGTAAGGTGACTTTGCCTTTGGATGAACATTCTTCATCATCATATGCCTTGATGGTAATTTTCTTTGTAGAATTTACACCCTTGTTAGAATATCCCAATTGTTTAATAGTGCTCAATGTACAAATGTTCAAACCTGCTCCTCCATCTATCAGGACCCATTTTATTCGATGTTTGTGTATGAAGGCTTCAATGTGTAACGGTGCATTATGTGGTTGACTTACGGAGGCATCATCGGCTTCTATGAATGTAAGGGAGTGTGGAATGGAAAGGTATCCCACCATGGCTTGAAAATGGTCCACATTTAGATCGGTAGGGATGGAAGTGTCTCTCAAAGTTTTGTCAAGAATGGCTTTATGTGCAGGGGATATGCGTAAGAGCTCGAGGATGGATATGAGTGCGGGTGTCTTCCCTAACTATTCTACAAGGTCATACTCAGGCTTGGTTGATGACAAAGTGGTGTTTTTAGCTAAGGCACCTTGCAAAGTGAATTTACCTTGACGAGTTGTAACATTACATTCAGAGGTAGGTTCGAAAGAAGATCCAATGCCTTTTAGGACAATTTTGGGTCTTTGGGTAGAATTCTCAGGTGTTTTTTCCTTGATGATAATGGTAGAGACATAATTATCCATTGAAATGTGATTAATAGTTGAATTATAGTTATAGGATGCTCTGGTATAGTTGGTCTGCTCATCTGTGGCTTTAGATTTTCCTTTGTCATGCTTTGGGAATGGTTCCTTAAACATCTCATGTTCTTGATTGGATGAATGTCCTTCAATCTCAATGTCACCTCTATCAATGAGATCTTGTATGATGTTCTTTAGTCGATGGAAATTTCATGTCTTATGACCCTTGCTCTTGTGAAATTCACAATACTCATCATCATTCCACCAATTTGGTTCATATGGAGGAAAATCTGGAACTGTGATTACCTTGTTTGCCACTAGCTTCTTGAAAACTAGCTCAAGCGGTTCTCCCAATGGGGTGTACTTTCTTCATGACTTTGAAGTTGTTTGAGTATTCACTTGATTGTTTGTAGAACTTGATCCAGAAAAAATGATTTTTGGTTGTACCGTATTGGCATCCACAACACCATCATTGACTGTGTTCTTGTTTTTATTCCAAAATCTTGGCTTATCTTTTCCTTTAAAGTCCTCTTTGTTTTCTTTGAATATCTTAATAATTCCTTGTTCAATTAGGACTTTTTCTATTGCTAAGCCCTTTTCAATGACATCCTTGAAGGTGGACAGACAAGATTTTCTTAGATCATAACCAATGTCTTTGTTATCATTATGGGTGAACATCTATACCATTTGTTTTTGTGGAATTTCACAAGAGCATCTACTGGCTAAATTCCTCCATCTTTGTAAAAATGATAAAAAAGATTCTCCATCCTTTTTCTTGGTGTTGCACAAGTTAGTGACTGATATATTTGTCTCTATGTTGTATGAGAAATGTTGGATAAATGCCTCTGCTAAGTCACCCCATGACTTAATACTAGGTGGAAGTTGGGAGACCCATTCCATAGCTTGATCACCTAAGCTCTGTGGGAATAATCTCATCAAATATGTCTCTTCTGCTGCTACCTCAATGCAAGTTGTGAAAATTGTCTTATATGTGCCTTAGGATCTCCTTTTCCTCTATACTTATCAAACTTAGGCGTCACAAAGTGTGTAGGAAATGGAGGCATTGGAATTATCTTGTCAAATGGATAGGGACATATGTCTCTCATTGTGTAAGTTGGCTTCGGTGTATTTATGTCCTCCATTTTCTTTTGTAAATCCTTGATTTTCTATTCCAAATTGTTCTTAGGTGGAGATCGACTTCTTGGACCATATCCCATTCCTAAACCACCAGGTGGAGGAGGAGCATTTTGCATATATGGATGATATTGATCGTACACATGTTCATATGGAAGAGGTCTATAGTGATGTTGTGTATAAGGACTAATAACTTAATGATGAACGAATAGTACCAAACTGGTACTGAGAGGGGGGGTGAATCAGTACAGGCAAAAACACAACCTTAAACCGGTTTGTCAACTAACACTTATGCACTAACAGACAAACAGCAACACCGGTCCTTCAACAGAGTTCAACCAGCAAAACCCAATATAACTGAGACAAGAAAAGACCGGTTGACACTTATCTTATCATATAATCTAACTCTTCACTCTTGTTTCACCCTAATGCATGAATAGGCATCTACCATCAAAAGATGTACATATTACAGTAAGATCAACATGCATCACCACTTAATCAGAAAACAATCATAACATCACATGAAGAAAGCATCACACATGACACACACATTTTTCACGTGGAAACCCAACTGGGAAAAACCATGGTGGGGATGAATACCCATAAGCTATTTTTGAACTCTTTAGAAGTCTGCTTTGTTAGAAGCCTTGTTCGGTTAAAGACAGATACAATAGGTTCTGTTAGGAAGTGATCTTGTTAGGGATCACCTGGTTAAGGGATGGCTACAATAACCGGTTAAGGGTTAAACCTTGTTAAGAGTACCTTGTTGGAGGATTTCAAGAACTCAATAGCTAAAGGATATCAATGACTCAGTAGTTTCGAGTTACCCTATTAAAGGATTTTCAACAAGCCGGTTAAGGCTACCCTGTTAGGGGATTTCACAACTGTTGAAGTGGTTAAAGATCAACAGGTATATCAATGACCTGATAATAGCACTCAATGCCAATGCAGATCTGCTTAAGCTCCTCCTCACCTTCTGCACTTACACTCTGCAGATATGACTTCTCTCCTCTAGTTTGGCAAGAATCACGTATCTCTTCTCTTAGATACACACACACCACTTTTGCCAACAACCTCTAAAAGAATCACAACATTGACCTTATAGGACAACAAACAGGTCGGTAGCATAAACCCTAAACCCTAGACCTGTTAGGTTAAAGAATTCAAATGGTTCAATCCTGACCATTGATCATACTGTATTGAATGCAACAGTCTTGATCCAATCTCAAGACATTCTCCATCGTTCATTTTCTACCAATTTCATGGCGGCTGATAACCCATCACACGTTATCACCGTTTACAGACTTCGCACATTCTCGAGGTAGATAGGAACACTCTTCTTTATGCAAGATCCTTCACGTGCACAAGGCTTACGTGGCAACACTATTTGTTCTTTGTTATCATGCTAACTTCATCATGTAAAGATCATCGATTGAGTCACACAGGCTTGAGGTACTCCAACTGGAAATCCTGAAGTGGAAACTACCTACCAACCGGTAGTCATACAATGCTTCCATGTGCCAGTTCCCATGACTACATGTCGGTTCACCTTGACATGCCAGTTCAACTTGAACAAATATACCGCTTTACTTTGGCATATATATACCGGTTCTCACATATGTCGGTTCTCTCTTCATATCACATATTGACATCAATGACAACATACAATATCATTATGTCCTCATACCGGTTCACATAATGCCAACAATCTCCCCCTTTGGCATTGATGGCAATATACAAAGATATCTCTCTGCTAACTCATCTTCTCCCCAATTTTTGCAGATATCTTCTCCGCTACACTTCTTCTCCCCCTTTGACAACAATGCCAAAGTGGAGGCACACACATCCCTATTCCATTATGCTACTCCCCCTGAGGAGTAGCATCCTTCAACACATCAATCAAAAAAAAAATGACTATGCAATACCTGACTGATGTGGAATAAATACTTTTAATTTACCTCCTGAAGGGGCAATACCCCCAATTCACCTCTTAATTACATAAATGTAGTCTTTGGGAGAGGCTTGGTGAATATGTCTGCTAACTGCTCCTTACTGGAAACATGTTCTAGTGCAATCTCTTTATTCTGAACCTTTTCCCTCAAGAAATGATACTTAAGCTCAAAATGCTTGGTTCTAGAATGTAAAACAAGATTCTTTGAAATATTGATAGCACTTGTGTTATCATAGAATATACTTACCGGTTCAGATACAGGGATTTTGAAGCCATCTAATACATGCTTCATCCAGATTGTCTGAGTGCAATTCACGAAAGTTGTAACATACTCCGCTCCCACTATAGACTGAGAGATACAGCTCTGCTTCTTACTCATCCATGAGACCAGTTTACCACCAAGAAAGAATGCCCCACCGGTTGTGCTTTTCCGATCATCCACATTACCTGCCCAATCAGCATCTGTGAATACTTTCAGGTTGAAATCATTGTTGTATGGGTACCACAATCCATAGTCAATTGTTCCCTTCAGATACCTAAGAATCTGCTTGACTGCAACCAAGTGGGATTCTCTTGGACTTTTCTGGAACCTTGCAGTAATGTCAATTGCATGTGCAATATCTGGTCTGCTATGCACTACATAATGCAACTTACCAATCATTGATCGGTATTCCTTCTCATCAACCAGTGCAAAATCATCCTCTTTTGATAATTTGTAACTGGTCACCATCGATGTACCAACCGGTTTGCTATCTTCAATGCCAAAGGTCTTCAACACCTCTTTGACATATTTGGACTGAGTGATAAAGATTCCATCTTTCATCTGTTGGATCTATAGTCCAATGAAGAACTTAATCTCCCCTATGAGTGACATCTCAAAATCTTCCTTCATCTCATCAGCAAACTCATGACTCATTTTGTCATCTCCACCAAAGATAATGTCATCAACAAAAACCTCATAGATCAGAATCTGATCTCCTTCAGATTTCAAGTAGATATTGCTATCTTCACTTGTTCTCTCAAATCTAATCTTCACAAGATGGGAATGTAGACGTTCATACCATGCTCTAGGTGCCTGCTTTAGACCATATAAGGCTTTATGTAGTCTACACACCATATCACTATCTTCAGATAGGGAAAACCCATCTGGTTGCTCTATATACACCTCCACTTCAAGTACACCATTTAGGAATGTAGATTTTACATCCATTTGATATACCTTGAATCCTTTAAAAGCTGCATATGCAAGAAGCATATTAACTCCTTCCAATCTGGCTATAGGAGCAAAGGTTTCTCCATAGTCTTCTCCTTCTTCTTGAGCATATCCTTTGCACGCCAATCTGACATTGTTCCTAATCATTGTGCCATCCTCATTCAGCTTGTTTCTGAACACCCATTTGGTGCCAATGACATTTTAATGCTCTGGTCTGGGTACCAAGGACCATGTACCATTTTTCTCTATCTAGTCAAGTTCCTCTTCCATTGCCTTGATCCAGTCTTCATCTTTATGAGCCTCTTTGAATGATTTAGGCTCAAATTCAAAGATCATACATGAGTTTTCTCTGATCTTTCTTCTTGTAAGGATTCCTGCATCCTTATCTCCTATGGTCTACTTAGGATCATGATTCAGCTTGACATACCGAGGAATAGTCTTGACTGGTTCTTCTTTCTTTTCCTCTTCATCCTCATCTTCATCAGTATCAACATTCACCGGTTCAAGAACACTGTTACTAGTACTTGGTTGACTGACAACCGGTTCCCAGAAGGTTGCAACTAGTTCATTTATAGCTTTCTTGTTGTTGTTTTCCTCCAGTTTCTCAGAGGTTTCATCAACTCTTACATTGATACTTTCCATAATTCTCTGAGTCCTATTGTGGAAACACTTGAGAGCTTTACTCTTGGTGGAATATCTTAGGAATATTCCCTCATCACATTTAGCTTCAAACTTGCCCTAATGTTCACTCCTCTTGATGTAACATTTGCTACCAAATACCCTAAAGTAGCTAACCATAGGTGTCTTACCGATCCAATACTCATAAGGAGTTTTATCCTTACCTTTCTTGATGAGTACCCAGTTCATTGTGTAGACTGCAGTGCTTACTGCTTCTCTCCAAAAGGTGTGAGCTACTTTTCCTTGAATCAACATGGTTCTAGCTACTTCAACCATAGTTCAGTTATTCCTCTCTGCTAGGCCATTCTATTGTGGAATCCGGGGAGCAGACAGTTGCCTCTTGATGCCAAATTCTTCACAATACTTGTTGAATTCACTGGAAGTGAATTCCCCTCCTTGATCAATTTTGAGGCACTTGATCCTTTTACTGCTTTCCTTCTCCACTAATGCTCTGAAAGCTTTGAACTTCACAAAGGCTTCAGACTTGTCTTTCAAGAATGTGACCCATATCATTCTTGAGCAGTCATCAGTGAGAATCATGAAGTACCTATCACCCTACACACTTCTAGTTTTCATAGGACCACACAAATCAGTATGGACAAGATCAAGCAAGTTGTCAGCAGTGAAAGATTTACCTGTAAAGGTTGAGGAAGACATTTTCCCCAATTGACACTCTCTGAACAAGGTATTGTCTGGTTTGCTTAGCACCGACAACCCTCTAATTGCCTTGATCTTACTAGCCTTCACAATGTTATCAAAGTTTACATGGCAGAGTCTTCTATGCCATATCCAGCTATCATCAAATTTAGCCATAAGACATGTACTTATATTTGCATTCAGCTGAAATAGGTTACCTTTGGTTTGCATACCGATAGCCACAATTTCACCTTTCTTTCCTTTGATTCTGCACACTCCATTCTTGAATTCCAAGGTGAGACCACTGTCATTCAGCTGGGCAATACTCAGAAGGTTGTGTCTGAGACCATCAACCCAATACACATTGTCAGCACTACTCTTTCCATTTAGAGAGATGGACCCCTTTCCTTTAACCATACATGGTGCATCATTGCCAAAACAAACCACACCACCATCATACTCTTCCAAGGATAGAAACATGCTCCGGTCACCAGTCATATGGTGAGAGCAACCACTGTCAATAATCCACTCATTGGAATTATCAAAGCGGGAGACAAGAGCCTTCTTGTCTGACACATCTTCCTTTACAGCAACAAACACAATGTCTTCATTCTCTTCATCTTCTGATTCCTCATCTGTGACACCTTCATCAACTGCAACAAAATAGTTTCTCTGGTTTCCTCCTTTGAATTTCCTGAATCTTTCTGATTTATCCTTTTTGTCACTATTAGGATAGTTCATAGCAATATGTCCTATCCGGCTACATGAAAAATATTTCAAAGGGAGCTTACCTTTGTATTTACTTGTTCCTTTTAGAAGTTTCATGGCAAGAAGAGCTTCAAATTCCATCAAAAACACCTCATCATTCATTACTCTGCTCTGTCTTGGTTCACCACTAGTGCTTGCTTCTTTTCCTTTCCTGAATAGTATAGCAAAAGCTCTAAAAGTTGATTCAATCTTTTGAACATTGCCATCAAAACTATTTAGCTCATAGGCTGTCAACTTTGCTATGATGGATTTCAAGGATACCTTAGTCTTGTCTATTGATCTTAGCTCCTGAATAGTAGCAACCCTTATTGCATAGACCGGCAATAGGGATCTTGGGACTTTACTTACCACAGTGGAATCTTCCATTTTACCACCTGCACTCTTGATATCTCTGACAACAATTTTGATTCTAATACCATACTGTTGAATGGTTTCACCTTCAACCATTCGCATGTCTTCAAACTTTCCTCTAAGGCTTTCTTCCTTATCTTGTTTTACATGCTCATCACCTCCATAGATATTTTCAAGAGCATCCCATACCTCTTTGGGATTTACCTTATCTTGGACATCAATGAACTCAATATCAGATAAACTACTGATTAGGGCTTCCATGACTTGCCCATTCTCCTATATCTCTCTCTTTTGATCATCGGTGAGAGTATCGGTAGGGGCAACATAGGAATTCTCAACATAGCTCCAATGTTGAGCATCCATGCTTCTGATGTATATCTTCATTATGTCTTTCCATATACTAAAATTTTCTTTGTTAAACTTTGGACCTTCCTTCTTCATCATTACAATAGGATCTTTCCCTCAAGAGGTTAAGCTTAAAACACAGAGGACCTGGAGGATGCTCTGATACCAATTGATAACTTTATGATGAACGAATAGTACCAAACCAATACTGAGAGGGGGGGGTGAATCAGTACAAGCAAAAACACAACCTTAAACCGGTTTGTGAACTAACACTTATGCACTGACAGACAAACAGCAGCTCTGGTCCTTCAACAAAGTTCAACCGGCGAAACCCAGTATAACTGAGACAAGCAAAGACCGGTTGACACTTATCTTTTCATATAATCTAACTCTTCATTCCCGTTTCACCCTAATGCATGAACAGACCATCTACCATCAAAAGATGTACATATTACAGCAAGATCAACATGCATCACCACTTAATCAGAAAAAAATCATAACATCACATGAAGAAAGCATCACACATGAAACACACATTTTTCATGTGGAAACCCAACTGGAAAAAACCATGGTGGGGATGAATACCCACAAGTTGTTTTTGAACTCTTTAGAAGTCCGCTCTATTAGAAGCCTTGTTCGGTTAAATACAGATACAATAGGTTCTGTTAGGAACCGATCCTATTAGGGATCACCCGGTTAAGGGATGGCTACAATACCTGGTTAAGGGTTAAACCCTGTTAAGGGTACCTTGTTGGAGGATTTCAAGAACTCAATAGCTAAAGGATATCAATGACTTAGTAGCTTTGAGTTACCCTGTTAAAGGATTTTCAACAAGTCGGTTAAGGCTACCCTGTTAGGGGATGTCACGACTGTTGAAGTGGTTAAAGATCAACAGGTATATCAACGACCTGATAATAGCACTCAATGCCAATCCAAATCCACTTAAGCTCCTCTTCACCTTCTGCACTTACACTCTACAAATATGACTTCTCTTCTTTGATCTGACAAGAATCATGTATCTCTTCTCTTAGATACACACACAAAAATTTTGCCAACAACCTCTGAAAGAATCACAACATTGACCTTATAGGACAACAGATAGGTCAGTAGCATAAACCCTAAACCCTAGACCTGTTAGGTTAAGGAATTGAAACAGTTCAATCCTAACCATTGATCATACTGTATTGAATGCAATAGTCTTGATCCAATCTCAAGACATTCTCCATCGTTCGTTTTCCACCGATTTCATGGCGGCTGATAACCCATCACACATTATCACCGTTTATAGACTTCGCACATTCTTGAGGTAGATAGGAACACTCTTCTTTATGCAAGATCCTTCACGTGCACAAGGCTTACGTGGCAACACTATCTGTTCTTCATTATCATGCTAACTTCATCACGTAAAGATCACCGATTGAGTCACACAGGCTTGAGGTACTCCAACCGAAAATCCTGAAGTGGAAACTACCTACCAACCGGTAGTCATACAATGCTTCCATGTGTCAGTTCCCATGACTACATGTCGGTTCACCTTGACATGCCAGTTCACCTTGAACAAATATACCGCTTTACTTTGGCATATATACTGGTTCTCACATATGTCGGTTCTCTCTTCATATCACATATTGACATCAATGACAACATACAATATCATTATGTCCTCATACCAGTTCACATAATGCCAACAAGGACCACTTGGTATAGAGTCATGATGAGGAATGGAATATCTATTTTGTCCATGTATACCATACTCTACAGGAATGTCATGAGTTTGTTTTAATGTGTTGCCCCCAAATTGGACGCAGGGTTTCCTTGTGTCCAAATTTTGAGCATGCCTTTGGATATCCAATTGCTTTGGTGGTTGATCCTTAGCATTGGTATGTGATTGAGTATATTTTTCTACATAAGACCTCCATAATGGTCTGCGAAGGTGAGTATCATATGCTTGACCATGTGTGTATGGGACCTCTCATTTTTGAAACAAAGATGATGGTGATTCAGGAACCATATGTGGTCCTCTATTGCCTCCACTATTAGGCATCCTTTGATCCATGTTGGAGTGAGTTTGTTGCAAAGGTCTATGTTCCATTATTTGAGACATGTCAAAATCATGAGGGATCTTGGCTCCACTTTGTGCCATCACTTGTAGAAAGTATTGTCTATCTCTCCTCATTATTTCCTCAACCAATCGATTGAAATGGGGATTCATAATGGTGTCTTCCACTTCTTCTGAATGTACTGACATATTGTCCATATTGTCATTGTGTGTATCATTTCTGTTTGTAGTGTCCATGTTCTCAACATTTGGAATGTTTCTATAGGCATCCATGTCAGGTAATGTAGTATGATCAGAATTGAAAAAGATATCATTGTCATATTTATAGGAACTCATGTTTGCGGACTCTTGAGCCTCTTTAGTTTATCTCCTATATTTTTGGGAATGAGTTTCAATCATGAACTAGGTATGGACCAAGATGTGTGAGACTAGATGAAAATGGAAAGAGTATTGAAGACCAAGAGTTGGATGGAATGTAAATGAATCTAAGGTTTACTTGCAATGTCCAAAGTGTAAGACCAAGTATGTATGTAGTAGAGTAGGTGTGACTTCCAAAGAGATGATAGTTTCTCTTAATGAGGTAAGTTGACCTTGACTCTAAGTAAGACCAAATGAGACCCAAAGGTGGTAGACCTTGATGAGGGACCACTTAGCAAAATGGTGTTGTATGTAGTGTGTTGACAAAATAAGATGAGGACAAGCAAGTGACCTTTTGACTCAAGTTTAGACAAATGTGAATGTAATGTAAGGTGTAAAGAAATCATGGACTTCGTGAGACCCAAAGACAGGTTGAATGCTAGATGGAAAACCCAGAGAGATAACTTATGAAGCTCAATAAGTCTAAAAATGACTATTCTTGTTTGTTGAATTATGAAAGTTTTCAATCCTAAACACAGACATGCCTGTATACTTCACATACGTGCTTAAAGGACACAGACGCTATTCTGCCAGACATAGACACGTTTCAGAGATGTTGTAATGTTGCTCAAAAGACACAGATGCGTTTCTACCCTTCACAGATGCATTTAGACAACACAAACTCTATTCTGTCTGACACAGACGCGTTTCTGCAAACTTTGTGCAATTTTTCCAATCTGTGAAGTTGCTTGTTGTGACCAAATCTGAATGTTTGACTATTTTTTCATGACAAGAGGACACAGTGTTGATGAGGACTCAATGTTTGCAAGTGTTTAGACTCCAAAATGACTCCAAAAAAAGTGTGTTGTTTGATGTAAAATTGTTTTACATACACTTGAAGACACAAAAGACACAATGTTTTGATGTTTGGTCTTGAATGTTTGATTGTTCAAAATAAGTCAAGCACAATTCTTATGGCTGGCCAAGACAATAGTTGTTGATCCCACATAGAGTTTACCCTGAGGCTACGCTATTCAGAGCGGATACTTAGATGTTTGACCCCACTGGCTCCACCCTCGGCACTCACTTCTCGGGGCAGCCAAGCATCAGTCCCCACGAAAACTACTCATGGAAAACTTTGTATCTCTACTAAGAACCGTATGTGTGTGGGCTGCTACCAGAGGTCCGACCTCCTGCCCCAACAACTAGAAGGATTTTGGCTTCTAAAACAAAAAAGTGCTAGTAAGGGCATCCGCTCGTGTGGCCATACATGCAGCACTTTCAGCTCTGTAAATACAGAAGGCTCCCAGTCGGTAGGGGTTACGCCCTACAAATGATCAAATAAATTTGATCAAACGGGTTTATGGGGAGACATAGTATTGGTATGAACTAATCAGCACACGTTATCCATAGTTTTCACCATGAATACAGTCATTTATAGTGGTTTGGAAGAAGATGGTTTTTCTTTTGCTACCACTTGAGTCATTCTCTCCTCACTAGTAGTTATAATGACCACATGGGGAGACAGACCCTCTAGAGATTAAACAAAAAGAGCCTATTGCTCAAGACACAAAAGACAATGGTTCAATTTTAGTGCACCAATTGAAATGTTTGATAATCTATGAAAACAAGGCACACAATAAAGATCAAAAACCCTTGCCAAGGTCCTGCAACAAAGATCTATTAGTAGTTTGGATTGTTTCCAATAATCACCCCTTCCTACAAGCACACATGTTAGGTAAATTTTAGATCCAAAAGACTTTGTGAAAATAGGTGCCTTCAACAAAAACGATTTTGCTTTCAAGACAAGCTGCACCAATTTCGTTAGCTAGATCTGAAGATGTTAGCTGAATATAAACCAAATCTAAAATTTGAACGATGCAAAACTGAATCAAAGAAAACCCAAAAAGTAACAAATTCACACAGACGTGGTTATCAAAAATACAAATGCTATAAAATTTTGCAGACATGCCTAAAGCCAACACAGACGCGGTTCCAGAACACAGACGCGGCTCCTGGATGCAAACGCACCTAAAAACTCCATAGACGCGACTAAGGAACACAGACGTGACTTTCAAAATCTGCAAAAAAATAAAATGCCGTCGATGGCGCAAACGTGATTCCAGATGTCGCAGATGCGGCAGAAAATCAAAAACGCAATCCGAAAGTATGCAAACGCAAAAATATCAAAATGTTGTTGGAAATGTCAGATCTGCAACTTCAAAACACAAAATCTGCAACAAAAGATGTTAAATGCAAAAAGGGACAAGAGTCCCACCGGGCGTGCCAAAATGTATATGGTGAAAATGGATAACAACAATATTGAAAGACCAAATGAATTCAACCACAAAACCCTAGCCTAACAACAACAAAGATCCACCATAACATATGAAGATTACCTAAGACAATGCAAATCAAATGAAATCACAAAGATTATACCGTCACATGTCCATTAGGGTTTGGATCTCCATTCTTCCTATCTCCATTGATCTTTCTTGATATATTTGCTCTCAGATTTTATGTGCACAAGAGCTCAACAAAAAATGAAAATGTGGTTGCAAGTAGGATCACATGTAAAAGGCATAGTGTAGTCGAGTGCGCAATTGAGTTAGCATTTGATAATGAAGGAAGCATCTCCTTATATAGAAGACATTATAAGAAATGGAGGGATAAGATTGAGAGGTGTAAAAGATAAATGGTCGGCTATGATTAGAGGGTAGGTAAAGGAAATAATAAAATAATGAGAGGGTAGGTAGTGTATGAATTAAGAGATGAATGACATGTGTCATAGGTAGAAAAGGTTAATGAATTAATTAAATAAATAAAGTTTTATTTAATTAATAGAAGAAGTGGGATAATTAAATAAATACGATATTTATTTAATTTAGAAAAAAGATAATTTAAATAAATAAATGTATTTATTTAAATGAGAAATAAGGCTAGGAGAGGATAAATGAATTAATTAAATAAATAAAGATTTATTTAATCAATAGAAGAATTAGGCTTAAAATAATTAAATAAATGGATATTTATTTAATTAGACAAGACAATTTTAGGTGTCTACACCAACAAGTGAAGAAATTGTAACAACAAATGGATAGCATACATACACTTGTCAAGAACTATACACTTCAAGACATTTGTCCTTATCCTTTTGACAAGACTATACTCATGCCACCCTTTCCTCCTAATTTTGATGCACCTAAATTTGAAAAGTACAAAGGAAAGGGTGATTCCAAGGAACATATAAGAGAACTTTTCAAATCCTGCATAGAGGTTTCCCATGAGGACTCTTACTTAATATGCATCTTCCGTCACAGTCTAGGGGGACAAGCTATGGAATGGTTTTATGATTACCACCTAGGATTTGTTATTGGGTTGAATTGGTTGGAAAATTTATTCAACACTTATCCTATAACATTGATCATGAGATTTTAGTGACAGCTTTATTTACCACTAAATGATACAATGGGGAATATTTTTCATAATTTTTGCACAGATGGAGAAGTTTGGCTAGTTGTTGTTATTTACATGTGCCACAAAAACAATTTGTTGAGATATTTACATATAATCTAAATAGGGAAATTGGCTATGGACTTCAAAATTCATGCTTGACCACATTTAAAGAAGTTGTTGAGAAAGGTATATCCATTGAGAAATTTATTGAACAGGGTCTTATCAAAAAATTTAAAGAGAACAAAGACTATCCAATAAAAAAGGAACAAGAACAAGAGTACCATTAATGATGGGGTTGTGGATGCAAACTTGGTAAAACCTTTAAGTTTTCCTGAAATTGGCTCATCAAGCAATCAAGTGAACAACAAAAGGGAAACAAAGCCTATGACACAAAGGAAATATACACCTTTGGGAGAACCAATTGAATCAGCATTGCAAAATTTGGTTGCTAATAAGTTCATTACTTTACTAGTAAATCTACCTTTTGACCCAAAAGTTAAGCCAACATGGTGGAATGACATTGAATTTTGTGAATATCATAGGAACAAAGGGCACAACACTAGCAATTGTCATAAGATTAAGAATCTTATCCAAGATCTTATTGAGAATGATGTGATCAAAGTTAAGGGACACTCTTCTAATGAAGAACATGTGATGTTTAAGGATCCTTTCCCAAAACATGAAAAAAGAAAATCTCCTATAACGAATTTTGATTCTAACACCAATTATGCCAACATTTCTTGTCAGCATGCAGTTAACAACATTTATGAGATGGACCATCATGTGTTTACCATAACTATCAAGGACAAAACCCCTAAATTTAATGTAACAACCCATCGAGGTAAAGTAACCTTGCAAATTACCATGTCCAAACCCTCTTCATCTTCCAACCAATATGACCTTGTGAATCAGTGGTTCTCAAACTTTTCCCTTTAACAACCTTATGTGAGTATACCGGTTAACAGATCTAACTGAATGTAGACTTACCAGTTAGTGAGGAGACAAAACACAAATGCATTCACACAAGAGGGACATCACATAACACCAGCATATACAAGGAAAACCCAAGATGGGAAAAACCTCAGTGAGAAATGTTGTTGGAGACTACTGCTCCAATCCAGCCTCACAATCAATCTTTGATTACAATGTTTAGGGCACCAACCCAAGGAGCACCAACCCCTTATTTTAGGGTACCAACCTAAGGAGAACCAACCCCTAATTTTAGGGCACCAACCCCTTATTTAGGGAACCACCCCAAGAATCTACAACCTTTGCACCTAGCTCCAACTCAGTGAATACAAAACATATTCATTTACAAATTAATAGCCTTGTTACAAATGGATTTTGTAACTCCTGTAAATCTCTTTGCTAGATCTTCTATCTAGTTAACTATCAGTTTTCTCTCTGTTGGTTCTCTCTTATGGTTTCCTCCTCTCCGCTTCTTTGTTGTTCTTCATCGGTATTACACTGTCAATTCTATGTTTGCCTTCTCTATTGTTACCTTCACTTCTTCTTTGCCAGTATGGACACTATCCATTTTTCTCACTATTGTCGGTTGATCCTCTCAACCTGATTCTCTCACACACACCCTCAGTCTCTTTTCAAATACTCATTAAGTACTTGACTGGTTTTATCTCACATATAGAAGCAACACTCTCTCCTTCAGCAGCATTAAAACAATATCTTTGCCTTACATATTTATAGCCTAGTCTTCCTACCAAAAGTGAATTTAAAATCACAGACGGTTAGGGTTTCCTCATCAACCTCGAGACAAACCAAATCCAATCAAATCTTATCTGATCTGATCGCCTAGATAGCTATCTGCACATCACCGCCATTAGCGTGTCTTCCAATACATATTTTATAAACTTAGCAACCACGGCCCTATATCTTGACATGCATATATCAAAACACTATTAATATCTATGTTGTTTTTTTCTCGAGGTCTTCTCACAATATGATTTTCTTTCTTCAATCCAAGTACCCCCAACTTCTTGATCTTTCTCTATCATTCACTCTTCCTCGAGCTACACTCTTCTAATCTAATCCATAAATCATGGGCTCCATATTAAATGCACACCACACGGCACTTCACTTATCTCTGCATGTGTGCCACTTCATCTCCACATGGCATCTATGTCGGCATCCACCTCAGTTGGAACATCTGTGTCAGAATGAATGGGATCACTGACCAACTCCATTACCGGGTTCATCTATCGGCTTACTAACCCTGACAGTTAAACCCTCAAACCAGTCTTGTCATCAACCTTTCACTCTGCTTCTCTTCTAGTGAAACACTCAACTGGTCAGCACACTTACTAACCTACCTTATGCACATCTTCATCAAATGGGAATTCTTCTGCATCTACACCTTGTCCATATTACCAGTGGACTTAAATATTGGTAAACACTCTTGATGACACCATGTCATCAACCTTCAATCAGACTCCATCTTCAATTTGGTCATTTTCCTCTGTCTGCATCTGCTCAGCCTAGCCTTCTCCCTAATCAGCTCAAACCATATCTCAACCAATTTGTCAAAGTGACAAACCCATCACTCTTCATCTGTACCAGCAACTTGACATGTCTTCTCTATTGGTCCAATTCATATTCCTGATCTCATGCACTTCAGGCATTCCTTTGACTCACCGGTAGATCCGGTGTGAGCCTTCAAATACATACCTTTACCTCTTCTTCCTTATCTCACAAAACTATGATGCACATTATGCATAATAGGAGATAAGCTCCACTTACAGGTATTAGTGATTCTTTGTCATATGTATCTTGCAATACACTCATGTGGCTTCCTTGTTTGTGTAGCATATCTTTAAATAGGCACATGTGATCCGGTGTGGGCACATTCATTATCAATCATCTCTTCACATGGTGACTGCATCTATTATCTGGTGGGAGTCCTGTTGTTCTGCAGCCACACATCATATCGATGACCTATACATCCTTCTCCTCCTATGTTGATGTGATTTAGGTAACATTCTGCCTCTTCATCACAAACAACATCTCAAGCACCTTTCCCATCCTACTTGTACACTGGTCATAAGCTTGCCGGTTGGCAGCAACTCACTGTCAACACATCACTTACCAGTTAACATCCTCTCCTTAGTGGTGATACATAGTATCGGTAACATGTCCATTTCATCCACACAAGTCAAACACTAACTTGTGTATCGATGACTACAGTGGTCATTCATCTGAATGGCATTCTCTCCCTTACCTTATCGGTGTTATGCAACACAAGGTGATATCAAAGATATCTCATCTTGTACTCATCCATGATAGTGTTTCATATATATTTCTTATACCAGTAGTCATCCTATACCAGTTGACATCAATGACAACACAATGCCAACAATCTCCCCCTTTGGCATTGAAGTCAACTCATGTAGTATCTAGCATACTACATAATCTCTCTCCTCCTTTGTGTGATCCAAATCTTCCCCTTTGTATAATCTATGGATTCTCATGTAGTATGCTACAGAATCTTTCTCCCTTTGACAACAATGGCAAAAGACACTATCAGGATATCATTCCTCCTTTTATTTACCAATCACTAACAGAATTCTTTCTCTCCCTTTATCTTGATTGGATGCATCTCCTCCTTGGATACCACTTGTTACATCTTCTCAAGTCACAGCACTTGAGATGGAGGACTCAACCATCAACTGACACCAATTGAGCATGCAAATCTGATACAAATAGTTAAAGAACTCAATTGCAGAAGGATGTGTCAATGATTACTACTTACCTGCCCGTCAAACTGCATCACCACCCGTATGATCCCAAATTTCTTTAGAATCAAATGTGATTGTACTATAAATACAACCAACCAAATGACAAGTAGATACCCTTAACCATGAAGTTCTCCTTGGTATTCCTACAGCAATTTCCATCATCTGTAGTTTAGGTAGTCAGTACACTTCACAAGTTCAAGCATGTCAGTTCCGCTCCATAATCACTTGAACTCCCCCTTAGGCATGCATCTCAGGTCCACAATACCAGTTAGATCCCATACTAGAGCACCCAACATCTCCATATACTTGTTGAGTTGTGCAACTATGATAATCTAATGATCTTTTAGCTTCATTATATCTAGCATAGCCTATGACGTGATCCTGGATTTACAGAATGCCATACAATGTCATTATTATGCCAAGAGTTAAATCGGTTAGCCCAAAAACATGCATGCCTACATGATCAACAATTGAGCCATAATGTGTCATTTAGGTCTTCATCAAAACCACCTCAGACACAAACTCCACATTCCATGATATCAGGGCTAATGCAATGATCTCCAACTTCATTTTCTTACATAACATGTAAGTACCTATTAGCATTCATATCGGTAACATCATGCACATACCGGTTTCCTGTACCGGTCCATCATCACTACCGGAGCACCTTTCTGTAGCTCCAAACATTTTGTGTCATGGTGCATCTGATTTCAATTGATAATATTCATCCATTGACACATACAGTAGTGATCCAACTTTGATCTGTAGGTGTGTAGCCAATGCAACCACTGCACACACTTATCTCCTCATTTCCTCCTTTATGTCGGCAGTAGCTTGTTCTTCCAAGTGTCCTTCTTCACTGAGGGGGTGAATGATGTAGTCAATTATTGTTTCTCCCCCTAAGGTCCTTCATCTCCTTTAGGCCTTAAGAGATATCACTTGTGCATTGAATTCATAGTGTCGCTCCATGGTCTTCTTCCTCCATACCTGCTTGGTCTCATTCTTCTTCCCATTTTCAGTCATGGGAGAAGGTCTTACCTTCTTCTACTGATGGGTCCTTTCAATTCTAGACTCTACATCACAACCAAAAGTAGTGCTATAGTAGCACATAGCATCCATCCCAACCTCATGATTGGGGAATCTCTTCGCATGTCAGTTTGACCATCTTCTTCTGCTCATGTTGTTGTGACTAGCAACCGAACCGGTGGACCTCTTGATCCTATAGGGACATTTCTTCTTTGGTTCCAAGTTGATCTCTTACTTCCATATGATCTATATCCATTTCTCTGCAGATCATAGTTGTTATATCGGCTTCCATGTGACTGCGAGTTCCTCTTCTTGCATTCAACCTCTCTATGGCCAATTCCATTGCAGTTGTAACAAAAAATATTTGCATAGTCGGGAGAGGGGACATGCATGTATCTACTCTTGGATACATTTATCTCATATGCATGATGTCTATGAGGTCCTAGAAAAATCCTTCTAGATCTCTTTCTACATTCTTCTGCCCTATGGCCATGACCATTACTTGCAATCAATAACCAAAGAAGGATGGCATATGACTTACAAATTTATTCTACCATGCATGGGGAGATAATATCAGTCTGGCGTCTCCATTTCTCCTTCTTTTAGGATGGATCATGGGTTGTCCATTCTTTGCATCTCTTACATTTGATCTCTTCTTCTCCCACACTTGCTTTCTCTTGTGGGTGGTAGCACTTCCTTGTCTTCTACCGGTAGGAGGTCTTCCTTGTTGTCTTCTCATGTTCCTACTTCCAATGAATTTGTCTTCTCCCATCTTCCCTTTTCCTTTGGGATCTGCAGTGTTCCTTTTCCTTGTAGCATCACTCTTCATTCTTGTCTGCAAGGCTTCACCAGTTGTTGTTAGATCAACCTTCTTCTGAGGAGCATTTCTAACTGTGAAGGTTTGACCCTTGTTCTCTCCATTTAAGGAGACAAATAGAATGTCATTGTGGGGGAAATTCTTGTTAGTGCGGCATTTACCAGTACCACTTCCTAAACCTTCAGTGTCCTTGGCATGTTTTTTTCTTTTTCAACATTTTTTCCAAGGTATCACTACTACCATCAAACCGGATTCTTACATTAAGCTCATCCTAACACTTCTCAAGGCCATTTCGGAGAACCTCCATTTCTCCAAACAGCTGTTGATATTCTTTATCATTTACTTCTATCTCAGAGGCTAGATTACTGCACTGGCATACCTTGGTGTCTCCTTGTTGAGGCTTCAACTCTGAGATACATTTATCAAATTCTTCAAGGCATTTCATCAACCAATTATGCTCCACTATAGAAAAATTGAATAGCTTGTATTCCTTTCTTACTCTACTGAGTTCTTCAAGTGAATTTACAAGCTCTCCTTCAAGAAGAACTTCCGCTTCCTCTTCTTCTTCACCTTCACTATCACTACCAATCACATCTTGCCAGTAGGAGTGATTTGCATGATCATTCTCGATGCGTGCCTCTCATCTTCTGATTCTTGAGCCATGAAGAGGTGGGTTCCTTCTTCATCAATTTTACAACTGCTAGCAGATCTTCCTTCATCATCTATAGATTCATGAGATGTCTTTCTCATCTTATCTTCACAACTTAGTTCTATAGTAGTAGGCTCATTTCCATAGAGCTTCTTCAATCTATCCTACAAGATTTTTGTCGATCTACATCTATCCACCTATGAAGAGACATCATCTGTTAACCCACAAAGAATAGCTTTCATAGCTGCTTCATTGCACTAGTTTCTTCTTTCTACATCTAAATCGGTGGGAGGATAGACTTTACTGGGGCAGCCATTTACAATAGAAATCCAGACATCAAACCCTAGAGAGGATAGGTATACTTCCATTTTACAACTCCAAATGGAACAGTTTGAACCATCAAAAACTAGAGCAGGGATAGACACTAAACAAACCATTGTGTCCTTAAGCCAGAATCTACCCAAGTTGGAGAAAGATCGTCTGACTGTGAATCTAGGCTTTGATACCAATTGTTAGACACAATGCACCACTGAGGGGAATCAGTGGTTCTTAAACTTTTCCCTTTAACAACCTTATGTGAGTATATCGGTTAACAAATCTAACTGAATGTAGACTTATCGATTAGTGAGCAGACTAAACACAAATGCATTCACACAAGAGGGACATCACATAATACCAGCATATACGAGAAAAACCCAAGATGGGAAAAACCTCGGTGAGAAATTTTGTTGGAGACTACTGCTCCAATCCAACCTCACAATCAATCTTTGATTACAATTTTTAGGGCACCAACCCAAGGAGCACCAACCCAAGGAGCACCGACCCCTGATTTAGGGCACCAACCCAAGGAGCTACAACCCCTACACCGAGCTCCAACTCAGTGAATACAAAACATATTCATTTACAAGTTAATAGCCTTGTTACAAATGGATTTTATAACTCTTCTACAAATCTCTTTGTTGGATCTTCTATCCAATTAACTATTGGTTTTCTCTCTGCTGGTTCTCTCTTTTGGTTTCCTCTTCTCTCCTCTTCTTTTTTATTCTTCACCGGTACTACACTTTGTTGGTTCTATGTCTTCTTTCTCTGCAGTTACCTTCACTTCTTCTATGCCAGTATGGACACTATCGGTTTTTCTCACTATTGTCAGTTGATCCTCTCAACCTAATTCTCTCTCGCACACCCTCAGTCTCTTTTCAGATACTTGTTAAGTACTTGCCTAATTTTTTGTCACATACGCAAGTAACACTCTCCCCTTCAGCATCATTAAAACAATATCTTTGGCTTACATATTTATAGCCTAGTCTTCCTACCAAAAGCCAATTCAAAATCACAAATGGCTAGGATTTCCTCATCAACCTTGAGGCAAACCAAATCCAATCAAATCTTATCTGATTTGATCGCCCAGACAGCTATTTGCACATCACTACCATTAACGTGTCTTCAAATGCACATTTTCTAAACTTAGCAACCACAACCCTGTATCTCGACCTGCATCTATCAAAACGCCATTAATATCTCTATTGTTTTCTTCTCAAGGTCTTCTCACAATCTGATTTTCTTTCTTTGATTCAGGTACCACCAACTCCCTAATATTTCTCTTTCACTCTTCCTTCAGCTGCAGTCTTCTGATCTGATCCACAAATCATGGGATCCATATTAAATGCACACTTGTAGAAACACCTATCCCTACACAGCACTTCACCGATCTCTGCATGTGTGCCACTTCATCTCCACGTGGCATCTATGTCGGCATCCACCTTAGTTGGAACATTTGTGTTGGTATGAATGGTATCACCGACCAACTCCATTACCGAGTTCATCTATCGACTTACTAACCCTGCTAGTTAAACCCTCAAACCAATCTTGTCATCAACCTTGTACTTTGCTTCTCTTCTGATGGAACACTCAACCGGTTAGCACACTTACTAACCTACCTTATGCACATCTTCATTAGATAGGAATTCTTCTACTTCAGTACCATGTCCATATTACCTGTGGACTTACTTACTGGTAAACACTCTTGATGACACCACGTCATCAACCTTCAATCAGACTCCATCTTCAATATGGCCATTTTCCTCTATCTGCATCTGCTCAGCCTAGCCTTCTCCCTGATCAGCTCGGACCATATCTCAACTGGTTTCTCAAAGTGACAAACCCATCACTCTTCATCTATACTAGCAACTCGACATGCCTTCTCTTTCGGTCCAGTGCATATTCTTGATCTCATGCACTTGAAGCATTCCTTTGATTCACTAGTAGATCTGGTGTGAGCCTTCAAACACCTACCTTTATCTCTTCTTCCTTATCTCACAGAACTATGATGCACATTATGCATAATAGGAGATAAAATCCACTTACTAGTGCTAGTGATTCCTTGTCATCTGCATCTTGCAATACACTCATGTGGCTTCCTTGTTTGTGCAGCATATCTTCAAACAGGCACATGTGAACTGGTGTGGGCACATTCATTGTCAGTCATCTCTTCACATGGTGATTATGTTGGCATTTTGATGATATTGTGATTGTCATTAATGGACACACACTTGCTTTGAGATCACTTTTTCTATGTATGAGTTATGCTCAACCGGTATTTGTTCCAACCGGTATTATGAATTATAGTCTTTATACTATCGGTGTTTTGCAGAAGGTGTTTACCGATCACAAAGTGGTATGAAGACCCAAAGCGGTATGAAGACCTCAAGTGGTTCAAGGATCCCAAAGCGGTACAAAGGAACAAAGTGGTTGTTAACATTTTTCCAGTCTTCATTTTGACAACCGGTAATTGGTTAAATGTATGAACCGGGATTACTCTGTGATGAGTTACCAACCGGTATTTCTGTGATTAGTTATCTTCCACCGACACTTTGGTGATGATTTTGTGTCATGTTACCAAATGTGTCTAGATGCACTGAACCTAGGAACTTGCAATGTAATCCTATTAGACCGGTATGAAATCAGATTCCTTTATAAGGACATCATGTCTAGGGTTTCAGTTGTTGTTAGGGTTTTAGGTGATTGATGAGTTTTTCTTTGTATATGCAATTATAGAAGAGAAGATTAGATCTGTGTGGAGAAATAGAGTGTGGAGATACTGAAGACTAAAGTAATGCTAAATGTGCGTTAACAATGAGCTATCAAGGATCTAACCAAGCATAATGTGCTAGTATATAGATCACTCACTTGTTGATTACTCACATCTTCGACAAATCTGAAACCTTTAACCGAGTAGGCCTGGCAAAGCCTTTGTAAATCCTCTAACAAGGTGGTTCACAATTGTGGATCTGAAATCCTCTCACAAGGTAGTCTTTAACAGGACTTATCTCCTAACATAGATCTAGATTCCTAACAGGATCTGTTCTGGTGAAGAACATTGTATGACCTTAACTGGTCTGGTTAGTATTCTACAGATAGTTACTTGTGAGTTTCATTTCACCATGGTTTTTCCCATTTGGGTTTCCACGTCAAAACCTCTTGTGTTATGGTGATTGTACTCTTGTGGGTGAATGCTTTATTTGCTGCTTGGTTTGCTTTTATTTTAACCGGTTTGTTCGTAAATATGTTGTATCGGTTAACTGCTAAACTATTTAAGGGTTTGAGTTCAGTATTTTTTGGTATACTAATTCACCCCCCCCCCTTCTTAGTATTCATTAGATTGCATCTCTTATCTGGTGGGAGTCCTATTTTTCTGCAACCACACAACATATCGGTGACCTGTACATCCTTCTCCTCCTGTGTTGATGTGATTTAGGTAACAATATGCCTCTTAATCACAAACAACAGCTCAAGCACCTTTCTCATCATGCTTGTACACTGGTCATAAGCTTGTCGGTTGGTAGCAACTCAGTGTCAACACATCACTTACCAGTTGACATCCTCTCCTTACTAGTGATATACAGTACCGATAACCTATCCATTTCATCCAAACAATTCAAACACTAACTTGTGTATGGGTGACTTCAGTGGTCATTCATCTGAATGGAATTCTCTCCCTTACTTTACCGTTGTTCTGCAACACAAGGTGATATCAAAGATATCTCATCCTGTACTCATCCATGATAGTATTGCATATATATTTCTTATACCAGTTGACATCAATGACAACACAATGCCAATAGTCTTCACAACCTATGATTATAGATACTCTCAAATGAGATCCCCCAACTTTTACTAGATGGGGTAAAATGGAAGATGAGGACCTTTTCAAGATTCTATTTAAGGACTTGGAGTAAAGTTAAAATCAAGATAACATCAAGATACATGTTGAGAACTATGGAAAAGTCTTCAAATTTTTACAAAAAATCTGATATGATGGTAAAGGCCCTCTTGTCTTACAAAAAAAGGAGTCATGGAACATAATAAGGAGTCATGGAACCTATTAAACTTAAATTTATACCAAAGAAAAAAATGACCAAAGGACTAGGATATGCACCCTTAAGGTTGTGTCACCCTAGGCCTCAAACAACCTTACAAATTGGTCCTTCAAGCTCCACAAATGATAATGAACCACATGAACAAAATTGCCAATCAATAGACTCTAACGAATGGGAATGGGATTCGGATAAGTCATCCAATGACTATTATCTTGAGGAAACCTTCACAAAACTTGGCAAGCCTACTTTTGAACAAAAGTTTAGAGTTGGAAAAACATCAATCATGCCAAGTGGAATTCAGAATGAGTCAACAGCCCAAGATAAGCAAGCTAGTAGTGAAGCTTTGAGAAAAATCTTTTGGGATCCTGAACCCTTTATGTCTTGAAGCTTAAGGTCTAAACCATGACAAGTGAGAACTCGCATTGCTAAGTGTCCTTATAGTAGTATTGGTCAAACTTCTTCCATAATTCAAGCTAATAAGGAGATTACCAATGATGACATCGATGAAATCATTGACACATATGAAGACTCTTGTGTTTTTATTCTTACCGCTTTTGACCTTGATCAAACTAATAGCCTTCCTCTTGTCCACTCTCCACACATAGATTGGAACCAACAAGGGCCTCAACAACTCAATACTTTCCAAAATGATGAGGTTATTATTGATTACCTTGACCTAAGAGATGATATTCTTATCAAAGACCATAGAATAGGATTTGTCATTAAACTTGACAATGTGGATTACTTTGGAGAGGTACCAAGCCTTTCAGTTGCAAAAATATAAAAAATTAAAAAATATAAGGTCTCTAGTGAAAACCACTTTGTGACACTTTTAAACCATGAAAAACTAAAAAGAAAGGATGTATCCAATGGTGAAAAACTCTCTAAGGCACCAGAGGGTGGAAGGATTGACACTCTCCCCTTGACATTATATCATGAGAGATCATCTGTGTTGGTAGAAGAGACAATACAAACTAATCTTTGGATTGAAGAGGATCCACACATCATCTATCTTGCAGTATAACTAACAAAACAAGAGTGTCCCAAGTTTGTTAAGTTCTTCAAGGAATATCAAATCAATTTTGCATTTTCATACGTTGATATGCCTCATTTAGATCATGATCTTGTCATGCATCATCTAATGGTAGCACTAGGCACAAAAATAGTCAAACAGAAATTGAGAAAAATACATCCACAAGTGGCACTTTTAGTCAAAGTTGAGCTTGACAAATTACTAGACCTCAATTCCATCAAACCTATTGATTATCTAGAATGGATGTATAATCTTATGCCTTTTGGAAAACTAGATGGTCATATTAAATTAAGCACATGATTTAGAGACACCAACAAATCTTGTCCCAAGGATGACTTTCCACTACCTAACATATACTTAAGTGTCGATCTTACAACTAGACATGCAATGTTATCACTCATGGAGGGATTCTCCAGTTATAATTAAATTAATATCGCACCTAAGGACCAACATAAGACTACTTTCACATGTCCTTGGGGAACATTTTGCTATAACATTGTGCCTTTTGGCTTAAATAATGTTGGTGCTAGCAATCAGAGAGCTATGACCATATCATTATATGATGCATACTTTGACGGAAGACTATGTAGATCACCTCTTGAGAAAATATCTTATGAGAGAAATCCATTTGGATATTTTAGACAAAAAATTTAGTCGACTAGATAAATATAAAGTGCAATTAAATCCCAATAACTGTGTCTTTTAGGTAACCTCTAGGAAGCTCCTAGGATACATAGTGTCACAACAAGGCATTGAAGTTGATCCAGCAAAAGTCAAAACTATTTTAGTGATGAATCCTCCAAATAATATTAGTCATCTAAGATCATTACAAGAGAAGCTATAGTCAATCAAAAGATTCATTTCTCAACTTGCAGACAAGTTCCATCCATTTACACATTTTCTACATAGGACATCAAATTCAAATGGGATGATCAGTGCCAAAAATCTTTTCAGATGCTCAAAGACTATCTCATTAATCCTCCTATTCTCATGCCATCAATTGAAGGGAATCCCCTACCTCTCTACATATCAACAACAAAAATAGCATTTGGGGCACTTTTAGTACAACAAGAATATGAAGGAAAAGAAAGAGTTATCTACTATGTCAGTCAAACACTAGTGTGATATGAGATAAATTACATGCATATCAATCATGCATATCTTATCATAGTTTTTGCTTCACAGAAATGCTGACACTACATTCTCACTCACAAAACAAAACTCATAGAAAAGATTGATCCCCTAAAATTCTTTCTCACCAAAGAAGCTCTTATAGGTAGATCGGGCAAATGGATGATGATCCTCAATGAATTTGATATCAAATATGTTGAGAGAAAATCCATCAAAGGACAATCCATTGCAAATTAGTTAGAAGATGCACCTATGATAGATGATCATCCATTGATTTTAGAATTTCCAAATGAATCCATCCTAACAGTTGCAACTTAAAAATTATGGCAACTCTACTTTAACAAATCATTCACATAGCATGGAGCAGGTGTAGGAATCCTTTTTGTCATACCACAAGAAGATTACTTCCAAAATCATAGAGACTATCATTCTCTTGTACAAATAACATAGCAAAATATGAGGCACTCACTACGGGTCTATGAATTGCAGTTCAATTGAGGATCTAGAAACTTCATGTTTTGATGATTCCTAATTAGTTATCTGACAAACAAACAATTACTATCAAACAAAGAATGAAAAATTGATGCCTTATAGATAAGTTGTGGATAACTTCAAGAAATACTAATAGAGATAACTTTTGACTGAATTCCTAGACACAACAACAGAGTTGTTGATATGATGGCTACTATTGCTTCTTTGATTGACATGACATAGAATACAACCCATTATGGGTTATTTGTGGATAATCTCCTAGTCCCTACATATGATATCCCTCTATCTAAGCTTATATGTGTTATTGGTCCTGATTCCCCTTGGTATGGTGACATCTTCACTTACCTCCACAGCAACACCCTTCCACCTAACCTTTCCAACAATCAACGTTGTACCTTTATCTGACAAACCTCTTGTTACATAATCATTACATGAGGTAAAAAAGGTATATGTGGGGCTCACTCCAGTGATCCAACCTTATCTAAGAAACTAATAAGGACTAGTTACTATTAGCCCACTATGGAAAAATATGCCTATCAATTCGTCAGATTGTGCAAGTAATGTCAAATTCATAGAGACTCAATATATGCATCTGCATAGGGACTACAAATGATTGCAATACCTTGGCCCTTTTGTCAATGGGGACTCAATCTTGTGAGTAATATTCACCATCCATCCTACAATGGCCTTAAGTTTATAATAACCACCACTGAGTACTTCACAAAGTAGATTGAAGTTGTTCCTCTCACACAAGTTATTAGTAAACAATTGCCACATTCATCCTTAGCTACATTATATGTCGGTATGGTGTTACCCTTTCCAAAATCATGGATAATAGGCATCCTTTAAAAATTTAGGATGTTCATGAACTTTGTGACAAGTTCCATATCCAATACTGTTTCTCTACCCCATACTATCCCCAAGGCAATGATCAAGTTGAGGCATCTAATAAAATTATCTTGGAAATCCTCAAGAAGATAGTCCATGATGTTGGTTGTGACTGTCACATCCATCTTAATAATGCCTTGTGGGCATATCATACAAGTGTTTTCACTCACACTAGCACCACACCATATTCACTTATCTACAATATTGAAGCTATCTTAACCATTGAGGTTTAGTTACTATCTTTACAGGCCTCCTTGCACGATCTTATCAGTGATGAGGATTACAAAGTCTCCAGACTTCATGATCTTGAATTATTGGATGAGCATAGATAGAATGCTTTCAATAATCTTGGAGCATATCAATTGTGCATAATTAAAAGCTACAATCATAAGGTTAAATCATGCACATTTGAGATAGGTGACTTGACTCTCAAAGAAAATCCTAAGAATCAACAAGATTGAGAGAAACAGGGAAATTTTGAACCTAACTAGCTTAGCCCCTACATTGTCACAGTATTCTATGGCTCTAGAGAATAGCATCTATCAACTCCTAAAGGTGAACCACTTGAATATTTTATCAACAGTGTGCACCTTCGAAAGTTCTACACTTAGTCCTTTAGAGGATTCCTTGGAAAAAACAAAAAAAATTAAAAAATTAAAAAAAAGTAAAGAGAAATAAATCCATCCAACATTGAAAACCACTTTATTGGCACCTTAGGAAAGTACCATGGTGAAAACCACGCAACTGATGTCATGTGTGGGGCCTTTTATCCTCCCTCCTTCAAGATTCCTTGACTTTGCACAAACTCACAACCTATCATTACATAATAAAATACTTCCATCCTTATCATGGCTTGATATTTTTCTACCCAAGGTAATTCCCCTTTCACAATTAGAATCATTTTCCCATCCTTGTTATGTCCAAAATAATTAGGTCTTATCCCTAACTAAAGACATATCCTTGACATAATGATAAGATGGGATCCTTAGCATCGCATTTATGAGGAACATCTCTTTTTACACCTTACTTCTTTCGTTCACCATATGTAATAAAGTTTCACTTGCATCATCGATCTATAATAAAATTTACATCTTTCTTCACATTAAGTATCCATTTCATGTATTGAGACAATTTCAAATGAGACATGAGCAACATTTGTGCTTCAACAAAATCAATCTTTTCATTAGACCAACTAGTAGGACTGTGATCTTGTTAACCTTATTAATATTTGATCTTTATCGGGATACTATCAATATTGTGACCAAATCAAAAATTTATACATTTGTGGAAAGAAACACCTGTGGCATGAGGATTTCATTGTCTATTGGTTTTAAGTACTTTTTTTTTCTTTAATTTTATCTTATGAGGTGACATGTTTCCTATTCTTCTCAAGGATGTCTATGGACTAGTGGCCTAGATGGGGCATGTTCACGTAATTGTTGCTTGTCTATTATTCTTTAGTAACACTATGGATTTTCCAAGGATATGATGACCTATGACCATCGAGGACATAATGAGTCTGGTGTGAATAGGAGCATTCCTTGTTTGCAAGTGTCTTATCTCCATGCAAATGGTATGTCGACTATCTAGGCCAAAAATATATCAGCATAGTCACAATCATTTTCCATAATAAAGCTTAATTATGATAAATGCAAAAGAACCTCATCACCCTCATATCCTCTACCTTCCATCATTCCCTCCATCACTTCCCCTTTGGCCTCCATCTCATGTAGTCCTGTATTATTCGACTAAGTATAATGACACACCAAAAATACTAGGGGCATGCATTGCATTAGCATTCATCTTGCATCACCACATGTTAGTCATGCATATATAAGCATATCACATAAAATACATTCTACATCCACAGAGGTCATCTCATAATCATCATAATGCATCATCATCCATATATCATAGGTCAATACATACATATCCGCATAATATCATTATGCATCCATCGTGATATAACATATATCTATAAATCATAGATCATCATCTAGAATCATATAGGATTATATCATAAATGCATCTCATCATAAGCATCATACAACATACATCATAACTAAATCACATAGTGCATCATGCATAATCTATTGCACAATCATCATGCGCATCATAGAACATACATCATAACTACATCATATAAACATCATAAGAGGCATATAGAATCATATAATTATATAGAACATCATATAAGAGAACATGCATATAGTCACCACATTTAATAGATCTCATCTCATATATATCAAAATAATGTGTCATATACAATGATGTCAAAATTACAAATGGCTACTGAGAGCCCAAAATCACCCTAGGTGTTTTCATATCATAATATACAAAAGTGATACGAAATCAAGACTAAATAGGAGCCCTAAAAAACTAGCTAGTCTTGAAGGTCTCTGAACCATGAAAGGTCATACACCTCCTACTCCTCTTGCTGTTGCCTTAGCTAGACCCATATCCCTACCATTGTCTATCTATTGTCTTCATGACCTACCCTATGAGCTCATCACAAAACTCCCTGCCCTTTGTCCTATTGTCACTACAAACTCACATAGTTGTTGCCAATATTCTATCTCTTAGGCCGCCCTAAATACAAAATCCATCCCTGAGCTGGTGTTGACCTATTGTGTGGCTCTTGCCCACTCAATGACCTCCTCTACCCTGGTATATCATTAGATGGAAATATCTCTCTCTCTAACCAGTGTCTCTACTTGTTGCTTCAAGGATACTATCCGTGCAACCTATGGCTATATCTATGCCTGCAGTGCTAGCACATCCTGATCTTGTGGCCTCTAACCTTCTAGTCTCTATCTCTACTCATTGCGTCCTCCTTGAGGACTCAATTGTTCCTATACTTGTATGTATCTACACTTCTACTTGTGCATGTCATTGAGCACCTTGTGCTCCTTTTTCCTATCCTCTCATATCCCTAGGTGGCCTAGGTGGTCGTCCTCTCTTGCCTTCATCCCCCTCATCATCCCCCATCTCCTCAACCTCTCCTCTAATGTCTCCTCCCCCTCAATAGTGTCTCTATGGAAATATCATCATCTATCCTAGGAGTTGGATATCCTACTCCTGTCAACTTGGATAAGGGGTTAGCTCTGAACCAAGCCTAAAAATCAGACGTAATCTTGACATTTTCAATGTCCATCTATAAATCCCATTGTACTAGGACTAGCACCCTAGACTCAGCTATTGCAATCTCTTGTGAAAGTGTAGGCCACCATAGTGATACCTCTTACCAGGTGCATGCAAACGCTACTAATCCAATAGGTTGCCTCTAAATCTAACCAAATTGCTTGGATACCCTATCTAGTAAATGTCATTCTATGATATGTGGTGTTTGCCTGATCAAACACCTAGTCTGATAGAAAAAAGGCAATACCTGTGCATCCTCCTCCCACTCTCATAGTCAAGGTATGGTCTCCAAATAACTGTATCAATATCATCGATAACCCACCACCAATACTCCATCTTCCCTATCCATGGCTGGGAGAAAATCATGCTATACATATGCATATATGGATGGCTAGCACTACACTAGTCTTGTAGCTGTAATATGTTCATAGGCCCAGACCTGTAATAAAGTGACTCCATCTAACAATCTACATCCTCTTAAATATACAAACTGATGCAAATCATGATATAGATGAGCTAACAAGCAAGGTCCCCATGCAAACTGAGTCCCCTCTATCACCATCATCTCCAAATCTCATACCCACCCAACTGACATCCCATGTGTCATCTTGTAAGGACAAATGTACCCACTAATAACCCCGCCCAAAACTACTAGTAGCACTAATCTAGAGTTTGCCTTCTCGTTCTAGATAACATGACTCCCTTTGATCTCCAAGTCATCCTTGTCGAACACGCAATGTAGAGAATCCACATCTCCATGGTCTCTATCATAAAAAACTAGCTTGTCATGGATATGAAGGCATAGAATCTTATAGATATCCTCTAGGGTGAAATACATCTCTCATGTCAATAGGTGGAAAGAATTGGTCTTGTTCTACCACCGCTCAACCAGCACAGACATAAATCTTAGATTTGACCTAATCGCGACCATAAACATTGCATACCATAATCCAATTGATCCTAGAATCATGTGGTCATCATCAATAAACGATGGCTACAATATTTTTATGTGAAGAAATCTCTCCCACAAATTCAAAGGTGTTAAATCAGATTGCAATCACAAAAGTAAACACATTACCAGAAGCTTTATCATCTTGTTCATATCTTATCAAGATTTATTAACTTTATCCTATCTGGTATCTTTCTGAACTTTATTAGCTTCGTCAGTTTCTACTTAACTTAAACTATTGGGGCAGTAGCTGAATTTAATCAATTCAATTGATCATCCTACCTATTGCAATTGTTTATCACATTTGTAGCACTTCCAGCCTCTAGCTTGCACTTTGACCATAAATGCACTAATATCTATCATATACACATTAAAAATCCAAAAAGTTAATTTTACACCACGTATATGTGCTAAGGACCATAGACATGCTAAGACCTAGCATTAACGTGTTATTGCTTCATAAATGCAATTTTACTTAACAAAAATGAACTTTTAGTATTTTTCTATTCCTCCACTTTTTTGGCTACCTAACATTTCTACCCTATTTATGATGTGATAAATCCACAAAACAAGCAAAGTGAGGGTGTACTTACCATCTCTCTATACTCCTCTAGCTGTTTGTACCTCCACACTCACTTGAATCAATGAAATCGATATGTCATAGTGTTGTATACTCTATGCTCCTATAATCTACTTTGTGCCTTGATATATGAATGTGATGAATGTAAATGAGGAGATCCTTCTCCCAAGCTCCAATTTATAGGTGTTGTAACCCTAATTGTTTGTGGTCATCCTTAGTGATCCCCATGTTCCCCTAGGACCTATTCTTGGTTTATTTTTCATCTGTCTAACCATGTCTTTGTTTTTCTCTTGTTATCATATCCTCTCTCTTTTCAAGAGATTATAAAAGTTGTCGTTGTTTTTTCACCCAATCTCTTAAGGGGTCATACCACCTCTATACCGAAGCAAATCTATGTATCAATTAATCTATTTTCTTTGAAACAACATGCTAAACTGCATTGTCTCAAAGAGGGGCAAAATGTAGACACCTAAAATTGCCCTAGCCTAATTAAATAAATATTTTTTATTTATTTAATTATCCCCTTTTCCTCTATTAATTATGATAGTCCTAAAAATGACTACACAAAAAATTTCATGCTTGAGTCAATATACTGGTCATTCTGGATTTATTTTGCCCTCTGTCAAAGTTCAAGGTCTAGGGTTTAAGGTTTGTGAATTTCCGATTAAGTCTTGTAAAAGAAAAACCCTAAGCCTGTTATATTTTGTCATTACCTTTTTCCACTTAAGCCAAGGGTCGATTACCATTGGCGGGGACATTGTATTTCCTAAGCACTAAGTTGTTTTTAGTCGGCCCCTTTATATTTTTCCTAAGTTTAAAATTTTAAATACTTTGGCTAGTGGATAAAGGTAGAATAGATCCTATGGTTCGCGCAACCCCGTAGTTGAAGGTGCAAGGAAGAAGGACCGTAGCATCACGAGATGATGCCACGTGTCCTCAGCGAAGAAGGGTAAGTCGGTCATTTGACTATTCAAAATCCTCATATTATCGATTCTCAAGAGGTAAAGACTGGATTACTAATGGTTCCATCAATTTACACATGTTTTAAATTGAGGGTGATGTTATAATCTGGGTGAAAAGGTGTTCGACTTTTAATTTGCAAAGGTTGGCGGGCACTGTGGTTGCAAGGTAAAGTGTGAATATATCTAATGGCCCTCATAACCCCGAGAAGGAAGATCCAAGGAGGTTATGGACTGCGGCATCATGAGATGATGCCACGTGTCTCGGGCTGACCAAGAAGACCGACAGTGGGGTTGCTGACAGTGTCAGGCTAGGAGATAATATGGCACTGCTACGTCATATGTTTAATGGATCCACAAGCCACGATGGAGGGTCAATGTCAGATTGACCATTAGTGATCATTTGATTTGCCAGGCTGGTCAAGATCTATGGGAGAGTTTCAAACTGATTTTAAAAAGGGTATTATTTGTCACCTACATGGGAAAAGCTAGAACAAATAGAATGCAGGCTTGTCGACATGGAATAAATAGCGACAAGCCGGGATAGTTGGATGTCGACTCATTCCTGAGGGACTAGTTTGAAGGTTTCTATTGGTTCAAGGTTGATTTGATAAGAAGGGATGATTGTTTCAGAGGCACAAGGGGATTGGGATAACTTCTGAGTTGGAGATGAAGGATCACGGATTCCCCGATGAAATTAGAGATCACTTGTTGACAGGGCTTCTGAAGCAGAAATTGTACACTTAAGGAGGAATAAGATCATAACAAAATCATTCGCGTAAGATGAACCTAAGCAGGAGGCAGTGGATTGATGGCCTAGATGTGATTGTGACCTGGGTTTGATAGGCATGATTCCTGGAATCCACAGCTAGCACGATGAGTAGAAAATATCGGGATGATGATTTTTCACATAAATGAGCACCACCATTTTAAATTGATTTTTGATTATTAATTTAGTGGCGTGGTGATTCAGTGGGTAGAAAAGAACAAGAACTTAATTTTCAGAGAGCGGTTTTTCATAAGCGAAGATAATGGTGTTTGAACAGGATAGTGCATGGAGTTGCTGCATAAATTTTGACATTGGATGGATGTTCTTTCTCTGGTATGAGTTTTCTCATTATCAGAGGGGTTGTGAAAGTTCAAAGGATTATCAGAGGGGGCTTGAAATCCTTTTCTTACCAAAAAAATCCACCCATGACACATTCTCTACTCCTACTCTACCAGCAGCTGGCAGGGTGTTTGAGGAAGGAGCCCACAGGGAACTGAAAGAAGGATTTGTTCGAATAAGGAGTGGTAGCCAGTCGTCTCTGCGATGACATGGAAGTTGTGACACCTTCTCAACATATTATTTTTTCCCTTAAGCTCCTCTTTCCACTTCCTTTAATCTTGGGCATAAAGGTTGGAGATCTTCCTCTAGTTTGGGGGCGATTTTACTTCTTTATAGGATCCAGTTTCCTTTCCGAGAAGGGAAATGTTGTCTAGAACAGAATGGGCATCTCAAAGTCCGTCCAGATACATCAGAGTGATAATGGCATGGCTCAAGCACTTTTGTTTCTACCAATGATCAGTTGAAGATTATGATTCCACTTCATCACGGGTATCGGCATATGGATAAGGAATATTTTGTAACAAAATTGCATATGGCCTCCTTGGCTTTATATTTTAGATGATAGGTATCTAATCTGGCCTGAAGCTTGTTAGCTCCCTTATTTTCTATAAAAGGGAAATCAAGGCCATTGGAAAGGGTTCCAAAATCTTTGAATAGGGTCTCTTTATGTAGGTCTGGTCTACAGAATTAGGTTCCAATTTTGGGAAGTCATGATAAATAGCAAAAATTGTAATGTCATTTTGCAAAGCAAAATACAAGATAGTTACCAGTTTCAGATTTCAAGTGGGTTATTATGTAAATGAAATGTACTATGTTATCAGATAGAAGATAGCTTTTGAAATTAATACAAATACAATTCCAAGTCCTTACTCTCCTGTGTGTGACTTTATTTTCTTTCGAGTTAATGGAATCAAGGGTTTCATTTACTTGTTGCATTGTTATGATGTATGTAATTTTCCATTCCATGCTTTAATCCAAGGGGTTAATTAAAATGCTTGAATAGAATTACAAAGAGATAATGCTTATACTAGGATTTGATAAGTAGTTCGGCTAAGAAATTGCAAATAGAATGATATTGTAAGGCAATATCGTTTAAGATTTAATCAGTTGTTAGATAAAATTTTGTCAAGTTTTAGTGATATTTCAGAGACTCAAAGCCCAATGGAATAAGGCACTAGTATATGCTAGCAGGTGTTTTAGGTTATCAATTTCTTGTCTATTTTATTTATGGTTTGTCACAAATCATGTTAAAATCAAGACATATTTCCAAGTTTTATGTATGTTTGATTTGTCCCACTATCTCATGCTCCAAATAAGGTCCAAGATCACTGAAGAATTTCCCATTCTTGAGCATTCTCCCTGTTGTTGAGCCTGTATATGAGATCATCTACTTTAATTATATCATAATTCATGAGTGTGGTGCAGAGGTCACTGATTTGCTAAGGGATTACCCTCCCGGGTCTTGTAGAGCCCAAAGCGTAGAAGGATTAGCAAAAATCCTTGTCAGTTGGTCCAAGTTCTTGAAGATTTTAATAGTTGGAGTTGGCTTCTCCATGATTATTTGAAGAATCAACTTCGTTTCTGCCTCTCGCAATGTAAACCCATTTGGGAACCAACAAATTAAATGAATTTTTATTTGTTTAATAAATACACTAATCCTTTTCTAAGTCCTTTTTCTATCTTAATTTAAATAAATATTTTTATTTGTTTAAATTATTTTTTTGGACCAAATTAAATAATTGTTTTATTTATTTAATTTATGTGGCCCTCCCTCTATTAATTAAATAAGTTCTTTAATTTATTTAATTCATTCATTTAGCTTTTTCGAGCTCAAATATCTTAACCCTTCTCTTTATTTTATTATTTCCTCTAGGATAAAAGCGCAAAATTGTGTCAGTTTCAAGCCAACTTATCAGCACAAGTGAATTTAAGTAATTCTAACTATAAAATAATTTTAGTCAAACATATGGTCTATATAGATTCATTATAGCTAAGTTATCTATGGGCCACATCTTTTCCGATTGGAAGTGTCTACTAAATATATATTTTATACCACTTTGAGTCTAATTACCAAAAAATTAAAAAAAAAAAAAAACTCAATGTTTCAACAACTACTACTCTTATAAATAATATATTTTTTAAAATGTAAAAATGCCCTTTTATAGATCTATAAGTGGATTTTCCAAAATATATATCTTTCAATATTTTAGTTAGTTTTTATATTTTATATTTTATATTTTATATTTTATAATTTATATTGCATTTTTATTGAAAGTAGGTCATCAGCACTAAAATATAAGGTTGATTATCTTGTAAAGGAAAAATACTTAAATTTATTTTAAAAAAATTGAAAAAAAATATTATGCAGTAGAGAAAAGAATCTATGCCAAAATGATATAATTCTTTTCTAATTTAGATAAATAATTAAGAAAAAAGGTGGCGGGAATTGGAAAGAGTTATATTTTAGCACACGCAAATTTTCAAATTTATTGAAAAATATATATTTATAAAAAAAAAAGCAAAAAATATATCCATGCACTAAAGTTTCAAGTTATCAATATACACAAAAAAAATTGAAGAAAAAAAAATAAAATTTACTAAATAAAGTGTGGTGACTTGTGTAACTTCAATTTCAACATTTTATCAGTAACTAAATTATAGTGTTTACTTTATTAAAAACTACATTCAAATAATTTTTTAATTTTTTGTTAAAATTAAAAACATAAAATAGATAAAAGAATATAAATTTAATTAGTTTACATCATTTCAAATTCAAAACATTTATTTCACTTTCTGTTGATTTAATTTAAAAAATTGAATCAACATTGACCATTTCCTTTATAAAAGTGTGACACGGCTTTGTACTTTTACCCTCTACCTACCCTTCAATCTCCGTTGACCATCTATTATCCCACCGTGTAAACCTATCCCTTCATTTTTAAGATGCTCTCTATAAAAAATGCTTCTTCCTCTCTATTTTCATCAATCAATCTTGGAGCATACTTACACTCTGTCGAATTGACTTTAGCTATACATCATCACAACCACATCCATTCACCATTGAGCTCTTGTGCAAGCATAAAAATCTGAGAGCAACCATATTAAAGCAAGATCAATGGAGATAAGAGAACAATGAAGATCAAACCCATTTGAATGTGTTAAGGTATCATTTGTGTAATGCCCACCAAAATATCCTAAAGAAATACAATTAGCTAACATGGAAATAAAGATTTAAAAAAAAACATCATCTAATGCAACACATATCACTAAAATACACATGTACATTAATTCACCATTTACTAAATATATGCATTTCAACTTAAACAATCATAAGAGCCTGATCATATTAACTCAATACACAAGCGGAACTAAATACAATCCATTATTTAACATTCCTTAGGGTATCTCAATGCCATTACTTAACTAACTCAAGAACACAACCACATCAAGCCTACTAACACAATATAAAACAACCTAACATTTCCTTTCTTCATTTACTTCTTACATTCATATAGACAAAATCTACTAATTTAACTATCATAAATACAATCTATTCTTAATCAATTCCCAAATTATTCCTTAGGTACATTTTAAGAGAACCAATACCAAATCTTCCTAATTCTCATTTTCTCTTTACTAATAAAATCATTAAAACGTCATTAAACATCAACTACCAAATAACTAATACATTACCATTATGAGTATGATCATAATATCTAATACATATATGTATGTCCAAGAGAATACCATGATAATGAATTAATTTCTTCCAAAAATGAGCATATACTTTATCTCATTCAAGAATAATCCAATAGCATAATCATGAATCTAAACCTTATTTTCATTAATGAGCAATATCCAAGTTACAACATCATAATCTACTACAAGAGTGGTGATTCCAATCATATTACAACATTTTCATTACATATAAACACATGATCCTTACATAGAGTTACATATTCTCAATCCACAAGTACAACTATCTCATGATACATAATCTCTTTTCATTCTAGTATAACTGTCAATAATCATGATACATCAATCTACTACAAAAATCCCTCCATAAACTAAAGAGGTATGAAATCGCATTCATGCACAAGATCACCCAACAAAGAACATCCCAATGGAAGAAGGCATCAAACCACCCAACCATGTGGAACCATAAGGAACCACCCCCTATGCTAGGAGATGACACAAGGTCCCACACACACTATAAACCTAGGTTGGCACCTAACAACCAAACGAAATCGACAACTCAAATAACACAACAACAAGTAAAACATAATCAACAAGCCTAATCATATCACAAGGATTAATCATAAAACAAACTCTCAGAGGCATGTCAACAACAAAGGCATAAGGAACAAGGACACATGTAGGGAAGGAGTGTCATCACATGCTATCCTCATGAAGAAGGGAATAATGTCAAACCCTGATAGACATGTGGAACCGTCTCAACATATGAGAGATTCAAGGGAGTTTGGTTTTCCATCACTATGGCCTTCCCAAGCTTATCCTAAAACATCCTCCCTAGGACTAAGCGTTGGGGCTCAAACCAATTTATTATCTTGTTTAGATGAATCCTAATTACCCAACCCATCTAATTAATTATTAAGGCTACCGCTTATTTAAAACAAGGAAAAATTTTAATCTGCCTTCGTGGTTTAGATTCTAAGCGTCCTTACTAGGAACCTCTTAGCAGCCTATCTCTCACAACCCCGGTCGTCACATGAAATCCCACTTTCCCTAACCATGTTACAAGACCTTAGGGTATACACATCACAATAACACATAGAGGCTCATACAAATGCATTAGACTATAAGAAGCATCCACATACATGTAGATATGGAATCCAACAATAGATATAAACCATAATGCCAAATTCATGAAATAACCAAGAGCCTAATAAAAATAATCAATATCAAGAGCAAGCATAATATCCCATTGCTCATCCATATGCAAATAAATCCTCCACAGCAAGCCATATCAACTTTTTGGAGACAAACTATCACATTCCTTAATAGCAAGGCACAACTCTACCTACCAGACCTAAAACACATCGTATAACCAAATTTGAACAGTATACAGCACTGGAAATCATAGGGAATCAAAAAAACATAGCCTCTGGTACAAAATCAAACTCAAAAAACTGACTCAAAACTCCAAAATCAACCCAAACCAATGAAAAAAGTAGAATAGCGCTTTTACAAAATAGACTGGCGCATTTAACAAATGAATTAGCGCCTTTGCCCAATAGAACAACACTTTTGACTAACAGTATAGCACCGTTGATAGACATATTAGTGTATATGATCAATAGAGCAGTGCATGTGGCAATTACAATAGCACCTTCAATAATTTTTACAACATATTTACCTTATTTTGAAACACGTTCATTGGCCAGAATAGCGCATCCATTGATTTAGCGTGTTTGCACATAAGTTTAGCGCTTTTGATTCATGTTTAGCACATTTGATAGTTAAAACTCAAAAAATGGAACTCAAGTTGCAATCAAACTGATAAATTGACAAGGCTATCAAGTAAGCTCTAAACACATCAACAGAGATGCAATGGCATGTGAAATCCAGGGAATCAAACATAGTAATTATCAAGAACCAATGTATAAACATGGTTCTGTTATCGGCTTGAGGCACACAGGGATACAAGAAATACATGGAAGCAATCCTTACAAACAGAAAATGATACTAAAATCTTATTTACAACAAGGTCATACGCCAAAATACTTGGACCAACCAGACTTGAATACGCAACTCCAAAATAATCTAGATTATAGGTTCAAACACGAAATAACACAGAGACATGAATATGGAAATACTTCAACAGTAATTAAATAGAAATATAATAGCCCCCAACATTCAATATAAAGATTCATAATAATAATTTCACACTATTCCAAAAACTATCCCGCAATCAATCTTTCTCAGACACGGAGAGGAAAATCTTTCCGGAAAATCTAATTGCAAGAAGGAGAGAAACGAACCTATATAATAGAAGTTATGGCAAAAATGAAATTGATGAAGAGCATATCCAAAATAAGAAAGCTTCCATCCAAATCCAAGCAAGATCCAAGCAAGCAAACCAAAATCCTCAATATGCATAAAATTGCTCCCGAAAACCAACCCCGCCAAAATCTCATAAAGCTCAATAAATAATATTTCATTCAAAAACTATGCAATAAAATCGGCCAATCAAAATAATCCAAAATACTATATTTCATACCAACCCTCTCCCAAACTCGAGGTAAGAAATATAAAATAATGTTATTTACTTAACCAATTCTCACAGCCAATAGGATAATAGGGTAGGTAGAATATATAATATTTAATTAACCCAAATAGTAAAAAGAGAAAAGAATAATAATTAAATAACCAATAATTAAACAAGACAAGGACACAATAAAATATAAAACTCCAATAATAAAATAAACCAAGAGCAATATAAATAAATACCCCAAATTAAATAATAAAGCCACAAACTATATAAATGGATAATAGATCCAAAAAGGCTCAAATAATAAATAATTAAACAATAAATAATAAATGCTATACAAACCAATTAATTAGTAAATATCAAACTATACATTAAATTAATTTAAATATTTTTTAATATTTAAATTAATTATTGTATATGGTGAAAATGGATAACAACAATGTTGAAAGACTAAATAGATTCAACCACAAAACCCTAGCCTAACAACAACAAAGATCCACCATAACATATGAAGATTACCTAAGACAATGCAAATCAAATGAAATCACAAAGTTTATACCATCACATGTCCAATAGGGTTTGAATCCCTATTCTTCCTATCTCCATTGATCTTGCTTGATATATTTGCTCTCAGATTTTATGTGCACAAGAGCTCAACAAAGAACAGAATGTGGTTGCAAGTAGGATCGCATATGCTCAAAAGCGTAGTGTAGTCAAGTCATTAAGATCATTGATTAGGGTTTGATAATGAAAGAAGCATCTCCTTATATAGAAGACACTATAAGAAATGGAGGGATAAGATTGAGAGGTGTAAAAGGAGGTCGGCTATGATTAGAGGGTAGGTAAAAGAAATAATAAAATAATGAAAGGGGTAGGTAGTGTATGAATTAAGAGATGAATGACATGTGTCATGGGTAGAAAAGGTTAATGAATTAATTAAATAAATAAAGATTCATTTAATTAATAGAGGGAGTGAGATCAATTAAATAAATAAGATATTTATTTAATTTAGGAAAAGGATAATTTAAATAAATAAATGTATTTATCTAAATGAGAAATAAGGCTAGAAGAGGATAAATGAATTAATTAAATAAATAAATATTTATTTAATTAATAGAAGAATTAAGCTTAGATAATTAAATAAATAAAATATTTATTTAATTAGACATGACAATTTTATGCGTCTACAATTATTAGTTAATTAATTAAATAAATAATAATAGCTCCACAAGGCAACCCGACACAGGGCCTGGTGCAGTCACGGTAGGAGAGTCCTCGAGGAGAATAGTTCAGACCGTGCAACAAGAGTAAACACAACAGAAATAACACAATGTGATGGAGGCAATGCAGAATCAGACTTATTTATATCATGGAACTAAAATACAAATTGGCTAGCAACATGTGGGCTTGCAGATTCGGCAAGCATGACTGATTACAAGCATTCTCAAATACAGGATCTGGGCTCAAACAAGAATGTGAGCCAACTCTCGACCTCCTAATCTACTAATTATTCTTCTATATCTAAAGACCTCTCTACAATATGCTTAGTTGCATTTTTTATATGATATTCATAGCTCTATGATGATCCATGTTGGCCCAAGATGGAACAATTCTCGATGAATAAAGATGTAATGTGTAGAACCACAAGGTCGGCCTCCGCCAAAGGAATTCCTCCAGAAATAGCACATAATGAAGTACGAGCCTAAGGGAAGGTCAACCACAATCCAAGGAACGTTGGACGATATGAAATTAGGCTCTGCAAGTTATGGAAATGATTCACAAATTCATTATTAGCAAATAGGTCTAAATGGCTCCAGTGCACAGGTCAAAAAACTGTCCCACATTCTAAAAGCAATAATTTGCCAGAAAAAGATCCAAACAACCTGTGGACCTAGGATAAGGTAGAAAAATATGTCCACGAAAGAAATCCAGCTCCACAAGATTTGAGAAACAAATGCGGTAAAACGCAAAGTGAAATGTTGAAATTGTAAAGCCGAGCTAAACAGAAAACAAACTGAAATGCAAAAGTTTTTGGTTGATGCAAGATTGCCAAGAACTAGGGATGCTCTTGCATTAGGGACTAACATCTCATCACAAGGTACTAACATGATGACTCATGACAAGACACTAGACTGACATGGATATCAAATTAAGCCTAGAGTGTGTAGAGGGAACCCATGCCATCTCCAATCAACTTGCCATTGGGATAAAGACATGCTCAGACTTGTGAGACCAGGTGGAGTCGATCTCTACTACCTGAAATCCTGCAACCACCACAACTATGAGACAACATATACAATAACATATATCATAAATGATCAAGCAAGTGAGAGAGAATCGGAACGTCATATCATGCTCGCAATGAATGATATGACATCATCTCTCACTAATACAATCATAAGACAATTACAATCAACATAGCACCATATCATCTAATATAATCATGAAGTGGGCTTAGCATATTCAAGATTACATCATATCCTTATAAGCAATATAATCCATTCATGAACAATGAGTGAATATTAGTCATCAAATGTAAATCCATTCATCATAGTAACCAAAGATATATCATCATCCAATATAAATCACCATATATCAATATCCATATGAAATCTCTAGCATTTAAGATATAGATAAAGTCATAAGTATCAACCAAAACATCACATAAGAATCTAGATAAGTCTATTGATACATAAATCAAAAGATAAAATAGGGAGGGAAACTACATCCTCCCCCCCTTTACCTAGGCTTACTCATGGAAGCCTGATAACAAATAGGGGTAAAGCTCTCTCATCCCTGTTGCATCCTCTCAAAAGTTGAAGAGTCACCACTCGGGTCCCATTGGACCCTTACCTACTCTATGTTGCGTCCCCTGAGGGTGATCCCCTGACGCTGAAGAATGTGCATGGGCTCCAAAGAAATTTTCTCGTCCTCTACTTGCAATGCATTCCAATCTAAAACATGGGACACATCAGGAAAATATGACCTCAAAACAGATACATGAAACAAATCATAGATATGAAACAAGTTCGGCGGCAAGGAAAGGCAATAAGCCATAGGACCAATCCTCTTCAAAATCTCAAATGGTCCTACAAAACGAAGTGCCAACTTAGAGCCTTTTCCATATCAGATAAGACTCTTTCGTGGACAAACCCTCAAAAGCATTGTAGAGCGCCTCCCCGATCAAGCTCTGGTTAACTTAGTTGACAATGGTTGGTTGTATTAATAAATGTTACAATTCAATAGGATGGGCTATGCTAGATGGATAGATTAGTGGGAAAAATAATTAAACCAAGTTATGGAATCATTTTACCTTGCAGTGCACATTTTGATGTGTTATGGATTTAGATCCTATATGATCCATTGATTTGATAATCGTGATATGACGTATGTCAGCTATCTTAGAATTTGCAGTACTTCTTTTTGATATTTGAAATTATGGATGCATGCTCTATAAATGATTTAATTCCATGTTTATGAGGATGATGCCATTTAGTAGATGATTGTATGTGGATGTTATTAGATAATTGGATACTCGATTTTTATAAGTGAAATTTTATGCGATTTCTGAATTGTATTCTTTTGATAATATTATATGTGATTTTTGGAATTACTAATGTGCAAGTGAGATGTGCCAAAAAATTATTCTATGTGACCATGGAAACTATTCAGAGAATCAAGCCTAAGCCTATGTGCGATTGTGAAGCCAGGGGTTGTCTATTTGGAGAGACAACCCCTCATTTGTAAATGTTACGCTTGGATGTGTGTTTAATTTGGAGATTGTTTAATTTATAAATTCCAAAAAAAGGGACATTTGCCATGTGTAATTTAGTGATGTGTAATTCTTTTTGTAGTGTCACTTGACACATGTGTTGTAGGATGAGTTGGCAATTTCATGTCTCTTTTGAGGAAATTTATTTTACCAATGCATATATTTTCAATTATCCTAAAATGGTCCCAAGTAAACTTTGGATAGGGAGCCCTTAGAAAGATCAACTCAGGGTTGACCCGTAGGTAAACTTTGGGTGGACTTCTAGGGGGTTAAACTAACTCATAGGGTCAAGTTAGGGGCATTTTTAGTGGGCCATATGATCTACCTGTGGATGAAGGCCGAATTTAGCCATGTGTCCACTCCCTAGGGCTTGTTTAGCCTCCCCAAAAATTGAGTTTCCCAAGTTGGCCGAATTTCATCTTTAGAAGAGCCTTCCTAGGTTACATAACCCTCCTCATGAGTGGCATTGCTCTTCCCCATTCCTTTTACCCTTTTTAAGGTATCTTCGCTAGAGAGTCTGTAAGGTATTGGGAAGACCAACCAATGAACATCCTTCACCCTTCCCAAGTGGGTTGGAAAGAGTGAGGAGTGTCTTCACAGGGAATAGTTTGGGAGGGAGAAGTTTGATCACCCACCCTTCATTTTTGGAGATTCTTGAGTAATTTTTGGCAAGATTTTAGTAGAGGATTTTGGCTAAGTCTTGAAGGAGGAAGATAGGGGTTTTGGGAAGCTCCTCTCCAAAGGATTCATCACCCTTTTGTTGGAAGATTTGAGGTTGGTTATTTTCTAATTCTTGTATGTTTTTGTGTTGTTGAAAGTTTTTGTTATAAATGATTTCAATGTTGGTTACTTTGTGTGTGGGAAGATTGTTGAAGTTCTTCCTTATGAGTTTTCTTTCTTTTTTGTTATTGTGTTTCCTTGAGTTTTATTTTTTGGGAGTTTTCAAGGCCAAACTCACCCTTGGGAGGGTAGAGTGGCCTTGGGGTGAAGGGATGTTTGACAGCCTATAAGTGAGAGGTGTTGGCATTTTTGATGATTATGTTGTGATTGTCATTGATGGACACACACTTGCATTGAGATCACTTTTATATGTATGAGTTATCAACCGGCAATTGTTCCCAACCGGTATGATGCATTATAGTCCTTAGACTATTGGTGTTTTGCATAAAGTGTTTACCGATCTCAAGTGGTATGTTGACCCCAAGCAGTTCGAGGATCTCAAGCGGTATGAAGGATCAAAGCAGCAGACCACATATTTTCCAGTCTTCATTTTGTCAAACCGGCAATCGGTATTTTTCTTAAACTGGTATTTTGTATGAATCGGTAATACTCTGTGATGAGTTACCAACCGGCATTTTGTGATGAGTTACCATCCACCGATTGTTTGACGGTGTCGACACTTCAATGGTGCTTTTTGTGTCATGTTACAGAATATGTCTAGATGCATTGAACCTAGGAAATTGTATTGTAATCCTATTGGACCGACATGAAATCAAATTCCTTTATAAGGACATCATGTCTAGGGTTTTAGATTGTTGATGTTGTTGCAAGGGTTTAAGGTGGTTGATGAGTTAGAGAGAGTATGAATGTGTAGAAGACTGAAGTAATGTTGGAATGCATTAGGAACGAGCTATCAAGGATCTAACCAAGCAATCTGTGCTATTAGCTAGATCACTCACTTGTTGATTACTCACATCTTCGACAAGTATGAAGCCCTTAACCGGGCAGGCCTAAAATCCTTTTGTAAATCCTCTAACAAGGTGGTTCACATCTGTGGATCTAAAATCCTCTCGCAAGGTAGTCTTTAATTGGACTTATCTCCTAACAGAGATTGAGATTCCTAATAGGATCTGTTCTAGTAAAGAACATTGTATGACCTTAATCAGTCTGATCTTAACCGGTCTGGTTCCTATTCTGTAGATAGTTACTTGTGAGTTTCATCTCACCGTGGTTTTTCCCATTTGGGTTTCCACATCAAAATCTCTTGTGTTATGGTGTTTGTGCTTTTGTGGGTGAATGCATTATTTGCTATTTGGTTTGCATGTGTGCTAACCGGTTTGTCTGCTAAACTGTTTTACCGGTTTACTGTTAGTCTAGCAAAGTGTTTAAGTACAAATATTTTTGGCATACTAATTCACCCCCCCTTTTAGTATTCATCAATTGGTATCAGAGCCAGCCTTTCTATAAGTTTAACCACTTGGAAAGAAATATGGGGGAATACACATTGAGGGAACTTACTCATCGGCTCACTCAGTCTGAGCAAGCCTATGATAATCTTATGGTCAAATACAAGGCATCTCAAGCTAAGAGGAGAGAACATGTTGAAAAGTTGATGGAGCTATCTAAAAATAGTTCTTCTGATGAAGCGAACATGGAAGCCCTGATTCAAGAAGTAGAGAAGCTGAATGAATCCAAATCCAACCTGAGAAAGGAATTGGAAGGACTGACTATCTGAATGTGCCAAGAGCTTGAGAACCGGAGAAAAGCTGAAGATCTGGTCAAAGACAAAGATCATGAAAACTCCAAGCTGAAGCAAGAGATCAGTGCCCTAACTTCTCAACTCCATGTGAGCAAAATGGAAAAGGAAGACATGCAAGGAGAACTGAACATTACCATCTCTGAGAATGCAAATCTGATGGAAACAAATGTTGCTATTTCCAAAGAACTCTCTGAGTCAAAGGAAATACTTGCTAAGTTCAACAAGAGCTCTGTTAAGCTAGAGAAAAACCTTGAATCTGCCAAACTTGTCAAGAATACTGATGGACTTGGTTATTCTGGTCATGAGGAAGGTGAGACCTCTGGTACAAATGTTGGAGCATCAAAGAAACAACCGACATCAAAGGATAAAGGTAAGCAAAAGTTTAAACTTGTTTGCTTTAACTGTCTTAAAGAAGGACATACTCCCAATGTAGGAGTAAGGCTTACAATAATTTTCCTTATTTTCTAAATGATAAGCCTAGATCATATAGATTCAATGGTAACTATTATGCATGCAACAAGTTTGGGCATAGAGCATCTGAATGCAGGTCTGTTATGAACAACACTGGAAGATATCCTCAGAGGAATCAAAGAGTTGGTCCTAAACCTTTTGTGAACTGGAATCACAACCAGTTTAATGCCTTCAATCATCAGTCAAGAAGTGGTGGCTATCAAGCGGCAACCGGATGGAGAGCAAACTATTTGATCTGTCATAATCATGGTCACAATGCTGCAACATGCAAGAAAAAGAATAGCAACATGAATAATGGACCTTGGAGAGCACCTGGAATGGTCTGCTATCATTGCAACAAACTGGGTCACATTGCCAGATTCTGTAGAATAAGAAAGAACATATCGGATGACATACCGGTCACTCCGGAAGGAAAGATTGATATTGACATTGTTCAAGCAGATATGAACAAAACCTGGAAGAAGAAACCAACGATGTTGCAAGAAGAACCAGTTTCTACACCTAGTGTGGAAATAATAGAACCGGCAAACTAAGCATCAGAAAAGCTTAGGGGGAGCAAACGGTGAAACACTACGAACCCTCGATTCACACCGGTAAAAGACCTTAACCAATGTGTGATAAATGTCATTTTGCGGAAGACCGGAAATGGTAAAAGGCAAATTAGGGTTTACACCCTAATGGTGGAGCATTAATTATGGTTGGTGAGAAATATGCTTAAAAGGAATTTTCAAATCATTTCTCACTATCATTTTTCAAGCAAAGAAGGTTTTCGAGTGTAGAGCGATGGAAAAGTGATTTGTGCTCAAGTTATATGTTTTGCAATGGCTTCCGCATCTCATGACAGTTCTAGTGCAACTGTCGATTTTATGGATTTCATTCAAAGAAAATCAAAATATAATGCTCTGTCACAAATACTGGTTGGGGTTATAGTAGAAGAAGGGATTTTAGATTATATAGACTACAAAATAGAAGACCTAGGGTCTCTTGTGATCCATTCACAGCTAGGTCTATTTTGTGGGAAGGATAAAAAGATCAAACCGGAGTATAGCATTTTGGAGAAGAAGAAACTTCACAATGTGGTTTACTTCCTAGAGGATTTCACAGATGACCACATTAGGATCATTCTAAGCAGAGTTCATGGTGACAAGATGTACCTGGAGCGGATGCATGATATCACACCGCAAGCTATTCATGTCATCACCGGTTTCTGCAATACAGGGGAAGTGCCAGCCCTTAGGAAGGTCGGCAAGACAGAAATGTCCAAGCTCACCAGTTCAATGAGAAACTCACGAGGAATGACTGTTAATTCCATCAAGGATGACCTCGTGAAATATGTGTGCATGGTGATTGGATACTGGACGTTCTCTGCTAGCAAAATTAACTCTGTATCTGCTGCAGCGATAAATTCTGCTTACCAGATGATCAAGGAAGATGCATCATTTTACCTCTGCACCGGTATGCAAAGGCAACTCCTGTTGAATCTTAAATCAATCAAACAGGATAATGCATTAAAATTCAAGTTTGGACAACTTCTAGTAGGACTATTTTTCTACTTCCAAGGTTACTTCCCCGGAGTGGGAGATATTTAGTGGTCTATGGACCAACCGGTTACCAAGCAGATCAAAGAAAGCCTGCAAGCAATTGGAACTGGTTATCCTGATGTTCTGAACAAGTACTTTGATGAGTTCAGAAGCAAGATGAGCCTAAGGATGAGGATATCCAGTGACATTGTCAAGAAATATGAAGAGGATATCTGCTTTGTCATCAAAGTTGATGATTGCATAATGGAGGTTGTTGAGCCAAGACAGGAAGAAGTAGAGCCTATGGGCTATGAGGTGATGTATGATATGTTGGATGGGTATGCTTCTACCCTAATCGCCTCACCTCTTGATCCTAAGGAAAAAAGAACCGGCACCTATGCAATTATATATGAGTACCTTCAAGTTGTCATATGACTCTTTTATAGCTTATGGGCAAACCATTCACCAGTTTCATATCCAACCTGCCAAAATAGAGTTGGAAATAAACAACCGGACTCAAGATTTGTAGGAACTCCAATTGGTTCTACTCCCACACCTGCAGATCCTTTAGAAATGTTATCTCAATCTGGATGCTTTAACAGTGACTTAGGAGATTAGCACACTAGACGTCATGGAAGAACAGGTCTCCCAAATGCAGACACAGAAAGAAGTGGCTACTTCCCTACTTGAGTCCTGGTCCTTATCTATGAAATAATTTTTGCAGGACTTCAAATCAGTTTTTGACAAGTTTTATTCCTTATTGTCATAAACTCTTATTCTTTTAATACTAATGAAACAGGGGTTAGTCTGTAATATTTTGTTGTCATTGTTGGCAAAGGGGGAGAAATATAAATTTTGAATGTTTTGATGTATACTTTCATGTTATTTATGTTAAAGAAGTAGTATACATTGTATTTTCTGCAAAAGGGATAGTGTATATGCTTAGGGGGGGTAATTTTGATTCTGGCATATTTTTGTTGTAAAACACTTAGATGTCAAAATTTCCTAAGTGTTTCCATCAAATGCCAAAGGGGGAGATTGTTGGCATTTTTTATGATTATGTTGTGATTGTCATTGATGGACACACACTTGCATTGAGATCACTTTTATATGTATGAGTTATCAACGGGCAATTGTTCCCAACCGGTATGATGCATTATAGTCCTTAGACTATTGGTGTTTTGCAGAAAGTGTTTACCTATCTGAAATGGTATGTTGACCCCAAGCGGTTCGAGGATCTTAAGCGGTACAAAATTTCAAAGCAGCAAAACACATATTTTCCAGTCTTCATTTTGTCAAACCGACAACCGGTATTTTGCTTAAACCGGTATTTTGTATGAACCGGTAATACTCTGTGATGAGTTACCAACCGGCATTTTGTGATGAGTCACCATCCACCGATTGTTTGATGGTGCCGACACTTCAACGGTGCTTTTTGTGTCATGTTACAGGATATGTCTAGATGCATTGAACCTAGGAAATTGTATTGTAATCCTATTGGACTGACATGAAATCAAATTCCTTTATAAGGACATCATGTCTAGAGTTTTAGGTTATTGATGTTGTTGCGAGGGTTTAAGGTGGTTGATGAGTTAGAGAGAGTATGAATGTGTAGAAGACTGAAGTAATGCTGGAATGCATTAGGAACAAGCTATCAAGGATCTAACCAAGCAATCTGTGCTATTAGCTAGATCATTCACTTGTTGATTACTCACATCTTCGACAAGTCTGAAGCCCTTAACCAGGTAGGCCTAAAAGCCTTTTGTAAATCCTCTAACAAGGTGGTTCACATCTGTGGATCTAAAATCCTCTCACAAGGTAGTCTTTAATCAGACTTATCTCCTAACAGAGATTGAGATTCCTAACAGGATCTGTTTTGGTAAAGAACATTGTATGACCTTAACCGGTCTAGTTCCTATTCTGCAAATAGTTACTTATGAGTTCCATCTCACCGTGGTTTTTCCCATTTGGGTTTCCACATCAAAATCTCTTGTGTTATGGTGTTTGTGCTTCTATGGGTGAATGCATTATTTTCTATTTGGTTTGCATGTGTGCTAACCGGTTTGTCTGCTAAACTGTTTTACCGGTTTACTATTAGTCTAGCAAAGTGTTTAAGTACAAAGATTTTTGGCATACTAATTCACCCCCCCTTTTAGTATTCATCAAGAGGCACTCTTTGGAAGAGAGTGAATCACAAGGTATTTTGTGACCCTTGCTACATAGTGATTTGTTTATGCAATGGGGGTCATAAGGGGATTTTTGTTGGCTTGTATGCCTTGGGGGACATAAGAGATTATAAGGAAAAGTTTGGAACTTGTGGATGTGTTTATTTGCAGCCTTGTTATGGCATTATGTTCTCTATACTTGCAGAATTCTCCTCGAGGTACATAGTCCACCTTCACCCCACTTGAAAAGTCACATATGTGATGTCGTTTAGCCTTGGGTTGGGTGTGTGAAAGTTGTGAATTTTTCTTGCTTGTATGTGTTTGAATGTGTGTTTCCCGACTAGCCTTGGTTCTCCTGGCTCAGGGGTGGCTTCTTGTAAGCCTAGGTTGGGAGGTGAGCCTCCATGGTCACAACCTGAAAGCTTTTAATTGCAGGTTTGCTTGGGAAGAAATTGGAAGGGAAGTTGATATGGTCCTTCTGTTTATTGTATTTCAATTGCAGAAAAGAAAAAAGAACTTCTTATTGTATTTTGTTGCAGAAAAGAAAATGTAACTATTAGAATAGTTTTTACCATGTAATAAAGATGTATTTTACATTTGAAGTATTTATATTTTTGCAAAAAGAAGGCTTTTGAGTTATTTCATTGTAATTGTTATTGCTTGAAAAGATGGAAGAAATTTGTTTCTATTTTATTTAGTTAATAAAAGATAAATTTATTGGAAATGGAAGAGAAAAATAGTAGTATAATTAAGTAGTTTCATTTTGGCTATTTATGTTAATCTGCAAAAAGAAATAAGTGCTAGAGATGTAGTTAGACAAAAAAAAAAAAAGAGAAATACTATTTATGTCTATAGTTTTGGAAAGGAAATGTAGAAAGAAAAATACTTTTAAAGGTAGTTTTATTTAAATCTTCTTAAAGTTTGTAGTTGGTTGTTTTATTTATCAAATGAATGTGGAAGAAATAATGTAGTTGTTAAATAATTTACTTATGTTATTTGTACTTATTTCTAAATTTGTGTAACAGAAAGTAAAAGTGCAGATTTAGAAATATTAATGCATTTAAATAAATATATTTGCATGTAGGATCAATTAATCTAAAAGTCTACTATTTTGCATCTATCAGATATGCTATTATGCTATTGTAAGAATGATTTAATGAAATAAGTGTTGCATCTCATAAGCATGTAAAATTAGATTTATTCATACATTTAACAAAAAAAAATGAATATAGATTATTAAATATGTGCATCTATTTTGTAGCATTTGTATAAGCTAGTTAAATAGATTAAAGTATTTAAATCAGATTAAATATATGGGTGTGAGTATATGTATATAAAAATATATAAATATATATGTACATATACATTTATATAAATGTATATAAATATATATATATGAACATATATAAAATACATATATATTTGATATATATACTACATACATATATATATATATATATATATATATTAAACCTGTTGTTTCAAAAACAATATTTATTTAAATAAAATATAAAAAAATATATTATATATATATTATCTCTATGAATCTGACAGTGGTAAGGCCATGAAACCCTTGCCCCCATCAGGGAAGAGACCTTCGCTCCCCCTGTGGCCACCACAGTGAGCGAGTCACCGCTCGTTGTGGGTCGTCCACAGTGGGCGGGATGAGACTCGCCACTACGGGCGACCCCCAACGGTGGTGATCACCACTGTGTAAACCCACAATGGACGGCATATGCCACTATGGGAAGCCACAGTGGACGACCGCCACCACCTGTGGGGTTCCACACCTTCGGGGCCGCCCACACCTTTGGCACCGCTCGCGACCTTAAGGCGCAGCCTTCCCTCCACCGCCCCCTCTCGGCACTAAGCCCTTCATTGCCGCTTCCCGACCATGCCTCCAACCAAAAATAAGTTATTCACCATGAAAATTATTTCATGGTGGAACCCTAATCTGACCTAGGGTTAGGGGGAATAGTAAAAAAAAAAGAAAAAGAGGGAAGATAGAATAGGATAGTATCTTCATCCCAGAAGAAAAGGGGAAACCCTAAATAGGGTTATACCCACTAGTTCTTTTAATAAAAGAATAAAATAATAAAGGAGAGGGAAAGAAGGTCCTTAAAAATCTGAAATGGGAATTGCCCATTTAGTTTTATTTTTAATTTATCTAGTTGATTTTCTTATTGGGGAAATCCCCATTTATTATGTTAAATTAACTTTGGTAGACTTTTTATTGGGATTATATTTAAAATTGGGATTAATTACTTATAGAGTAATAATATACGCATATTGAGTAAATTTATTAGAAGATTTTTCAATGGGAATTTTTATATAGTTTAATGATTAAATGTAAGTTGAGGGGAAATTTAAATGTTGATTATTAAATATTTAATATTTAAATGTTTGGAGGAGTAATATATAACAACTTGATTTAAGTTATATAAGCACATTTTAGAGGTTTTTAATGGCGTTTGTAATTAGTTGGAATAATTTAATGAAGGTTATTAACTAGTTGCAAGGGGGTATTGTAGCGGGATAATATAATATTTTAAATAAGAAAATGGACTTGATCTTATGCATATATTTAACCCAAGTGGAACCTTTTTAATAAATAATTTAATTAACATAATGTCGACACTTTAATTTTAATTGCTAAATTAAATAATACTAATACATTGAATTTGTGTTAATATTGATTAAGCGGATTTTAGAATTACTTAAGTTAAAAAAAAGAGAGAGAGATTAAATTATCAATGATTTGGGGAAGCTTGATATTTCTTTTCTTAGAAAAATAATTGATATTAGTTCAAGAAATTTTATTAATGTCATTTAGTGGAAATTAGGCTATTTATATAATATAAAATATAATTAAAATTGAAGGGGTTGTTGAGCGAATTTATTTAACACCTAAAAGGATATTGTCCTTATAAAATAAATTTATTATGTTTTGATGATAGGAGTATCATAATTGTTACGTAAGTAAAAATCTAATCCTTTCGCTTAGGAGTTAAAGTTGAAACCTAAGACTTCTAGTTAAATTTTAATTCATCGCTCACTTTAGAAACCCATTTAAATATCAATTAAGATTTTGTTTGGAACAACTTGTTAAGTTGTCACATCTAATTAAGCATAGGTCGCAAGTAATTATGTGTTCAAAAAAAAAATTGTTGTGTTTTTTGCCCAAAAGTTTGGGCATGACAAGCACCCTATCACCCACTAAAAACAACCTATCCACTCAGTGAGCATCTACATATTTCTTATGTTTATCTTGTGCTACCATCAAATGCTCTCTAATACGCATCACCTACTACTCCATTTCCTACAACATTTCTGAACCAAGAAGAACTCTATCCTCGAAATGATCTCAACTCAAGGGTGTACAACATGGTCGACCATACAATGTCTGAAAAGGAGACATACCAATCGAACTATGATAGCCATTATTGTAGGCAAACTACACCAAATAGAGGTAGTCCTCCCATTGGGACTGCTGATCCACGACATACATCTGTAACATATCCTCTAAAACTTGATTACTCTCTCAGTCTGACCATCTTGTTGCAAGTTGTGTGACCTTGGTCTCCTTGTGTTGTGTAGCGCAACACTCGGGCTTGTGACATGGCTTAACTGCCTCCTATGTATTCTATAAGTCTAGTAGTTGTATCAGGAATTCACGGGTCAATCTTTTGGTGCAACAACAACCGCACTTGTAACAAGTGGTATCAGAGCTTGGTCACAGGTTTAAACCCCTCGCTTGCACTGATGGGGGATTGTTGCAAGGTGTGTACCCTTGGTATCCTTGTGTTATGGAATGCAGTGCTTGGGTTTGTGACCTGGCTTAACCACCTCATGTGGATTCTATAAGTCTAGTGGTTGTATCGGGCATTAACAGCTCGATCTTTTGGTGCAATGACAACCGCACTTGTAACACATCTATCTCAGGATGATATGCTGAACTGAAGTTCAACCGAGCTCCTAAATCATGCTAAAGAATGGTCCACAGTGTTGAAGTGAACACTAGATCATGATCTGATATAATCTGAAGAGGAATACCATGCAATCTCATTATATCCTCCATGAAAATCCAAGCCACTATTGCTACTATGTAGGAAGATCGGATAGGAGAGAAGTGTGCCACTTTGGTCAACCTATCAACGGTGACCATGATAGCATCATGATGATGAGAAGACATAGGCAACCCAACAATAAAATCCATCAATATGATATCCCATTTCCAATCTGGAACCAGGTTCGACTACAACAAACCTATTGGACGTTGATGCTCTACCTTCACTCGCTGACACTCCAAACAACAAGACACAAAATCTGCGATATATCTCCTCATACCGGCTCAATGATACAAATGACGTAGATCTGTGTGCATCTTCTTGATACCTCGATGTGTCGAGTAAGGTGCATGATGTGTCTTTGACAAGATCAAAGCTCTAATTCTATCTGAAGGTGGAACATAAATACGTCCCAAATTATGAAGGAGACCATCTGACTCCAATGAATATATTACATATATATCCTCAAGAGGTCTACCTGAAGAAACCTTTTCACTAACCTCTTGGTACGAACATCTAAAGGAAGCGCACTAAGAATCTAACTCCTCAAATCCATGTTGAGTCAACACTGAAACCTCGTGCCTCCTACGGCTAAAAGCGTCTGCCATCACATTCACCTTACCTTGAATATACTTCACCTCAAAATCATACTCACAAAGAAACCCCATCCATTGTCGCTGCCTAGCATTCAAGTTTGGCCGTGTGAAAATATACCGCAAACCGTGATGATCACTATGCAACTCAAATTGATTCCCAAGAAGAAAATGCCTCCATCTCACCAAAGCATGCACAACTTCCACTAACTCCAAATCATGAGTAGGATAGTTAAACTCGTGATCTTTGATTTTACGTGACTCATAAGCTATCATATGACCATCTTGCATAAGGACTGCTCCTAATCCCTCCAAAGAATCATCAGTGCACACCACAAAATCACCCAAAGCATCTGGCACTGCTTGAATAGGTGCGCTAGTCAAACGCTCCTTGAGGATCCAAAATTTGTCTCACACTGATCTGACCACACAAACTTCTTCCCTTTTCTCTGAAGAGAAGTGATATGATGAGCAATCTTCAAAAATCCTTGAATAAAATGGCAATAATAATCTACAAGGACCATAAAACGGGTAACCTCGCCCATGTTAGTGGGTATTGGCCACTCCACAATAGCCTAGATCTTAGAGGGATCCACTGTGATACCCAAACTTGAAATAACGTGGCCAAGATACTTAACCTCTGTCTAGAAGGACTCACACTTATCCATATTGGCATACAACTAATTCTCATGAATACATTGCAAAACTTGCCTCATATGTTCCTCTACAGTCCTCGAAGACACCAATATATCATCAAGGAACACAAGAACAAACCTATCAAGATAGGTCCGGAAACTCCATTCATCAAACTCATGAACATCGAAGGCACATTAGTAAGCCCAAATGGTACCACTATAAACTCATAATGACCATATCGACTATGGAATAATTTGTTCGATGAATATCTGCCTCGTGAATCCACAACTGGTGATACCCTGACTTAAGATCTATCTTAGAGAAGACCTTAGCATCTTTAATCTGATCAAAGAGGTCATCAATCCTCGACAAAGGATAATGATTCTTCACCGTCACCTTACTCAACTATTTGCAATCAATACATAAGCGAAGAGATATGTCCTTCACAAACAACACAGGTGCTCCCTAAGGAGAGACACTAGGATGAATGAATCCCTTAGCTAACAACTCCTGCAACTACTAAGTAGTCATCTGATAGGGAGCCTTAGATATAGGCTCTACTATGAGAACCAAATCTATCTGAAAGTCAATGTCACGCTTAGGTGGCATACCCAGAATCTCACTAGGGAATACATCTAAAAACTCTTGAAGGATGGGGTGATGATGAAACAGATCATCGCGATTCACTCCCTCCTCCAAATCATTCACCCTCAATGCAAACAACTAACAACCGTGGCGCACACAATGCTTCATCTGCATAGCATAAATCATGCAAAGACAAATAGGATGTTGCACACCCACTATCTCCACATTCTTTTCACTATCATCCAAACATTTTACCCTCTTACCACAGAAATCAATCTTAGCCTAATGAGCCTCAAGCCAATCCATACCCAACACGACACCATAGGACCCAAAAGAGAGAACACGAAGATCTACTAATTTGGTACATACTCCCAAATCCAACACACAACCATGCATAAGGGAATCCACTGCCACCTTGGACCCCATAGCCAACTCAACCTGTCACCTATCATCTTGCTTTGCCACTGAAAGATTGCATCACTCTACTAAAGATGGAGAAATGAAAGAATCTAAAGCACTTGAATCAAATAATATTGAGCAAGAAATACCACCTATCTCACCTGTGGTCTCAACAAATGTAGCTCGATTCTCAACTTGACGGTTATCAACCACTGCAAATACATGATGAGATCTCCCTGAATCACCTATTGTGGGCTCTGAAGAAACTACCTTTGTTCTGACATCTGTGTGAATTTTTTAGGACAGTGTATCACAATATGGCATGGCTTACCACAAGAGAAGAAATCTCTCCTACTGAAACCTCTGGTAACTGGAGGTCCACTAGACTATTGTACACTACCTCTGTTGGAGTTTTGTTGAGAACTCTATGCTAGCTAAGAAGGAAGGGATCATTTATCATGCTTCCTACTATGATTCCTATCAGCGTGGGATCTAGCCCCACCATAAAACTTTGACTCTAAGGATACTTCTTCGAATACCGTTGACCACTCCGAAAAGAAGAAGGATAACTCCTAACGAATCATGAAGCATGTGGTTGTGCCCCTCTCACAACTGAGCCTGAAACTAGAGCACTAACCATCTACACACCTGGCATACCTCCTAAATCCAAGGTCAAATTCTCCTCAACCAAATGCACCTTCTCCACAGCTACCTCCATAGTCTTGGGCTTAAAGACACGAACTCCTCCACTGATACGTTCATTAAGACCTCTAACAAAATATTGCATCATAGCCTCATCATCCACTATCCCAATGTACTTCTTAAGTTCAAATAACTTATGCTTGTACTACTCAACCGTCATGTTTTTTTGCCTCAAATCATGAAACTCAGTTGCCTTCCTCTATCTCCAAAGATCTAACAAGAAACGAGAATGAAACTGCTCAAGAAACAACTCCCATGAAATTATCACAATGTCCAAATGTAGCTTCTACTACTCCATACGCCACCAAGTGGAAGCAAAGTCATGAAGATGCATAATCGCACATATAGCCTTGGTGTTACTTCTATATGGATGCATAGCAAAACACCTACCCATATCCAATAACCAAGTCTCTGCCTCCATACTATTGCTAGAACCATCAAAAGTGGGAGGATGAGACATAAGAAGATCTTTCATGTAACTTGTTGCAATTGCATCCTGATCTAGAACAGCATCAACTCTCCTCTAAGGTGAATGTGAACACTCCCTCACTTGAAAACCAGAATGACGTGACTCCTCCTACTGATTCTCATCCTGTCTCGGTCCCAAACGACCAAGAATCTCCTGAAGCTTAATTACCAATTATGGGATTGCATCACCCTGGGCTCCTTCCTCCTGTTGGTCATGCTACTGCTCCTCATGGTGTGACTCTTCAGAAACATCAGGATGTGGATTCCATCGAGTATCCACACGAGCACCATGTCCATGACCTCTACCTCTTGCAGGAATCTTGTCTAACCAAGACGCAAGGGAACTATGAGATCAAATCTAGCGCAACTAAAGAAAGGAAACAACTAGTGGGGATAACCGCATGGCTAACCCAAGCTATAGCACTATTACGCACAATGGGCTCATATGAAACTAGAGTACCCAATGTATGAACATAGGCTCCGATACCAGATGTAATTCCTGCCAAAATACCTTAGAGAAATACAACTAGCTAGCATAGAGATTTTTTTTTAAACATCATCTAATGCAACACATATTACTAAAATACACATGTACATTAATTCACCATTTACTAGACATATGCATTTCGACTTAAACATAATCATAAGAGCACAATCATATGAACTCAATACACAAGCAAAACTAAATAGAATCCATTATTTAACATTCCCTAGGGTATCTCAATGCCATTACTTAACTAACTCAAGAACACAACCACATCAAGCCTACTATCACAATATAAATCAACCTAGCATTTACTATCTTCATTTACTCCTTACATTTATATAGACAACATCTACTAATTTAACTATCATAAATATAATCTATCCTTAATCCTTCCCAAATTATTCCTTAGGTACATTTTAAGAGCACCAATACCAAATCTTCCTAATTCCCATTTTCTCTTTACTAACAAAATCATTAAACTGTCATTAAACATCACCTACCAAATAACTAATCCATCACCATCATGAGTATGATCATAATATCTAATACATATACATGTCCAAGATACAACCATGATAATGAAATAACTTCTTCCAAACATGAACATATACTTTATCTCATTCAAGAATAATACAATAACAAAATCATGAATCTAAAACTTATTTTCATTAATGAGAAATATCCAAGGTACAACATCATAATCTACTACAAGAGTCATGGTTCCAATCCTATTATAACATTCCCATTACATATGAATACAAGATCCTTACATAGAGCTACATATTCTCAATCCATAAGTACAACTATCTCATGATACATAATCTCTTTTTATTCTAGTATAACTATCAAGAATCATGATGCATCAATCTACTACAAAAATCCCTCCATAAGTCGAAGAGGTATTAAATCTTGTCCACACACAAGAGCACCCAATGAAGAACATCCCAATGGAAGAAGGCATCAAACTTCCCGACCATGTGGAACCATAAGGAACCACCCACCGTGCTAGGATATGACACAAGGTCCCACACACACTCTAAACCTAGGATGACAACTAAAAACCAAAGGAACTTGATAACTCAAATACCACAATAAAAAGTAACACGTAATCAACAAGCCAAATCACATCACAAGGCTTAATCATAAAACTGAGAAACTCCCAGAGGCGTGTCAACAACAAAGGCATAAGGAACAGGGACACATGCAGGGAAGGAGTGTCATCACATGTTATCCTCGTGAAGAAGGGAATAATGCCAAACCCTGATAGACATGTGGAACCGTCTCAACCTATGAGAGATTCAAGGGAGTTCGATTTGCCATCACTATGGCCATCCCAAGCTTATCCTAAAACATCCTCCCAAGGACTAAGTGTTGGGGCTCAAACCAATTCATTATCTTGTTTAAATGAATCCTAATTACCCAACCCATCTAATTAATTATTAACATTATCACTTGTTTAAAATAAGGAAAACTTTCAATGGGCCTTGGTGGTCTAGACTCTAATCATCCTTACTAGGAACCTCTTAGCAGCCTATCTATCACGACCCCGGTCATCACATGAAAGCACAGTCCCCCTAACCATGTTCCAAGACATTAGGGTATACACATCACAATAACACATAGAGGCTCATACAAATGCATTATATAAGAAGCATCCACATACATGTAGATATGCAATCCATTAATAGATATAAACCATAATGCCAAATTCATGAAATAACCAAGAGCCTAATAAAAATAATCAATATCAAGAGAAAGCATAATATCCCATTGCTCAGCCATATGCAAATCAATCCTCCACATCAAGGCATATCAACTTGTTGGAGCCAAACTATCACATTCCTCAACAGCAAGGCACAACTCTACTTGTCAGAGCTAAAATACATCATATAACCAAATCTGAATAGTATACAACACTGGAAATCATAGGGAATTGGAAAAAACAACCTTTGGTACAAAATCAAACTCAGAAAACTAACTCGAAACTCCAAAATCAACTCAAAATAATCAACAAAGTAGAATAGTGCTTTTACAACACAGACTAGCACATTTGATAGATGAATTAGCGTCACTGCCAAATAGAACAATGCTTTCGACTAACAATATAGCACCTTTGATAGATATATCAGCGTATATAACTGATAGAGCAACGCATGTGGCAATTAGAATAGCGCCTTCAACAACAAGGCATTTACCTTATTTAGAAGTGCATTCATTAGCCAAAATGGAGAATCCATTGATTTAGCACATTTGCACATAAGTTTAGCACCTTCGATACATGGTTTAACGTATTTAACGTTTAAAACTCAAAAAATGGAACTCAAGTTGTTATCAAATTGAGAAATCGACAAGGCTATCAAATAAGGTCCAAAAACATCAACATAGACGTAATGGCATGCGCAATCCAAGGAATCAAACATAGTTGTTATCAGGAACCAATGTATAAACATGGTTTCGTTATCAGCTTGACACATACAGGGATACAAGAAATACACAGAAGAAGTTCTTACCAATAGAAAATGATACTGAAAGCTTATGTACAACAAGGTCATACACTAAAATACTTGGACCAACTAGACTTGAATATGCAACTCAAAAATAATCTACATTATGGGATCAAACACAACCAAACACAGAGACATGAATACTACAATAATTCAATAGTAATTACATAGAAATATAATAGCCCCCAACCTTCAACATAAAGCGTCATAATAATAATCACACTATTCCAAAAACTATCCTGCAATCAATCTTTTCTCAGACACAGAGAGGACAATCTTTCCGAAAAATCAAATTGCAAGAAGGGAATTCAACCAACCTGTATAATAGAAGTTATGGCGAAAATGAAATCGATGAAGAGCAAATCCAAAACAAGAAAGCTTCTAGCCAAATCCAACCAAGCTCCAAGCAAGCAAACCAAAATCCTCAATATGCAAAAAATTGTTCCCGAAAACCAACCTCGATAAAATCTCAAAAAGCTCAAAAAATAATATTTCATTTAAAAACTATGCAATAAAATCGGCCAATCAAAATAATCCAAAATACTATATTTCATACCAACCCTCTCTTGAATTCAAATTTCATATCTAGGGTTTTGTGGTTGGAACTAGGATTTGCAATATAGTAGAGAGTTCAAATTCAACATATACAGTGTCATTATTGGGGAGATTAGTTATTGTTGGTAAAGTGTGAACTCATTACATATTTTGAAAACCTTTTCAATCTAATTACTATTTTTAGCCAGCATATTTGTGTTTGGGTAAGTTTTTTTTATCCATCAAGTCACACCAATAAACTGGAACCAATGTTGTGGAGTAGTTTGATTCAACATCCAATATGAAGACTTTGTTCATTAATATATATGGTGCAACTAAAAAAATAGAATATTTATTAATATTATAGAGAATATTATATTCTAAAATTATATGTATCCTAATTTTAGGAGTGTAAACTCTATCAAAGGAAACACTCAAAGATTATTTGCAAGAAAGAGAAATAAAAAAATGGAGAGATGGCGATGAGCTAGAAGTCAAAGACAGCCTAATGTGATTCCATCTAAAGTAAGGAGATAGTAGGTTGAGTGGAGAGATAAGAAATTAGGCAATTCACATGTAGATAACTCCCAAGGTACTAAATTAGTTAGTTCTTTAGGTAGACAACAAGCATTAGAGGCCCAATTTTAATATACTTCTAATGATTGATGATAACGTGATTAGAACAATGATAAAAATGCATAGAGCTCAACATGAAATTAGAAGGAATAATGGTATTTTTGGTAGAAGAAATAGAGATGACCATTATAATGCATAGATGAATTATCATAATGTTGGAAAGGAGAGCATGGAAGAGAAAATTTCTCACTTAAATGTTGATTCTCCCAATAGGTTACTCAGAGATAAGGTTGAACAAGAACCTCCATTCCTTGACATTGATATATCTACTCAATCATAAAATCAATGAAAGGAGAATGGGTCAGATAAGGAAATTAACTTGTTAGACCAAATGCATCAAAGATGTAAATAATTGATAGAGACCCCGATTAAAAGACAACAAGCACAAATTTCCCTAAATGCATAATTGCTAAAATAAAATAAAATCATTGCCCAAAAGTTTAGTAGAAATTAGAACAATGCACATAACGATTTGAATCAGTATGCACACAATGTGGAACTAAATCAACGTACCATCAACAACAACAAGGTATAAGATAAAACATAAAAGTTAACCTCTAGAACTCTCAGATGTTTGTTCTAATAAGACAACCATTAGGAATTGAAATATACAATTAAGTTGAATTTAATAAATTCCAAGATATCCTAATCTAATTCCAAATTTTCTAGTAAGACACTCATTTTTTGATCATCCCATTATCAACCCCTTTATTAGCATAGTAGTTGATATATATGGCTCAAGTGTTGCATCAAATGAAGGTCAAAATTCCAATTAGGGAACTACTCAAGATCCTTGAACACAAAGAAAAGGCAATGCTATATATTAATGCTCCTCCTTTTTTATCAACTTGGTGAAGCTTTTGACACTCCTAAGAAAGGCACTAATAGAGCAAATGTCCAAGAATCACTTCATATTTTCTTGGGTACTACCTCTACTAGACTAAACAGTTAATTGATTCATTTTACACATATTTTATTATTAAAGGTTGGTAGGTACATAATTATATGTTGGATTTTGAAGTTTCTCGCAATGTGATGCCTCTATAAGTAGTGACCTAGTTGGGCTTGCAAGTTTTGAAATACTATGACAAGTGTTTTACCATAGATTCTTGAAAAGTAAATGATGTAGAATTGCTTCTTGTTTCATACCCAAGGAAATCTTTTTCAATGGATATCATAATTGTTGATTGTCCAACCTTCTATCCAAAAATTGGGTAGCTCCAATTGGTGGTAGCATCCAAATATCTTTTTCTTATTCTACTGATACCACTACAAGGAAAAGAAGACCAACTGTATAGGGAAAAAAAATGCTCCACGTTATGGAGAATCCAAATGAATAAAAGAATGAAATATGTTACTAACGTAGAACCGGGCTATTCCATTGGATAATGTGATGATAAATTTGAGAAGTAGGTTGACCTTGATTTATTTCCTTCACATCAATATCCTGAGAGTGATGACATTTGGAATATGCATTTCAATAGTGCCTAATCAAGAGAGTAAAATGATGCAAGAGTTGTATTGATTTCACCTAATGGCACAAATTATGTTCACCTTTAAGCTAAAATTTGAGTGTAGCAATAACGTGATTAATATAATACTTTGTTGTTTGGTTTAAATGTGGCATCAAGATATGTGATCGAATGGCTAATTCAACAATGATTGTATCACACGTAAAAGGAACATGTGCTACTAAGGAGAAGAGGTTAAAAATATATAGAAATGTCACATGAGATACTATTGAGATGTTTGATTCCTTTGATATTAAATGGATTGAAACAAAAAATAATGTAATAGTTGATGCCCTTGTATTAGCTTCGATATTTGATACTTCCCTGGCATCTCCCTATTACAAATATGACAATAAAATTCTTACAAGTCTAACATTATTTATAGTATCTATAGTTGACAATTCTTCAATGATGATTGATGTATTTACAAATTCTTGAATTGCATTGGAAACTAAAAAAATTGCTTGATTGATTAGAAACCTATACTAGAAGAAGATGGAAAAGAGACTCTTTTAAAATAAAATTATATGGATTCAAAAATACTGTTCCAAGAGATCTTGTGGAACTAGAGACAATGATGATGAATGAAAACTAAGGTGATGAATCAAAACCAATTCCTAGTGAACTAAAGCAACACTTCCACAAGTGTTAACACTAGTCAACTCACAATGACTAGTGTTAACTTCCACAATGACTAGTGTTAACATCTCGGGATTTTTTAATTGATTGTATCTTGATCTAGTTCACATCTATGCGTATGAAAATGAATTCAACACTTGTGGAAGTGTTGTGGAAGTTAACACCAGTCGTTGGTTTAGATTTCTATAGCACAACACTTCCACAAGTGTTAACTTCAATTTCATACGCATAGATGTGAACTAGAGCAAGATATAATCAATTAAAAAACCTTGAGATGTTCATCCAACAAGACCTTATTTTTATGCATACTAAGAAATTTGTTCCTAACATCTTCAACAATATATTGCTCCATTCCCAAAACAAATTACCTTCTTCATGATTAGACATGGAGTATAATAAAAAATGTTGATTAAAAAATACCTAGACAAAAATTACTAGAAACACTCTTATTCAATATATTCCTCCATTCAAATGTTAAGCTAGTACCATATTTAGTTTAAATTAAATGAAATTAATTTTGCATTTTTGTTTCAATCTCAACTCTTTCTCTTGAAATAGATTTTACTTGTCATTGTAATTTAATTAGCATAAATGCCTTAAAAACATATTTTTAAAAGACACCGAGAGATATGAATCTTGAGATGTCTTTAGTAAAATTGTTATTTATTACAGAAAAGCACATCAAGACTTCATCTCAACATATTTTAGATAAATAAAGTTAAGATAATTATGCTAGTGTAATTAAATTTTTATTTTATTTTTTTTATTAGGGTGAGCATGGATTTTAAAAGGCCTCATACCCTTGTACAAAAAGAGAGAAAACAAAACAATAAAGCGAGTGGGAAACTAGGGTCCTAACCCTTTACAAAGTTTCCATAAGGCAAGGCAAAACAAACCCTTTTAGTCACATAAAACACAACCAAAAGAGAGGAATAGTTGCAACCAAGCTGCAAAAAAAATTGTGATAAGGAAATGAAAGATTTGGGACCCTCAAGGTTCCACTTAGGCAATACCAAGCCTAGAACATGTTGGCCTCTCGCCCAACACTCAAATATGATCTTGGAAAGTGATATAGGAAGACCTTTCTTGCTCTTTCTTACACATTCCAAGAAAAATTAACATCCAAATTTTCATAACCAAGGGAAGAAGGGGGGATTACCCCACAAAGAACCCATCAACACGTGAGGAGAGATCCAAAGAATGGTGAGATGAAAGGTGGTCATCCACCACATAAGTAATTTAGAGTTGGTCTGATGCCAAGGGCAAGTTGAATTGTGAGGGTAGGGTAGGAGTTCCCTCAATAGGGTATAAGGGACACATCAAATCCATGCCAAAAGAAAGATACTAATCAATTTCCTAAAAAGAGTCATCTAATAGAGAATCAAGAGCATGAATAGTTGAGTGATCTTCATTAGCATCCTTCTACCATGTAGCAAAGCCCTTACAAGACGAGAGAGGACAATTTGTAGCTAGGTAATCGATGGAGAAGCATCAACAACATCTAAAAAGGGAGCCCTTACAAGTAAGAGGTTGAGTTAATAGCCTATCCCCAACCATCAAAAACATATCCTTGCAAAGAGGCTTGGAAATGTAAATATCTACCAGAATGTGATCAAAAGTAGGGTGTCCCATATAGGAAGTGGAATCGTCAACTTTCAAGAAGTGACCAATAGAGTTGGCCTTGTAACATGAAACCTCCCAAAATTGTAGAGGGAGGTTCAAAAATCTAGCCGTCACCAAATGTACACTTAGTGGCTCAGTAAAGGGTTAACGGAGGTTGACCAAGGCTCAATGGAGAGAGAGAGTTCCCTTAAGCCCACATTTTTTGTCCTCAAAAGAGGCAATGAAAAACCTTTAGTACTTGGAAAGAGTTCAATCTTACCCATCAAAAGAGGCCTCCAAGAATTTGGCACCCATTTGTGAAGATTGGGAGTAGGCAAAGATTGAAAAATCTACACACCAAACTGCTACAATGGTAAAAGTCCTTATTTTCCATTGCATCCTAACCACAAACCACCATCGAGGATGATTTGGCACAAGGAAGGGTGACAAATTTTCTCCTCATAAGACCAGCAACACCAAAACCAACCTCTTAAGCAAAGTTGTGTCCACTAATGACAAAAGCAAGCACTAAAGGGGTAGCAACCAACACCCACATCATTAGAAACGAGAGGGGAGTTAACCCTAGGAAAAAGATTCAAGCATAGCCACACCCAAGACATGACCAAGGTCAACATAAAGAGCTAGCGCCAAAGCGGGATTAGCAACATGGATGACCAAGACCCATCTCAAGCCAAGGGGGGGGGGGGTTGGATTTTGATCAAAGGCAAAATAACATGATGTTGTGATAGTAATAGAGGGCAAGAGAGAATGTTTTTAACTTGCAACAAATGGGGTAAATAATTTGAACCTGCAACAGTAGTAGCCTACAATAACACTTTAATAGTACTCATTTCATTTTAATGTTATGATACCAATATTTTTAACATTCTTAAATCAACATAATCTTAAATTAATTAATTAAAAGACTAACATATAGCTAATTTGATTAGTTAAGAACTATTTTATTTTACTTCAAAGCTCTTATATTTTTTTTTTTTGATCGATAAAAGGCCGAAGCCAAATTTTATTTCTATTATAATATTATTACATCTCCATTCAGTGTGGGCACCGGTAGGAAAGAATGGAGATAAGAAAACCTCCGGTCTAGCCCAGATCCCCTATGGGATCAGATAACAAAAACAACTGTAAATTTTTACAATTCCTCATCTGAGGATGGTCGCTGTCTTATTAAGACATTTTAGTTTCTTTTTGTACATAAAATCTTGCAACACTTTCTGGTTGGATCCATCTTCACAAATATGGCGAATCCCCTCATACTACGAGCTTTAACTTTTGTCCTGTATCCCGAATCTGCAAAACCTTATTGCAACTTACTTTGCCAGACTGTTAGTAGCATAGTAAACATGATAATTTGTAACAATCAATCAATGAATAATAACATCTTTTCTAATTTATGTAAGAGGATTGTAGCCTGGATATCCCTTAGCTTGAAACCATCTTAACCTTTTAGGTTTCAATTTAAGAGATTATCCAGGCTACAATTCTGCCTACACAAATGGAAAAGCTCAATTTCTAACAGTTCCTTAATTACTTTTAACACAGCAGACATCTGGTACTCCAAAACATAAATAAAATCATATACTTAAGTATGTACTTTAAATGTCAATGTGCGGGATTATCATAGAGACTGCCAGGATCATGAATATGTAAAAATGCACATAGAAATATATATGCCTGGAGATAGGAGTGAAACAACGAAAGAGCAAAGGACCTGTACAAAGTCTAATCCAATAGAACCTACTACAAATCTGAATCAATGATTAAGCCTGGACAGACCTCTACTACCTTCCACAAACCACTACAAAAATAAAAAAACATTCCTTCCATTGCACAGTAGATGGTGATATCCCGATTGACCCCCACCCGATAGATAAGGGGAATCTAAAAACCAAGATAAATCCAATACAATGATACACTATAAAATCCACTGCTATACCACAATCAACGTAACAGAGACCAGTGCTATCAGTCCCCTAATTAACACAGGGCTTATATCAATCACTATCCGATGCAATGTATTAAGAATATCAGCAGTCAAAAAGCCAGTAACCTGAGCATGTATACACATATCCTGGCAGACTTTAATTAACATTAGAAGACATCATATATGCCATATTGATGTCTATACCCTCGCTGTCCAGGGCAGCCTAAACACAGATAACTTGCATGGGAGGGGAGACCTGCATGTGCCAGAACAGGAATACCCGACATCTACCAATCTCCTTACAACCCTCCTGAAACACCCCTTTTACCCACACACAGGGTCAGGTGAGGAGAGATTAATACAAGCAAGAATGAAGGATCGAATAAGGATATCTATGCATATATTATTAAGCACATATACACATACTCATATATATATAGTATCTATATATATACCTATGTGTATATATGTGTGTGTAATTGTATGTGATTCTATTTACATCCACACACATACACACACACACACACACACACACATATATATATATATATATGAGTATATGTATATATATATATATATGTATATATATATATGATTGTGTATATATACATATATCTATATATATGAATATATATATATATATATATATATATGTATATATTTGTATTTATAAGAGTACACCATATAACATGAATCAGTCCATATGGGATTAACTACAAATATATACATATATATATATATATATATATATATATATATATATATATATATATATATATATATATCTAACACTTAGTATACCAAACTGCTGTTTTAAGGAAACGGTGACCGCATATCCCAGAATTTATACATGAGGGCCAAAGAGAGGACTTGGAGCGGAGTGATATGAGTTGAAGACATGGCCAACGCCAAAGTTTTAATCCGAGGGAGTATCCATCCTAAAGACAAACGAATTACCATCTGCCCCTAAATTTGCTAACTTGTCTGCTATAGAATTACCTTCCCTATAAATATGATTAACCGAAGTTTCCTCAAAGTAATTGATCAAATCCAGAATTCTTTTTAATTCCGCTTTTAATCTCCAGTTAGACACTTCCCTAGTCCTAACTGCGTTTATAGTTAATGTCGAATCACCTTCAATTTCCAGATATTTAATCTTGAGTGATTTAGCTATAATCAGTCCCTCCCGCAACGCTGAAAACTCAGCCATGTTATTTGAAGCCACACCTATGGGCTTATTAATGCTAGCAATTAGATCTCCGTTATCTTGATGAATAGCACACCCAATACCTGCTACACCAGGGTTCCCACGGGATGCGCCATCAAAGTTTAGCTTAGCCCAGCCCTTTTGGGGGGGAGCCCATTTTGTTAGCTTCCTATCTATCTCAGCCTGTTTCCCACCCTTCCCAATAAACGGGGGAATAATCAAACCCAACCATTTAGATCGAAGAACCTCATCCCATCTGGTTAAGTTAATAGATTTTTCTTGTGTATGTCTAAGTTTATTATTAATTTTTTCCACAATTGTTGCTTCGATCTTATTTAGAAGGGATTCTACCCTCAATTTTGTTTCTTTGAAGATCCGCCTGTTCCTCTCCTTCCATATTTCCCAGATGAGGATTGTCGGGGAAATTGACCACACTAAGTGATATATATCCTTTGTGTGAGGAGGTTGCCAACTAATCAGCCATTCTGAAATGTCCCTAGGTCTCGGCGTCAGCCATCCAAGACTTGAGCAAAGCCAATCCCAACACCTCTGACTGAAACTGCAATTGAGAAGCAGGTGATCCACATTTTCTTCCTCTGATTCGCATAGGGGACATCTCGATGGACCCTGGAATCCTAATTTTGAGAACCAGTCTGAGGTAAGAATTCTTTTTTGGAAAGCTGCCCATGAGAAGATACCAGCTTTGGGAAGACCAACGTTATTCCAGCATAGGCTAATCGGAATATTAGGATTGGTTGCAGCTCGACTGAGTTTTAAAAGTGAGTATCCTTCTTTGGCTTTGTAAATGCCTGAAGAGCTACCCGCCCATATTATCCTGTCTTTCCCATTATGTAATGATAAATGCCTATGCCTCAAGTTATTCCAGAGGATCTCTTTGTCTGCATTAGACAAGTTTATCTCATCAAGGGGTTTCCACTCCCAGCCCAAAGCAGGATCATTGGAGATAAGCTTGATATAATCCTTAACAAACCTACCCCTGATAGATTTACAAAGTTCTATACCATCTTCGCTTATACCAATTTTGTCTAAGGCTGGATAGCCCCCCCAAGAATCTTCCCAGAACAGTGCCTCAGAACCTTCCGCAATATCCCAAGTTAGATAATCCCTGATCACCTTTCTACATTCTATCATAAAATTCCAAACTTTGGATCCCTTGGGTAATATTTCCGTCCTCAATATGCTATCAGGGTTGGAGTTTGTAAGATATTTAGCTTTGAGGATCCTCACCCATTTAAGATTAGGTTCCGAGTACATTTTCCAGACTAACTTCGCCCCCAGAGCCATGTTTTGTACCCCCAAATCTTTGATGCCAACTCCCCCTAGACTGATAGGTTGGCTAATTTTATCCCAAGAAATTAATGCGAATTTCTTTTTGTCTGAATCCATATTCCAAAAGAACTTCCTCATCTTTTTTACCAATTCTAGCCGCGCTCCTTTAGGTAATTGCTGGCAGGACATTTGATATATCGGAATAGCCGCCAAAACACCTTTAAGTAATGTAATCCTCCCAGCCGAAGAGAGGCATTTGTTCTTCCAAGAGTTCAACCTGATATCCATCTTATCAAGGATACCTTTCCATAATGAAATAATATTGTTTCCCTTATCCATTGGAATCCCTAAATATTTACAAGGAAGTTTCCCTCTATCAAACCCAAAAATATTACAAATATCTGTCTCTAAGTTTTGCGAAGTGTTGAAAAAGAAGATTTCCGATTTATTCTTGTTCACTTCCTGACCAGAAGCTAATGCATAAATGTCAAGAATCCTTTTGAAGGCCATGGCTTCCGTCCTATTCGCACAACCCATCAGCATTGTATCATCAGCAAACTGCTGGTGAGTAATGGCCTCCATTCCATTAGTGATCTTAATACCTTTAATGATCTGATTCATACGAGCACAAGAAATGATTCTCCCAAGGCCCTCTGCCATTATGATGAATAAGAAAGGGGATAAAGGATCTCCTTGTCTAATCCCTCTAGATATCTGGAAGAAGCCAGCAGGGGAACCATTAATAAGTAATGACACCCTGGGAGATGAGATGCATTCGAATATTAAATTGATCCATTGTTTAGAAAAACCAAAGGATTCTAAACATTTACACAAAAATCTCCAATCGACTTTATCATATGCCTTTTTGATGTCTAATTTGATCATCATAGCAGCTGAACGATTTTGTTGTAGCGAGTGCATGACTTCTTGGGCAACAATAATGCCATCAAAGATAGATCTACCTGGAACGAATCCGGTATGTTCCTCTGAAACTATGCAAGGGAGAATGCCCTTCAATCTATTCGCTAAAATTTTAGTAAAAAGCTTGTAGATTGTGTTACATAAGGAAATAGGTCGGAAGTCATCAAAGTTACTTGATTCCTCCTTCTTAGGAATCAAAGTAATGAAAGTATTGTTGATCTCCCTTAAAATACTTCCTGAGTTTCTAATAGCTTCCAATGCATCCACCACCTCCTTTCCAATAATGTGCCTGCATTTTTGAAAAAAGCAAGCTGGAAAGCCATCGGGGCCGGGAGCTTTATCAGGGTTAAGTTGCCCCAAAGCTAATTTTACTTCTGAATCTGAAAATTTGTTGCTAAGCGCCTTGTTTTGGTTTTCAGTTATGATCTTTGGAATATTTCTAAGCAAAGTTAAATTGGCGTCTTTAGGGGAAGATTCCGAACTGAATAGGGATTTGAAATGGTTCACCGCTTCTGTAGTTATGTCCTTTTGATCTTCCAGAAATATACCATTATTACTCATGATCTTGTGAATACTATTGGTGTTCCTCCTGTTTTTTGTACTGTTGTGGAAGAACTTAGTATTCCTATCCCCATTTTGAAGCCAATTTTCTCTAGATTTCTGTTTCCAGAAAATTTCTTCTTTTGTTAACCTGTCCTCATATTTCCCGAGGAGCTCCTTTTCTTTGAGGAAGCTATCTTGATCCATTCCTAGTCTAAACACTTTTTCATTTAGGCCAGCGATTTCTTTTTCTAATGAAATTTTGGTTTCAAAAATGTTATCGAAGACTTCATTATTCCATTTCAGTAACTTGCTTTTAAGATGTTTTAGCTTATTAACAAGGCAAAACATTTTTGATCCCTGAAAATTAACCTCAGACCACCACCTGGCTACGAGATCATAGAAATCCGGATTTTGCATCCACATTTTTTCAAACTTAAAGGGGCAACACCTCGGTGTAGCCTCTCCCTCAATATTGAGAATGACAGGATAGTGATCAGATCCTGAAGATGGGAGTAACGAAGCTGTGAGGTTAACCGCTAGATCGCTCAGATTCCCTCTAAAAAGGAATCTATCTAGTCTCTCAGCGATTTGTGTAAAGCCTGATCTTCTATTGTACCAGGTATACACTCCATTACTAGTTTCTATATCAATCAGATTGTTATGAGCTACCCACTCTCTAAAGTCTTTTAAGGACTGCGGTTCCCTACGAATACCACCCTTTTTTTCTGATAGATTTAGGATAGCATTGAAGTCCCCTCCTAGGATAACAGGGGAATAGGGATCTAGCCCCATCATAAACGAGATTTCCGACCAAACTTTGCGTTTCCCAGCATCTGGAATCGGGCCATAGATGTTAATTAGGGTAAATGAAAGCTCGCTGAGTTTGCTTCTTACCTTTCCCAATAGCCAGTTTCTGTTTCCTGCTATGGGACAAAATAATATACGACGCGGATTCCAAATGATACCTAATCCACCAGAGGCACCCCTGGCTTCCACAAATTCACAGCTAAGAAGACCTAATTTCCTTTTAAAAGCCTCAGCTTCTACCAGGGCTAATTTAGTTTCTTGAAGGAGAACGATGTCATGTTTCCATTTTATGATGTTGCGTCTAATTAGACGCTGTTTGTTAGGGGCATTCATACCCCTAACATTCCACGAAGAGATTTTCATTGGACCGTGGGAAGGCCCTTCCCCTTCCCAGCATCAAAGAAGGCAGTTAATTTGCCTTGGTCTTTTGCATTTCCGTCCTGCAACCTTAACTCGCTCAAAGATTTTCTGCCTCTACTTTTAGCTTCTCTAGCGCAGTCAGGAAAGTTTTTCCCGTCATATATGTTTGTTATTCCTAAGGATTGCTGGGGAACTATCACTCCTTCTCCGTCATCCTCTCCCAGCTGGGACTGGGCTACTGTGTAGTCATTGACAGGGAGAGGGGAGATATCTCCTACCCTATTTTCATTATTTTCTTCCTCTTCCATAGAGGCCAGAAGCTCCTGAATTAGAAACCTCTTCTCATCTTCCTCTTCCGGGGAAAGATTTTCAACTACATTATTATTGAATACTTCTATAACAGCAGCCATTCTAGAAGACATTTCTTCTTGATCAGCCTCATTATCTTGCCCCAAGTTTTTGACTGATTTTGTTTCAGAAGGAGATTTCAATGAATCCACCGAATCGGAGATTCTTTTTGACATCTCCACTAAGGCTTCTTCTTTAATGGAATTTGCCTCATCTATTATCTTATCAAGATCATTAATATTACTGCGATTATTGTGTTTATTTTCATCTGTGTTAGCCACAGGAGGGCAGTTAGCATTTTCATGGATAGAGTTTGATGTGATTTTTTCATTCTGATCTGAAAGAGGGTTTTCCTTTTGTTCGATACTTTTAACTAGTACCGGGCTAGACTTCAGCCAAATATCAGTTTCATTTATGACCCCATCATAGAAAGTGGGATGAATGTTCCATTCCCCCCTGTTTGTTACTAGCTTGGTGGGTTCCAAGACCCGAGCATTACTGTCAAATTCAACTAAGATTTTGGTGTTCCTGTTTAAATCCATTCTTTCTAATCCTTCACAGCCCAAAAAGGACCCAAACTGTTCCCCTAAGAATTCCAAAATTTTAAAATCCAAATATTCGATTGGTAATGAGCCCAGATTAATCCATCTTGGGTATTTGTTTAAATTCTGTGCATGTGGATCAAAATTCGGCATCCATTCACATCGAAAAAAACCATAGCCTCTATACAATTTGACCTTACCATACATAATGTTATTCCTTGTATTTTGATTATCACACAAAATTGCAAGAAAATTATTTTCCAGGATAGTGATACTTACCTGTCCCGGATATAGGGCCAACCACCAGTCGACAATCCTTTTTGTATCTTCACCAATTCCAGTCCATTTTACAAAAACCCCACATTTGCTGTATATATTGAATTGGGGTTCCATCAGATAAGCCGGAATATTGCATATACGCCTCTGCCTAATATTAGGTTTTGGCTCAAGAGTTCTAACTTTCCCGAGCGGCACCAAATTAGCCCCAGTTGTCGGAGATTGCTTTGAGGCAGTGTGTTTGAGTCTTTCAACATTTAAAGATGTTTCTCTATGATTGCCCATTTTTTTCATGGTTCTTTTCGAACGAAACACTTGCCAATTTCCATCGGAGGGTAGCGGCAGGGCATCGGCATTTTTTGCCCTAATTGCATCATTTAACCCTAAATCGCCCTCTCTAAAAATCGCATCCCTCCTTTCATTTGACAGCGTTATGTTTCTAGCAGGGATTTTCTTACACGGCGGACTGAAGACTGAGATGCTCCTCGGGCATGTTGCAAACACCTGCCTGCACCCCCCCGCCGAAAATCTTGACAAGTTCGTTGCGCGCTGCATTCGCATTTTCGCCAGATAGCAGAGCTCAACTAATCCTCAATAGAGTTCAGATCAAAAAGAGTTGTTGATGCAAAGCTCTTATATTTACTATATATATAAATATATAAATTATTATTTTTATGAGATAACTCTCTTATTTTATTTTATTTTATTGTTTGTTTTATTTATTTATTTATTTGCCGAAGTCAAGATTATTTAATTCATCTTATGTAGAGGAAATCAACTATCCAATGAGGCAATAATGACATTTTTTCTACAAAAACATTATACCTTAACAATTTATTTATTTACTGTAAAAAATATTTAATTATTTTAATTAAATACACATTATTTACTCAATATTTTCATTCCATAGTTATTTCAATGTTTCCTTCTAACTTACACTATTTTATTTTTGTGTGAGAATTTTAATATCTACTTACAAATAAATAGTAACGTTTCCTTTTATATCTAATTTAGTTGTGTTGAGAATACTATAAAATTATTTAATATAATTATTTAATATTTGTTTTAGTTGTGTGAGAATAGTATAAATAGTTCTTCCACTACAAATGTAGGTTAGGCACAACATCTCAATCTAATTAATTTATTAAAATGTTTATGTGAGAGGTGTTAGTTCCCCTTAACAAATATTGATTGTATAAATATTTATTTAAAAATATATATATAAATTCAAATAGAAATTAAATACAACGATTTCAAATAAGTACATAGAAGATTGTCCTTGGCGCTTTTTATATGGGTCGAAAATTTTATAAACCCTGAAGCATTAGTACATGTTGAGCTACTAAATTGCTACAAAGAACACAGATAATTCAAGGTAAACCATCTATAAATCAAAACAACAAACCACAGCCTACCCATCTTGGAAGGCATGCTCAACAGCAATCGGACAATAAAACAACAGTGAGTTCCAGGAATATAACAACAATAAATTCAGAAAACATGTCAAGTATATATGTACAATAAATTCAAAACACAATCTCCTGCTCATGTTTTAACTGTCGGCCTTATAAGACCCATGCCTGAACCACTTCCAACATGTTTAAAATCAGTTGCCTCTAAATTATCCCCGTGTCCAGAAAATCCAGTGCCTCCTTTCTCTAGGGCAATCAAATGTTTTTCCTTGCAGCTCTTGTTGCAGACAAAACAAACCTTATCCACCGCAACAAATTTTTCAGCACACTTTTTGCAGTAAATGTGACCACATGTGCTGATAGCCATCAATGCATGTCTGTTTGTTAATGTATCTTTGCAGCTGGGGCAAATATGACTCGCGCCCAAAGCCTCAGATTGCTTCTCATGCTTATCCTTTGTGAAAATAACAGGGAACAGAGATTTCAGCCTGAGCTTCTCTTTACCTTCTGGGCAAATTGTATCAATTGAAGGTGCTTCAACTTTCACAGGTGCATCAGGCGTTGCAGAAGGCAACCAAAATGCTTTCATCGTCCGAAGAGCTTCCTCTTCAAATGAGGTCACTCTAACACTATTGGCCCCATGAAAACTACTTTTATCTCTAACATAGTTCTTGTCATTGTACTGAGGTACTGCACCATTGTTTTGTTGATCAAATGCATCAAGTTCCTGCTGCCTCTTCAACATCAATTTCTCTTCTTCCTCTTCTTTTTCTTGCTTTTGCTGTTCGGCATAACTTGCACGCTTCCTGTCAAAAAACACATTGCATTAAGCAAGGTTCCAGCATCATACACAAAAAAATTTGTCACTAATTTTAAACAGCAATACAAAAAGATACCAAAACCCTTGGTATTTTTACCTGGAAATACAACCACTAGAAGTACCAAAAAATAGAAAAGAAAACACATTAACAGAACCAAATTTATATCCTACATTCACTCCAACCTGAACATATACTTACATATTTACTAGAAACCACACTTGTGTAATGGACACACCAATAGGTATTTGAGCAGGAACTGGCAAGGACTACCATGAGTATCCAGAATGATCAGCACAAGGTGTATGTCATACAAATCCCAAGGTCAGTCTACTAAATTCAAACTTGATAACAACAAAAATTTCAAGATCTGACAGTTTGCTATCACTTTTGTAAACAATAGCAACAACTTTCCATTGACAAGACCTGCAGCAACCCATCAATTTGAAATTTTTAAGTGAGAAAAATTGATGACTGCATTACATCATGCAACTAGCATCCCCAAGGACTTTAGAAAGGGTGTTGTCGACAAGAACAAATTCTAAATCAGAATATTGCAAAATACAACCTGCAATATTGTGTCTTTGAGTATCAGGTATAAGGAGCATCAAGACTATAGTACACCTCAAGGAACTTCATTTGCTTTAATGCATTTCTCCTTTGTTTGATCACTGGAATGACCAGCTATACTCTATTATCCAACTTACTTTCTAGATGAAGAGGACTGTGGTCAAAGTAATTAATGATCTCCTTACATAAGAGTTATTGTCCACGTTGATTTACAAATTAAACTAATGCAAACATTAAAATCCCAGCTTAGAGTCCATTCAAGCCTGTTTAATATTGACCAACCAAGTTAGCACCTGGTTCAAACTTGGATGATCGTCTGCTATTATTTGATACAAAAAAAAAATATCTTAAATAAATTAACAATATTTTCTCTTTCACCTTCTCTTTTACTTATATTCTCTGTACAAGCCGGATCAACCAGGGTAGCTAAGCTGCTGCCATTGATACCATTTTCTATCCACTGTCACAGGCTTATTCTTTCACCACTTTCAGTCAACAAAGTTACACAGGCTGATCTCCTTGTCAGCAACTCCCTTCAGATTATGCAAGGACCAAAAACATCAAGCTCAGAACACCCTCACGAGGAAGAGAGCTCAAGCAATAGCATTCACTAGCATCTAACAAATGAAAAAAGGGCTCGAGATAGCAAGGGCAGCTATATAAGAAGCTAAGATGTCAATAAGTGCAATGGAGATGAAACAGGAAACAATATATTTACTAGCAATTGCAATTAATGTGCAACAGGCACGCTAATAGGGATTTTAGATAGGAGTTGGCAGATACTACCACAAGTGACCAGAATGATTGGCATAAGATTTGGTCATTCAAATCCCAGGGTGAGTTTACAACATTCAATCTTGATGACAACAAAGATTAGAAGTTCTGGCAGTTCGCTAACTTTTGTAAACAAAAGCAATAACTTTGCCTAATGCTCCATTGACAAGACCTGTCATAAGCCATAAATTTGAGGTGAGCATAATTTGGTGGCCAATGCCCAAGAGCACCATGCAATGTAATTGCTCATCCTCGAGTTTGGAAGAGGATCTCTCCCTCATTTGAAGAGAGCATGTTGTAAAAAAAAAAACAAGATCGATATTATAAAATACAGCCTGCAATATTTTGTCCAAAGTACCTGTTGATTTTATAGATCAGACTGAAAGCAGCAAACAGAAAATAAAACAAGAACACATAGAACACAGCCGTACCCTGGGAAAACCTCTCTCTTGGAGGTGAAAAAACCAGAAATCAAAATCTCAGTTGTATTAGATTAAAACAGTATGTATCTTACAAGTTTTGCTTCAACACTTGAAGCAATATATCAGCACAGTATAATTCCAAAACTAGGGCATGAACAGCAGTAACCAAATCTGCACTTAGGGCAACTTATCTGCATGATCCTTGCTGCAGGTGATTCACCAATCAGATGTAGACCATTTGCTTGATAAGGAGATACTTTGCTTGGTCTGAGAATGATTCGTTGGCCTTAGATCAGTTCACTTGCTGAAGGTATATATTCACTGCTACCATGATTGAGATTCGCTGCTCAGAACTGGTTCGCTGTCCTTGGGAATGAATTCACTGCTCTTAGAAATGAGTTCGCTGCTCTTGGTATATACTCGCTGATCAGAAGAAGTATTTCGCTGCTCTGCTGAAGGTGATTGATCGCTGAATGAAGGTGTGTATGAATGTGTGAATGAACCTTGTATTTATATGTGCCTAGACCTTATTGGATACCTCAGGATGGCCTTGCAAAGATGACAATTAATAATAATATAGTGCTCTAAACTTGGCGCCCAATATAGGGTCAGCCTAGCTTACCGGGTTCGCCTCCCCCCCTCCCTGGTTCGGGTCCGGTACGGTCCGGGTCCCTGGTTCGGGTCCGGTCCGGCCTTGGTTCGACCAAGGTTCGAATTTCCCAAAGGAGGTTCGACCTGGTTTGAACCCGGGTGGACCAAGATCGAACCAGGTCGAACCCGGACAGCTGGGCAGCCCAAAACGCACTTTTTTATGCAAAATTTTAGTTTATTTTTAAATCCGCCATGTAAAAAGTGAAACTTATACCCTAAAAGTGACTTCTAAAACATTATATTCACTCATTTCACCTCATTTATGTTGCAAGCAAAAGTTTTATGAGAACAGGTTGAAGAAAGGGTGAACAAAATTTGGCTTCCAAGATCAAATAGGAGGAGTTGAAAACTGATTTTTGAAGCTTCAACAAGTGCTGCAGCATCATTTCCATACATTTGCAAGCTCCCATTGCCTACAAGAGGTAGATTTTTTAACAATTTTTTCCAACTATTTTTGTTTCCCAAATTTTCAAACATGAAACATTAATTGTTTTTCCTTATTTTGTTTTTGTTTTTGAATATGTTTATGTTATTTCTTTCCATAGGAACTAGAATGGCATCTACCTCTTCCTCCGTTGGCAATGAACAAACAATTACAAAAGAAAGAAATGATCCGAATTCTCCCTTATGGAAGTATGTTGAAATTTTAAACCCACTTCCAAAAGGTGGGGGATTCCGTTGGAGATGCCAAGGATGTGGTATTGAACGTAATAGTTCATATTATCGGGTAGTAGGCCATTTGTGTGGAATAAAAGGAAGAGGCATCAAAAAATGCCCTAGAAAAGATGGTAACCCTATACCAAATGAGATAGTGATGAAATATTTTAAGGAGCATGAGGAGGCAGAAGAGAGAGAAGCCCGTAGATTAACTCAAACCTCTGCAAAGAAAACAAGGGGAATGCAAGCCCCATCTCATCCGATGTTGTAGTACAAGACCACACCTTCTTTTCCACAAATGAACCTGAAAATGAACCACCCTTGACACACAAAAGAACAAAGGGGCCTTTAGAAACCGCATTTCAAAATGAGAGTAGAGACATTGCTGACCAAGATATAGAAAGGTGCATTTGTGCAAATGGGTTGGCTTTCAATGTAGTTCGCTCCCCATATTGGAAGCAAATGATAAAAAGTGTTAATGAAGCTCCAAGAGGGTATAAGGGCCCCGGTTATGAGAAGGTACGTAGAACATTATTGGACAAAGAGGTGAAGAGGGTTGAAGATGCATTGAAACCCATAAGGGATTCATGGGCAGAGACAAGTGTAACAATTGTTTCAGATGGGTGGAAAGATGCTAAAAATCGTCCCTTGATCAATGTCATAGCGGTGTCCCCTAAAGGGGCAATGTTTTTGAAAGTTGTGGATTGTGAGGGCCAAGTAAAAGATGGTCAATTTATTGCAGAAATTCTCATCTCCGCCATTGAGTCAGTGGGACCCCGCAATGTTGTCCAAGTCATAACGGACAATGCAAGAAATTGTAGAGCTACTGGTTTGTTGGTTGAGGAACGCTATGATCACATCTTTTGGACACCTTGTGCGGTCCATTCACTCAATTTTATGCTACAAAGGATTGGGACTAAAATAAAATGGATCAAAGATGTGTATGCAGAGGCTGAGGACATCCAGATGTTCATCACAAACCACCACATGTCTCAAGGGATTTTTAGATCCTTTTCGAATTTGGAGCTATTGAAGGTAAGTGAAATAGTAATTTAATTTTACATTTTCTGATTTTTTTAATTTCAATGTTCATAATATCATTGTGTAAGCTATATTGTGTATTCTTCTTTAAAGTTTGGCTTTATTTTTTAATCATTTTGGCATTAATTTGTGTTATAGGTTGCTGAGACCCGTTTTGCATCATACACAATCGTCTTAAGACGACTTGTGAAAGTTAGAGTGGCACTATGCAATATGGTGATCAGCAACAATTGGACTGTATGGAAGCAGAGTAGCAGTGAGAGGGTAGAAAAAATTAGGGAGAGAATATTGAATGAGAAATGGTGGGATCTTGTTACATATCTCCTAAGTATCACTAAGCCCATTATGAGTATGATTCGCTATACCGACATGGATAGACCTTGCATTGGTGAGATTTATGATGGCATTGACTCAATGCTTGAAAAAATTAAGTTCACTATAAATGCAAAAGAGAATGACCCCGAGGAGCAATTCTTCAAAGAAGTGAAAGCAATTATTGTAGAAAGGTAGAATAAGATGACCACTCCTTTGCATCTTCTTGCCTATGCATTGACACCAAAGTACTATAGCAATCAGTTTCTTGATAAACTAGGAAGGATTCCACCACGGAGAGATGTAGAAGTACCTGATGGGTACAAGGCAGCATTTCTTAGACTATATCCTGATGATGATTTGCGAGATATCGTTACAAATGAGTTCATAGAATTCACAAATGGGAATGGTCTAAGTGTTGAGGCACTTCGTCACAGATCCAAGAAGGATGCTCATAGCTGGTGGTACTTCCATGGTGCATGCTTCCAACACCTACAACCCCTCGCTGTAAAAGTTTTATCACGAGTAAGTTTAATTAATTAAAATTATCACAAGTTTATTTATAGTTTATTTTGTCTTCATAGGTTACTAGTAATTTTTAATTTTAATTTTATTAATGTATAACTTTAATTGTTTACTTTGTCTTCATAGGTTGCTAGTTCATCTGCTTTGGAAAGAAATTGGAGCACATACTCTTTCATCCACTCAATAAAGCGCAATAGGTTGCTATCAAAAAGAGCAGAGAATTCAGTATGTGTGCATTCCAACCTACGTCTTCTTTCACACAAACAACGTGACTACACACAAGGGGAAACGAAAATGTGGGATATAGAGCCAGAGCATACCGATTTGGATGCTCCCGCTTCTCAACTTCTTGTGTTGACACTCGATGACTTGGAGGGCGAGCAAACTTATAGTGCAAGTGCAAGTGGCGTTGGCTCATCTAATGTCAATGTCAATGATGAGGAGGATGAGGAGGAGGAGGAGGAGGAGGATGAATTAGCTGATCCATTTGATGATTAAACTTTATATTGTTGAAAGTTGAAACGATGATACTTGAATATTTTGTCATTTTGATATTAAACTTGATGTATATGATGCTATTATGGTATGATCATGATGCTATGATTAAAAGTTTATGTTTGTTATGTTGTTTATATGATGCTATGTGACATGCTAATCTTAATTCATGCTTACAGGCTTATGTTTGTTATGTTGTTTATATTCATGCTATGTGACATGTTTTTGTACTAACGAACCCAAACGCCTTTTCAAAATTTTGCCATACCGGCATACCGGTTCTTCGAACCCGAACCGGCAAGCTAGGGGTCAGCCCTATTACATAATTACAAGTTACATAAATTGCCCAAATAGGGCCGACCCAAACAAGGGTAAATATTTATTCTTGTCCAAAGTACCAGATATGGGGAGTGTCCAAATGATCATCTGCTATTATTTGATACACAGAATAAATATCTTAAATAAATTAACAATGTTGTGTCCAAATGATAGACAGTCATTTTTTTGTTCAACTAACTAGCATGCAGTAGAATCTTCATGCTTCCCAAGAATTCATTAAATTCTATTTACTCTACCATGAATAATTCGTGCAGTTTCTGATTTTGATGAGACAAACAACTGTTTCTGATTTCAATGTGAGCAGCAGCAATTGCTTCAATGATCACACAATGCATATTAAAGAATACATACTGTCGATTTTCCATGCCTGCTGTATGGGAGATCACTGATTTTCAGAAAGGAATGCGTATCCACATTATAAAAAACAATGATACATTGAAAAATATCAAAAATAAAACTTCTAAGTAAAAAGGGTACACTAAGTACGGGAGGAAAGGGAGGACGAGGGGGTAAAAGTGAAACCAGTCATTAAATCCTACCATTCCATGGGGAGGCATCCCTTGCGGTCTAGGTGATGTCCCAGACATCCTAATGACTTGGAGACTTGGGGACTTGAGTTGGATATCCCACTTTTCAGAATTGGACAGCCTGCTCCATTTGGTGCATAAAAATAGAAGTTAACATTTTAAAGAAAAATGCTAAACCACCTACTCAAAAGATATAAATGGGAGAATTGTTATTCTAAATTCCACATATTGCATTTTCTTTTTAAGATTTTAGCTGCTTTTAGTTGTTCAAGTTACTTAAATAGCCATCCCCCTTGCCATCCCAAAAATTTGGCAAACTTTTCAACATCCCTGAAACTGCATTCTCATGTCCCCACAGTCCTCATGTAAACATATTAGCATTCCATTTAAATGGCATTGGTACCATGGTTTGAAAGGAAAAACTATATTATATTTGTAAAAAATAAAGAGAATATTGAAATTTTCATATCACATCATATACGGTGCATAGAAATTAGAAAAAATTATAACCAGATCCTGTTGGATAAAAACCATAGTAGCATTCCATTTAAATGGCATTGGTACTATGGCTTGAAAGGAAAAACTATATTATATTTGTAAAAATAAAGAGAATATGGAAATTTTTATATCACATCATATTCGGTGCATAGAAATCAGAAAAATTTATAAATAAAGTGAATTTATAAAAGAAGGGAATTGTTTCTTAAAATGAATGGTGGTTAAGTCCTTTGTGGCAACTCTCTACAATGGCAGACTATGTTTCCCTACTCAGCATTCTACCATAGATCTAGCTTTGGCCTCCAAACTTCTGCCTCTGTATTACAACCTGTGTCAATGGTAATTAGAAATTTCCAACTGCAAATGGCCCGTAGGATTCTCAATCTTCAAGTATGAATACTTCTATTGCTACCAGAGAAGAGCCCCCCTTCTCCCCTACAAATCAACTTCAGTATAGTGAATTTGCAGAGGTTCTTCTGCCTCATGTGGATTGGCAGGCTCCTGGCAGGGATGGAGCTTAATATCCTCATTCAAATTTGTCAATTTTGGATACCAAGACAGACAAGAGTCAATTCTTAAGAAATGGCTCAAAGCAAAGAATGGCTGATGCAATTTTGGAAAAGAGGTGGCTGGGAGCAAAGAATGGCTGATGCAAGTTACCCTAATCTGTAAATTTCAGAAAAATTGGCCAAGTTTGCCTAAGCTCCATAATTGATTGTCTATTCAATGGAACCTTTGTTGAAAGAGAGCATGGGTATTTGCCATGTGCAAAAGATTGATTTTGGGTAGTCTATAAAAACCCTTCAATAGAGATACCTTCCTGTAAATTTTAACACTTTCAGATTAACTAAACTCAGAAAATCAGAATTTGTTTGCTAATTAGATTAGAGATTTATAGTTTCAGATTTAAGCATTGTGAAGAAAGAGAATGAAATAAAGACAAGACACAGTTACCCTGGGAAAACCTCCTAGGAGGAAAAACCCAGCCAGAAAAGATCCTCGGATCTGATTATGGATTATGGTTATGCAATCATTACAACACTTATCTCAAGAACTTGTAGAAGTAGATGTTGCTGTCACAGAAAGAATGGCAGATTGGTTGGCTGTCATATGTGAGTTGGTTGCTGCTGGTTTGCTGCTCCTTTAACCCAGATTTGCAGACCCTCAAGGAATTCGCACTATCTTCACTAAGTTCGCTGACTTCTAATGATGGAATTCACAGCTCAACTGGCAGATTCAAATTGCTGATATGGCAGATGTAGACTGTCTTCCTGAAGTTCGCAATATCCAGACTTGTATATTTCGCATGAAGTGAGAGCTGAAAATGAATGATTTGTGATGAGGGTTGAATGCTCATTTATATGTGGAGTGAACCCCTTTAACATGTCGGCTTTGCAAAGTAATTAAAAACCTTTTAATTATTTAATTCATTAATTTGCTTAATGCGAAATTTAGGATAGGCCCTATCATGAGGCGTGTAGACTTTAGTGTAGCGTGGAGGTGAGGCAAGGAGATATAGGGCCCAGCCCTTATGCGTTGGAGAAGGGGCTGGCCCCCTTAGGCGGATTCCAATGATGCCCAAGGCAATTGGATTCCGCCGCCCTAATTACAAACAACACTTCCTGCGGTTATGACTTTCTTGTTTCTAGAAACTTGGCATCTAAAGTTTAATCACCTTTCCGAATCCTTCTTTCTTTAGTTTTGGTGAAGTTTATGAACCTTCCACTTCAATGTTCATCTGTTCAATGTCTTTCTTCAATTGGAAAGTCACTGGAAAAACTTTTTTCCATCCCAAATTTGTCTTAGACATTTTGACATTTCACCTTTGAAAGAATTCTCGACAGAATGGATTTTTCCAAGAAGTTACACAAAGAAATTTGTTTAAAAATTGGAAACAAGATTTGGAAGCAACAATTTGACTATGAAGGTATTGCTTTTAGATGCAGGTCATGCTTTGCAATGGGCAATTTGATTGTGAATTGTCTGAAATCATCTTTCCAAACTCTATACCATGAACCCCCAAGGGAGGCAACTTGTGGAAAGTAGATGAACCATTACACCAAGTGATTGATCCCGATAATGATGGAAATCTTCTTCTGAAGATTTTTTGGATAATATCTCTTCCTCTCACTTTGATTCCCCTACTACTCCCACTATACATGAAAGAGTGTCCTCTCATCAATGACTAAGAAGGTTCCTCCCTTTACCCCTTCTATCTCTTCCTTTCACTTTGATTCCCCTACTACTCCCAATATACATGAAATAGTGTCCTCTCCTCAATGGCTAAGAAGGTTCCTTCCTTTACCCCTTCTAGGTTTGATGAGTCTTCTTCTCGGAGGAGCTTGAGCATGTGGAGTCCAACAATTCTAGTGATGAGGAGTTTGGGAATGAATAGAGGCCTCACTTCACTCCATTTTGTTATTTTGAACATTTCTCATTGTAAAAATCATTACGAGATTTTAAAGACAATATAAGTTTCAAATTCAACATTTTCATTGTTAATTTTCACTTCAAATTTCAAAAATAAAATGTTTAATGCAATTATTGCAATGTATTTACAACTTAAAAGTTTAACTGTTTAGTAGTTTTACTAGTTTGCCAAAATTTCATATATAATTCTTATTCTTTATACATCTTTATATTTAATCAATTTGACCTAATTAGCTTTTATGCAACAACTGGTGTACAAGTAAAATGTTTTCGCACAAGATTTGACACATTTTCTAAACAATTCCTGATTTTATCTCCACACATCCCAAGAAGCAGTTATTATCCTCAATTTACTCATCCACCACCTTAGTTCAACAAAATGCAAAATCAACCCCACTCTTAAATTCAAAATGGGGCTACGTCCTCCTCCTCTTCCTAGGTGTTGTGCGCCAACTTGAAGCATAAGATATTTTAAATTGTATTCTAGAATGTTGTATTATAGACAAACCCTAATTCATTATGACATCATCTAGAATCGAGATCCACCTAGCTCTCACTCTTACCGTCGTGATTCTTCATTTAAAGAGCACATCTAAGCATTCACTACCACATCAACAGCTGCATATTTACTGAAAGATAGGCATATTGTATGTTTGCTTGTTGTCTTCAACCATTGTTCACAAGCCATTTACAAGTCAAATAAGTCCACCTAGGAGTTTGATTATGGAGAACATAACCCTCACTTAGCAAGCTCCCCAAAATTGTCTAGAAACACCAATTTATTTATTACAAATTTAAATATCAGAAGGCAATAATAAACCAGTTTCCAGACCACAAAACCTGTCAGGTCAATTACACACCAGTGGAAGGCAAAGTCCGATTCCCTATTTTCCAGAGATCACCACAGAGTCAAATCTGATACAAGTAAGTCATTTTGCATCACTAAGTGACAGTTAGCAGTGTAGTGTCATCAAACTGCACCTAGAGCTAAGTAACCCTAATCTATCTTTGTTCTATTCATTTATCCTGAAATGTCCCCCTTTTTATATGATCCACAGCTTTGATGTGTCAACTGCCAGACAGAATTGTGTTGACTTAATCTTGGTTGGCAGTTTGAAAGTAGTTTGAAACCAGAACTATAGAAAACACAACAAAAATTAAGTCAAATGCCGAAAGACAAATTGACAAAACCAATTGATTAAATAGCCAATTCGGAGATACCTGATTACCCAAATCCCCGAAAAAAGTAAACCTAACATCCAAGAAAAAAAAAGTAATAAAATAGAAGGAAGGGTTATATCGTTTTATCTAGGTGAAAGACGTGAAAAAACATTTATATAAATGAGCCCAATTGCCCAACTGACTGGAAGATCCAGACTCGCAATCCAAAAACAATGAAAGTAAAAATCGTGTCCAATGCAATACAAAAAAACTGAACAATTAAAGTAAACCCCAAAATACCGAAAATGAAAAGTAGGGTTTCTACAGAAGGGGGAAGAAATAACGCGCGTACCTTTTGATATCTTTCTTCTGGGCCAAAAGGCATTCAAAAATACATTCCTTGCAGAAGAGATGGCCCTTCTGGCAGCACAGAGGATCTATCAATGGTTTAAGGCAGAGGCAGCAAGCATCAAAGGGCTTGATCGAGTCTTTTCCCAGTCTTTCTTTCTGGGTTCCATAGCCCAGTTTTCTTTTCTCGTCATAGGTGAAGAAGGCAAGATCATTGTTGTTCTTGGAGTGTCTCTGAGGCATCTTCTCAACAATGAAAAGAGAGTAGATCTGGCTGACTGGTTAGAGAAATAATTAGTTCTTACAGATTTCCGGATATACAGATATTTAGAGTAACAAGTTGCGATGGTCGATTGTTCTATTTGTCCGTGTTGCTTTTCAATATTTGCTTTAATACTAGCACTTGCACAAAGGGGGTGCAAAGGTTTACTCTATATAAATTATTTGATATTTGATATTTGATATTGAGTTCATAAGAACAAGATTATTACATAGAAAATTTATTGATTGATTTCTTATTTATTTTTTTTTGTCTAATTAAATTTTATTTTAAGAATATATATATATATATATATATATATATATATATATATATATATATATATATATATATATATATATATATATATCTGTGTGTATGTGTGTGTATGTGTGTGTATTAACAATTAAATTTATTGTTCGTTTATGGACCTTTCTAGGTTCATCCCGCAAATTTAATTTCAAAGGGGTTGTGGGAATGTCTTGAGAAAGGGTGGATAAAACTAAATTTTGATGGAGCATCCAAAGGGAATCTTGGGTCGTTCGACATAGGAGTTGTGGCGAGAGATTCCCAGGGTAACTTGCTAACTATTGGAGCAAAGTGAGTTGTGGATGGGACTAACAATGAGGCGAAGGTTCGGGCCGCTTGGGAGGCCATTCAAATGGCTAAAAAACTAAATGTCTCTCGCTTGCATTTGGAAGGTGACTCTTTGTTGGTGATTAATGCTCTGGTGAAAGGTAAAGCAATTGCTTGGAACCTAAACAAATTTGTTAAATTAATTTTTAATACTCTCCCCTCATTCAAAGACTTCAAAATATCACATGTGATGAGATGTGGGAACCAAGTGGTGAACACGTTGTCAAAGTCTGTCATGTCATCATTGACACTCAATGTCCCAGAGCTTTTTGAGGATTTTAAGGAGATTTATAATCATGATTTGGTATGTGTGGACGCATAGACCATACCATCATTAAATGGCATGAGATAGGTGGCATCCATCTTCTTTTAAATTCCCTATTGCAAAGGTCATTTTCACCTTAAGTTTGATGTTTGGGTGAAAGGGCGGTTGACAGGTGCCATGGAGGCAAGCTTCTCACTTGTCACTATGAAGCAACAACTGTGCTTTTTTGGCAAAGTCTATGAGAGGAGGCGGCACGGTATCTTTAAAATCGATGATCCTTTGTTTATGCAAATTGTGGAATGGATTCTGGGGGTGGATTTTCTGAAGGCGGCTTATTGCTACCACTTTAACATCGACCTTGCTTCAATGTTTATGGTGTGGGGGTTGTAATTAGGGTCAAAGGAAGAGATTTTGAGAGCCATGTGGGATTGTGTGAGGCCAAAATGGTATGATGGGATGCCGGTTATATGGGGATGGCGGAGCTTGGTGTTGGTTTGAGGGTAAATCATAGGGACTAGAGGCAATCCGAGTATGTCAAAATTTCTTTGCAGCCATTTATTATTTGGAGTGTGTTTGGGGATAAAGATGAACGTTGTGTAGAAGCTCATATGGGTTGGACTTCCTTAAAAGAGTATTTGAATGCGAGGGACCAGAAGTTGAAAATGGTGTCGGTGGAAAGAGACCATTTGTGTGGCAAAAGGCCCCAAGTTGGATTGGTGTCTCTGATGCAAAAAGATTCGGTGGTGAAGATGGAGAAAGATTGAGAGACGACGTGCGCCATGTATTGTAGGTTTTTTGTGTCTTTGTTTTCAAGGGTTTGTTCATGATCCCCTCAATGCAAGGGTTTTTGTTTGAATTTGATATGTGTAGGGGGATAAAAAATGTAACTTGGGTTGGTGAATACACCCAGTTTTGTTTACAGGGTGTCTTTGTAATGGAAGAATAGTGGGGGATAGTGGTTTGTAGGGGTCTACAGGGGCCGCTTTTGATAATTCAGACTCTGGAAGTATATGTAAATATTTTCCATACTTTATGCAAAAAAATTTATCATTGATCAAAAAAGTAACAAATAAAATTTATTTTATAACATTATTTATTTTGTCATATATTAATAATATTCAAATTTTGAATGAAATTTATTAGATCTATTGATAAAAACCTTTTTTATTTCAATTTAGTTCTAATAAAATTATAACTATTTTGATTCTAATTAAATGTTATATCATATCCTATCTACTTGCCCTATCTACCATATCGTACGATATGGAATATGGGTCATGACTAAAACTCTAACCAAACAATTAATTTACCCAAGGTTTTTCAAACGGGAGAGTAAGCTAACCCTAGGGGCTTAACTGGGGCTAAAACAAGCTAGAATAAGTCTTGTTTACTTTCCACCCACCCTGCATGCATGCATGGCAAAGACATAAAAAGATGTGAAACAATTTTCTTTCTAGCTTTGAGAATCAAGAAAGCCTTCCTCAAAGCCTACCTATAGTTGGACGAGCATTCAAGTTTCCACAATAGGTGTGTAAATACAAAACTAAACTTCGTTTAGTACTACAAGAAGTGCAACTAAGTGGTTTGAAGTGTCTCCCTTCCCTTTGAATTGGTTAACTCAAATTGATCTCGTATGTGTTCTTATTCATGAAATAAAGTTTTGTTCAATATAGTATTGTCTTGGGTTTTAATTTTTCTCTTCTTGGATTACATCATTTCTCTCATTTCATTTTTTTGATTAATTAAAATGTTTGGAATATATAGATTTTAATAAAGTTATATCAAATATCTTCACTTTAATTTTATTTATTGTAAAAATGATATAAATTGACCTATTCAAACTATTGAAAAGTTTCCTTACTTAATATACACATAAAATTTTGTTTTTATAAAATTATGTTTCTATTGCATCCCTTAATCAATATTATTTGTGTTTGTCAAATTATTTCCTACACTCATCATATACATAATATAAACTTAGAATTCCACACATTTTCATAAATGAATTCAATAAACATATTAAAATATTAAACTTTCTTTCTTTGTAAATTAAATTTACAAATAATATTTTTTTTAAACTAAATTTAGAAATAATAAATTTATAACATAATTTCTTTCACATTTACATAATTAAAAATATACAGTTCCAAAATATTCTTTCTCAGTCAAATAGATAAACTTAATACAATATTATTTTTATTTAACCAGCTAAAATTATAAAAATTATGACCCCTTTACAAATCAAAATACTTATGCTATTGACTAATTTATTGGTTCTTTTAAATTTTATAATATTATTAAATACAACGTATAAATATAAAACAAAACTAAAATGACAATAAATAATATATGAGAAAAAAAATTCTTAAAACTAAAACTATGATTAATATTTATTTTTTAAAATAAATTTTGTCATGTTAAGATCATAAAGATAATAATCTAAACTACAATAAAAAATAATTTCAAATCACAAATTTAAAAAAAACTTCAAATAATTTTTTTTACTTGTTACAATACAATAACTAAAATTGTAAAATATTGTATTTTCTTTTCTTTTCTTTTTTTGATGGAGGTCCAGACCTCTAAGCACAACAACGCAACAAGGGCATGAAGCCCGTGAGTTGCCAACCCAGCGAGGGCCTTCACGAAGTAATTTTTGCCACCCGATACGAGGGCACGAGCCAATAGGCTGAACCTCTTTGGCTAAGAGCTAAGGACTGAGGGGTATCCATTCCACCAAATTTGCCCAAGGCACACAATCCCAGCCTCATCCTTTATGATGTCGGAGCCTTCCACTCAACAAGACTTGATCCGTGGTGGGCTCATTTGGAACCATTCAACATCACCAGTAGACCTAGGGCCCATTGACTTGTATTTTCTTTTAGCTTTCATTCTCCCACTTACTCGAAAAAGAGCAAAACAAATAACACTCCATTCACAGTTTCTACGTCAATATAGTTAAAACAAAAAGTAATGTATATTAAGGCCTCAACGCACTTCAAGTTTGTCTTTCATGATAGAAAAACTTGGTCATCGTATTTAGAAAACAAAAATTGAATTTGTTTTTTAAATGAATCATTTTGCAAGGGTCCATTTGTGCTTCCTATAATGCACAATTTAATTAAATACTCCTTCATGGGATACCATATGTGTTGCACTATGATATTTGAAATTCAAATAATATTGATTGCTTGTATTTCCCGATCATTACCAAAACAATAATATAAGATAATGTGTGTGTGTCTCTCTCTCTCTCTCACACACACACATGTTGAAAACAAAAATATAAAAAATAACATACTATTCATTCTTTAAAAAAAGTTAAATCTTAAAAATTTATGCTACTATGCAACATATACACATTTATAAAAGTAAATTAACTTTTGAAGTTTGGCATTTTTTTCCCAAACCTGTAGATAATTTGAAGTAAAGTTTGAGGGAAGTTTTAATGTTCTCATAACCCTCGCTAAACAAAATCCTCTACACCATAAAGGCTATCAAATAATTAATAGGAAAATTCAAGTTTCAAAAAATATCTAACAAGAAAACATTGGTGAGAATTGTGGAATCCAGTGGTGGTTTTAAGTATTGATAGCTCAGAATTTTTAAAATAAGAAAGCTAAAAAATTGGTGTCTCAAAAAAAATTGATTTTGAAAACGTCATTTTTGCAAATCTCAACCTGCAGTAGGGGTGCTCTTGCACCATAGGGGCCCGTGTCATTGGCTATCTTCAATCAATGCAATCGCCTAGTTGGAGCAACCTTGGATAACAATTTCAAGTTGTCGACAAGAAGAATCTTTTGCAGATGATTTATATAAGCGACGGGGTATTGTAAATGGCAGAGTGGCTTGCTGCCATGATCCACTGAGATTCACCCCTTTGTCGCCTCGATTCGTAGAACCTCTTTTTGGCTCTACTGTAGGTGGGGATTACAGTTTGAACCTTCTTCGTTGCTCGCCAACGCATTTCTCTCCAGAGTCCCTGAGGCGAGGTTCCTGCTAGTGCGCCTCAAGGGGGCGCCCATAATTTCACCATTTAGTAACGAAGCGAGCGCATCTTCAATTTTAAGGAACTTGATGATAATTTTAGTAGTAATGAGAGTTTGACCAAAGAGGGATGATTGATTTAAGTTCCAATTTAATTAATGGGCAACCCCTGTGGGCAAACGTACCATTAAAATTACAAAGAAATTAAAAGAAATGTGCATCAATTCCGCCCACAAGATGAGGATCAAAAATCCCAATAGGTCATTTTCTCCAAAGGCTTTTGTTTCGTTCCCTCCAAGGGGTTTTTTGTACCCAATTCTAATTTGCAGAAAATGGATCTTTTATTTGGGGGGGAAAGAGGAGGAGGATAAACAGATTATTTATGTTGATTAGGCTACATGCAGATAGTACAAGAATGATTTTGCTAAGAGTGGGGGGTCGAAAACTAGTCTATGCAGGAGTTGGAGGGCTATGTGGTTTACAAAGCGAACAAAGACCATTTTCATTGTGAATAATTGTTTTAAGGTTATAGAGGATATCAAAGTCAGTGCTTCTAAGACCTTGGTTGCATTGCATCAACAAGGTGAGCAGATTACATAGATTTGTAATACATAGAACAATGTTGATGCGATAGTTGTGTCGTGCCAAACACAAATAAAAAATTAGAAAGCAATTTTAACAATGAACAAGGAAATGTGCACAACTAACACCTTTCCAAAAAAAAATTACGGCTTTAAACTCACGGCATAAGACATGAGGAGAAACCAGTGGAGGGTTCTCCACATAAAATAGCCTATCGGCTAAAAATATTATTTTCGAAATAACATATTATTTACACCAAAGGGATTTATTTTATGGAAAATGCTAGTGAAAATATAGAACCAATAGTTAATAAGTGGCAAGGTTCCAAGGCCACACAAAATAATTATGATTATTAATTTGTTTGATGTAATGTATAATTTTGGTTATATTATTATAACGAATGTATTTATTATGAGATAGACAATAGTTATATGTGTGGATAAAAGGTATTAATTATTACAAATACCACACCCTCTCTAATAGAAAATACCACAATAGTTATTACAAAGGTATAGCATCTATAGTAGTAAACGATACCACGCCCTACAATCTTACAAGGACTTATAAAAATATGAAAGAACACAACAAATTTATAGGTAATTTGGAAACTAAATTTCAAGTAGTGTGAAGGTGTTAGCATAGACTCTAACAAGTCATCAAAGAAAAATGGATAGTTATCTAGGCTTTTATACTTACCCATCTAGACGCCTAGATATGCTTTGTGGATTGCAAGTATTTAAAAACTACACTCTTATAGGAATCTAAATTTGTGCAACTTTAGGAAATTCTTAAGCAATATGTGAAAACAAAATGGTGTCACTAAATCTAGTAATTTTAATGGAACCTTTGGGAGATCTTGAAGAAAGAAGACAACCTATTAAACTCTAAAAGAGGATTGAAATAGTGAGAGCACCATTATGATCCAACCATAACTTGTAGACTACTTGTACATATTCTTTAATTATGCCTCCTATAATTTGTTGAGAGATATCCAAACAACTTAATTATTAGCATGTCACTCTTAGGGTTGATATTTCTCTACATGGTGTTTGTGACATTAAGTTCCATTGAGCATGTCCATCATAGGCAATCAAACTTTTATATTCCTAACTTCCACTATACTCACCTCCACTTTAGCAGTTTGATGCATAGTGGGCTCCATGTGAGGAAGTGATTTTTTCCTTATGTCTAATTTAAGTATGTTTTCATTGTTTTTTTTGGTTAGTACTTTATTAATAATATAAATCAAAGGTACAATTCAAAAGTTCAAAAAGCCTGAATTAATTAAGCACCCACAAACAAATCCATCCCCCTACAACCACCATGCCTACACCACGGACCCTTCACTGGTTGGCATTCTTTAAAATTTGCCACCACCATTACATCATTCAAATGGGCTTCATACAAATAATTATCAAAATTGAAATCCCAACCACCAACACAACCATAAATCCAATCAACCCGAACCCTAGAAGATACAGACATCATTACATAAACCTATTACAACCAAAGACATATACATAATTCAAAATATATCAAGACTAAAATTACACCACTTTGTAAATAAAAATTGGAAAAAACAGGTACCCATATCCTCCACAACACTGCACATTCTAGAACTAGGGCATACTTGAAGCAATTATGCTCGATCGTTCACCTACATTGCTCCAATCGTCGCCTCTTGCATCGGCTTCATTGAAAGCATTCTCTCATTGATAGCTCTAAAATTGGAACCAGCTGGGGTTAAAAGTAATAAGTCCTCCGTTCACCTAGGTTTGCATCAGAAAGATATTAAGAAAAGTGCTTCAGAGAAGAACTCAAAGGTTGGCAGAAAGAAGGATTTGGATAAAATCAAATTGATGGGGGAGAATTTGGTTGAGTCAGGGTCAATAAAGACTCTAGATTCTCACTTTTTCAATCCTCCAAAATGATTGTGCTTTCATGGAATGTGAGGGGCTTGAATAGAGGCCCTAGACAAAAAGTTGTTCGAGAATTGATTAGGAATCATTCACCTGATGTCCCGTTCTTGCAAGAAACTAAACTTTCGATGGAGAGCATGAAGGGTCTGGTGCCGAAGCTCTGGGGGCGAGGCGAGTGTCAGTGTACTGGGGCAGCTGGTTCCTCTAGAGGGATGGCCTGTCTTTGGAACCCTTTAAGGATTCGCCCTGTCTGGTGGGTGGCTTCCAGATCCTCGGTATCCGAGGTTGTCTCTAGTCTTGAGACTGGGGATTTTATCTTGTTTGCTAATATCTATGCCCCCACCGATCTTCAAGGTAAGCAGAACTTATGGTCTCATATTTCTTGTATGTGAAGGTTGGTCCCTTTTCATCCTTGGATTATGGCGGGAGATTTCAATGCCATCCTTGAGTTGAGTGAGAAGAAGGAGGGTGTCATGTGATTGGAACCTTCTTCTTACCTTTTTCGAGATAGTATATCTTTGTTGCATCTTGTTGATATTAAGCCCGGTAATGGTTTGTTCACTTGGAACAATAGGAGAGTGGGGGGGTATTGGATTGCAGAGAGGCTGGATCGATTTCTAGTTTCCAGTTTTTGGGTTGGTGGGGGGTGGTCCGCAAGCTCTGAGATTCTTGACTGGAGAGGGTCAGACCACTAGCCTATCAAGCTGGTTTCTTCTTATGCCCGGGTTGCTCGCTCTCCTTCCTTCAAATGCCAACTTATGTGGCTCCGGGATCCTACTTTGCAGGCTCTTGTTGCGGAGTGGTGGAGGAAGGGGAGGCCGACCTTTGGCACTGCTATGTACACTTTTGCCAAGCAACTGCAATTTGTTAAGTTTCAGCTTAAACAATGGAACCGACAGGGTTTTGGGAACATTTTTCACGCTAAGAAAGCTGCCCAAATAGTGTTGAATGGCATGATCAGTGAAATCAGAGAGCATGGTTTGTCTGAAGCCTTGCTTAGGGAGGAGGACAGGGTTGTCAAGGCTTTAGAGGAATGGGAGCTCAAGGAAGAAATTTACTAGAAATAGAGAGCCCGTATTGATTGGCTTCAAGCAGACGATAAGAACATTGCTTTCTTCTTCAACTCTGTGAAAGCAAGAAGACATGGAAATTATGGTCAATGATAGAGGTGAGTTGTTATTATCCTTGCAGAAGATCTCTAGGGAATCTTTACAGTATTTTCAATCCCTCTTTAGTGAGGGTTCTCTTGGGGAATCGGTGGAGGAGAATCAGGTTCTTGCTTGCATTCCTTCTCTTGTTGCTGGGGAGATGAATGAGCAGCTTATGGGTCCTATTTTGCTAGAAGAAATCGAGAGGATTATTTTTCACACGAGGAAAGGAAAAGATCCTGGACCAGATGGGTTCCCGGTTGAATTCTTTCAAGAGTTCTAGGATATCATCAAATTGGGCTTACTGGAAGTAGTCCAGGAGTCCAAGAGGAATAAACAGATGCTTTGGGCTTTGAATGCGACTTTCATTGCGCTAATCCCCAAGTGTGATGGGGCCAACTAGTTAGGCCAGTTTCGCCCTATCTCTCTTTGCGATGTGATTTATAAGATCATCTCGAAGCTGATAGCAGATAGGTTGAAGAAGTGTCTGGGGGATGTTATCTCTGAGGAGAAGAGCGGGTTTTTGGAAGGGCGCCAAATTTTGGATGGTGTGGTCATTACTATGGAGACCATTCATTCTATGGAAACCTCCAAGGAAAAAGCTATGTTTATCAAGTTAGACATGGCTAAGGCTTATGATAAAGTTCATTGGTCCTTCCTCCAGAAGATCCTCAGGGCTTTTGGCTTTGCTGAGGAATGGATCCAATGGGTTATGAGTTATGTTATGTCCACCTCTTTCTCAATGCTAATCAATGGTGATCATACTGAGTTGTTTGGTGCTTCTAGGGGTCTTCGTCAGGGGGACCCCATTTCCCCATACTTATTCATTCTTCTGGCTGAGGGCTTGGGGAGGCTAATTAAGCATAATGTGGGTCTAGGTAGTATTCAAGGTTGGAGTTGGGGTAATGACTTGCAGTCGCAGTCTCATTTGCAGTTTGTTGATGACACGACCCTGATGGGACTTGCTTGGATCAAAGAAGCTACTAATCTGCATAAGGTTTTGGATGTTTATCTGGCGGCCTCGGGCCAGTTGATCAATGAGGATAAATCTTCTATCCTTTTCTTCAACACTCCTGGAACTATTCAAAGGAGGATTGCTCTTATCTTGAGATTCCAAATTGGCTCTCTGCCCTTGACTTATTTGGGTATTCCTATTTCTCCTGGCAACCCTCCTCGGGAGTCATGGCAGGGTCTCTTGGATAAATTTCACTCGAAGGTTGAACACTTGACTCACAGATGGTTATCATTTGCTGGGAGGGTTCAACTAATTCAGTTGGTGGTTCAAGCTCTTCCGATTTATCAATGTATGCTTCAAGTGGCTCCTAAGTGGTTCTTGAAGGGTTTGGACTCTCTGGCAAGGCAATTCTTATGGACAGGCAATCTATCCTCATCCAAATGGAGTCTTTGTCAATTGAAACTTGGTGTGTAGCCCAAAGCAGTTGGGGGGGGGGGGGGGGGCTTGGTTTAAGGCAGGCTATTTTATTCGGGGAGGCTCTGGTGGCTAAATTGTACTGGAGGTGGTGTGTCGAGCAGGATCGAGGTTGGGCTAAGATTTTGGCCTACAAATATATGCAAAGGATCCCCTTGGAGGAGGTTCCAAGATATCCGCTTGAGGGAAAAGGCTCAACAATTTGGTATACTCTCAAGAATGGGGCTTCTCTCATTAAGGAAGGAATCTTTTGGATCTGCGGGAGGGGGGAAGAGGTCCTTTTCTAGAATGACTCTTGGGATGGTTAATCCCCCATCCTTGATCAGTTTCCTAACCTTGGGAACCTTAGCCAGAGGTTTTTAGAGGTAGGGTGGTCAAGGGTGAGTGACTTCAAGGTTGTTTATAGGTGTGGGCCACTGGAGTTGGAGCGGTGGAAGGCTCCTAATGAGTGGTTGGTTGTTGGGATGGAGGGAGAGTGTGCTGAGTTGCATGGCATTATGGGGAGTAGACACTGTAGTGCCCTCAAGGGTAGGGATGGACTTGCCTGGTCTCTAAATCCTAAGGGCGTCTTTACTGTGTCTAGTGGATACCGGGAACTGTTGAACTGAAGATTGGAGGGAAGAGAGGTGCATTGGTGGAAACAGGTGTGGAATAATTTTTCTTGGCTGAAGTGCAACTACTTCACTTGGACTTTGGCTTTGAATAGATGCCTAACTTGGGACAATATTCACAAGCGAGGATTCTTGGGGCCTTCTATTTATGCTTTGTGTGGTAATGGGGAGGAAGATTCCTCACATCTGTTCTTCAAATGTCCCTTCTCTATGCTTATTTGGCATTACTGGTGGGGGGTGTGGAAGCACCCTTGCGTTCATGTAGATTCTTTGGTGTATTTTTAGAGCAGTTTAGACAGACCTCCTATCTTGTCCTCCTTCCTCCAGACTGTCTCGTATATTGGGCCCATTTTCATACTTTGGCAGGTCTAACTCGAGAGAAACAGGAGGATCTTTCGTGAGGTCAGACTGTTAGTTCAGCAAGTGTGGAGTAGAATCATGGTTATGATTCGAGAGACGGTGGAAGCTAAATGTGAGGTGAATTTTCCTTTGGATAGAGATGAGGTGGATATTGTGAGTAGGTTTGGCTGGCAGGAGTTGGCTCCCACCTCAGCTTGTGTCAGGAGAGGTAGACATGCTATGAAGAAGGTCCAAAGGGTGAGAAAGTGGAGACCACCTTAGGATGAGTTTATCAAGATTAACACCGATGGCTCCTCCAGGGGTAACCCAGGCCCTGCTGGGGTTGGTGGTGTTGGTAGGAATTGTATGAGGGAGGTAGTTTTCTTCTTTTTCGGTGCATAGAGGGAGGCAATCTAATAATTTTATGGAGGGACTTGCTATTCTCTATGCCCTAAAGCGTGCTTGGGAGTTGGGTTGAAGGAAGATTATCTGCAAATCAGATTCACAAATTATTGTTAACTTGTTGACAGAGCAGAAGGTGTTTGGGATTCATTGGCAGCTCGCGGGGATTGTTCATCAGATTCTTGAAATTAATTATTTAATGGAGCAGGTGTCTTTCATCCACATTCCTCGTGAATGGAATAGAGCAGCTGATTGTTTGGCTAAGTGGACCTTGGAACATGACAGTGATTGGAAAGTTGAAGGTTGGGAGCATCTCTCCTCGGATTATCGTCGGGTCTTGCAGAAGATTTTTGTTGAGGACATGGATAGTTATGATGCTAGTTGATCTTGGGCTGGGTTTGTGGTTCTTTTTTGGGGCCTTGGGGCTCTGGTTCTCCTTGTAATGTTTGTGTCTGATTTTCAATAAAAATTTTACCCCTTTATTCAAAAAAAAATAAAAATGATGCTAAGCAAAGGACATCATCATTCTTATTTCTAGCACATTTGAAATGTCAATATGAGATTCTAAACATTATTATATATAAAAATAAAAATGAGCTATGATCTAAATTTGATAATTTTGAGTTGTTAAATTCAAGTTGCAAAATAATGTTGCATAGGCTAGCTCATAATAAATTGAAATAGTTTCCCTAAAATGTGAATGTCTTACTTGTCCCAGAGTGGAACATTCCCTGCAATTATACAAAATTGTTGTCATTTATAATGGTTTTCAATGTCACAATTTTAGTTTCAATTTATCTATGTCATGTCTTTGTATTGAGGTGCTTGTCAATTATGAAAAAATGTAAAATCTTACTTTATCGTGCTAAGGGCATGTTCCAATTCTAATACTACTTACACACTTTTATGGTTATGTTAAATAAATTTGATTAAGCACATCCTAATATAAAAATAAATAAATGATATAGTTATGTAATCACTATTAAGGATGATTCAAATAAAAGCTAAGGTATAGGTGTGCATTTTTTAGTCTTATTTGACTAGATTTAATCAACTTTAATACTTGTGCACTAGGAAGGATAAAATTCTTCTCGTTTAGCTTATATTCATGGTCAACAAGATTCCAATGAAAATCATAATAAGAAATTTGAGTGTGGATGAGCTTCAGCATATTTGTTATATTAACCACAATTTTTTATCAGCATGTTGATAATCCATCTGAAATTATATTTTGTAGCCCTCTCTCCAATATTAACAATGCAACACCAAAAAATTTAGATTGGGAACTCCTAGTGTCACATTGTAATCATTTACTCACTAGTGCAAGAAGGACCCCTTCTAGTCCTTAATACATTTACATGTAATAGATGACTTGGTTGCATTGCATGATGCAATATCCCTTACACCAAGTATGAGGATGTCAAAGGCACTTTCTTGCTTTTGGAAAGATTTAAGAGTTTCACATATCAACATACCTTTCCTTCATCCCTTGTATTCATACTTTCTTTATCCTTTGTCTTCTATAGACTTCTACATTTCCCTATCTATCAATGTACAATGGTAACAAGCATCAAGACCAAACATGCCCTCGTGTTGCCCAATCTTCAATAGGATACATGAAACACATGTTTTATGTTTTATGTTAAAATAGGGGCGCTAGGTGCATTTAAATCAAAAGGGTGTCCTTCAAATTTCAATTTTGTGATTTTCAAATTTTGATGTATTTTGAGCTATTTCCATGGAGTTGCTAAAGATTACCGGTTTTAGTTAAAATTATAAAAAAAAATTAAAAATGTGATTTTATGGTGTTTAATGTTGACTTATTATATAGGGCTATTATTATACCTCGAGCGAAAAGAGGAAATGGATCCATTTCGATTATGTTGCACAATTTGGTTGGAAATTGAGAAAAGTAAACATTGACGTGAAAACAAAAATATGTTATGGTTGTGTACTTATCCCACATTCATTTGTGAACGTGATGAGCTTGGGATTAGGTATTAGAGAGGGTTGAGGGAGTGGCTTCCAATGTGACCTCGACCCAAAGGGGTTGAGTGAGGTAATTGCATGTGGAATTTGATTAATCAAGTGAAAACTAATGAAAATATGGGTAAACAATTAACCAAATTAATGGCTAACCCTTGCATGTCTTGAGTGCTCATAAATGCTAAGGATGTCTTGGGAAGACAAGCCCAATATAGGATCACGGTTCTTGTATGATTGAACATCCTCGTTCGTATGAGAGGGTATTCGATTCTACGTGATAGCTATTATTGTGCTCTATGCTCACACTCCCTAATTATCTCTCTAGCATCTAGTCCTATTGTAGCATGAGTAGTACCTAAATGATGTATCATTCTTGTTCATGTTGATGTTACTTTACTTCATTGGATTTTATATATTCTTCATGTTTGATGTGAGTGTAAGCCCCCCTCCCCTTGTTTGTTGTGTGTGTGTGTGTGTGTGTGTTTGGGTCATGTGACCATCTCCTACCATGGTGGGGTGGACCTATGAGTTCCACATGGTCAAGTGACATGGTAACCACCATTGAGGATCAAAGGCTATTGATTGGAGGAAATATTTGCCATCAGCTCTTGTTATTTAACTTATGCATTTTAGTAGTTCCATTCACAAGAATATGCAAGTCTGTGACATTTGACTCCTATGAAGTGTAACTTGTAAATTATGTTATTGAGTCTCTCTTAAAGAGGCATTTGTAATTTAAACAAATGATAAAGGATTATTTTCATTTTTTATATATTTTTCCTCAATATTGAATATTGCAATTAGTTAAAATGTATATATGAACCTTTATTTGGGCTTAAAATGAATCTCCTAGTTGTTACAACAAATCCTCTTAAACACTAATTTCATAGTCCAAAAGACAAAAAATTATCCAAGTGTTTCGAGCATTTGAGGATTGGGCTTATTCCTTGACAATTTCATTAAGTGCGTGAACAAGGTATAGTGTAACCCCGACCCCCAACCCCCAAAAGCCTTCTCTTATCATTAATTTTGTTCCAAGTGTTTCATGTTTCAAGGATTAGGCCTCCCCCCTTTGAATTTCATTATGTTTGGAAGAAGGTAAGGTGTAAGCTCAGCCCCCAAACCATGAAAGCTTGTTCACAATTGCTAAATTTGCCCAGGGGTGTCGAGCATAGAGCATCAAATGTTTTCCCTTCACTTTAAGTTTCTTATTGAAAGTGGAAAGTGTACCCCTGATCCATGACCCCCAAAAGTAACTTTTGTACTTGCACCCGCAATAAGTTTTGGACATTAAGTATCAAACCTTCCCTATTTGACTTCAACCAGTTAGTGAACTTGGTAAGTAAAATCCCCAATCCCCGATCCTCGATGAGGACCTTTAAAACATCAGAGGTTCCATGTTTGTTAGATGTCAGATCTTAGACCTCTTGGACCTATACATTACCGTGTTTTCCTATGTTCGAAATTGGGTAGGTTGAACCCTCGACCCTCAACCCCCAATTGTTCTTTGAACATCAAACTTCAAGCTTCATCTATTCAAGTTTCCTTTATTTTGTGAACAAGGTAAAGAGAAACTTTATCCCTTGAACTTCAACAAGAAATTTAATGTTATCAAACCTAGCTTTTTATCCCTTGAACCTCAACAAGAAATTTAATGTTATCAAACCTAACTTCAAAAGGTCATAACTTCCAGCCCGGTGATAAAAAATCAAAATTACACACCTTGATAGAAAGAGCTCAAAGATATCTATAATTTATCACTTTGAACCATGATCATGACAACAATTCTAAGAGATTGATGGAAGTTTAGACCCCAAATTCCACTCCGAAGACTTCCAAAAATGCAGTTTCATGAGACATAGAAAATACCTAGAGAATTAAACTATGTTAATCCATATCTCCTTGATGAGGCATCTTTCTTAGGATGTCCCCAAGGTATTCTAGGGTGTCCTTATGAACTCTCTTAATTCTACCTCGTGGTTCCAAAAAATATTAGTCTTATGCTAGCAACACCTTGCTTATGCAATAGTGAGGATTTCTCTCTTAACTTAATCATAATGAAACTACACCTTTATGTAAATTCATTCTGAATTATTCCCTTATAGATGAGTTTAATTACTCTTTTATATTCCATGATGTGGTATGTTAATGTTAGTATTTAAAAATAAATAAAGAAATTGTTAGCCCATTTTTTCCTTGCTCCTTCAGACAGGGCATTACAAGCAAAGTCAAACATATGATAGTAGATTTGGGTGCAAATCTAAATATCATTCTACCCACAACTTGGAAATGATTGGAGAGAACTATGCTAGCTAAAAAACTAATGAACATTATAATAAAAGACAATTATGGTATGAAAACTTTGGGTACATGGAGAAATGTAGAAGTTGACATTAAGAGAATAAAAACAATAATGGATTTTAAAGTAGTGGAAATGAAAGAGATATTTAATAATTTTAGAGCTTTGTCGAAATTGAGATGGTTTATGAATTCAAACAATATTGTTGACTCAAGGAAAGAAGAGATATCATTTGTAGATGATAATAAGACAGTACATATTCCATTAGCGAAAAAGGAAGACAAAACCTATGTTGAAGAAATTTCAAAAGATCGAGAAGGTGATGACCTAAGAAATATCTATTCCATATCAAAATTCCCTAACGAAGAAGAATGGATAATGACTGTGATAGCACAAATAGTGATGAAGTCATTGATGCATGAATGCAAGGAGAATGGGAGTTAACATCCTAGATGGTCTATGGGTTCCAAAGAGAATTATTGATGTATAAGAAATATATCAGAGCTCACTAAAACACCAAAAAGTGCTTTAGGGTTCTTCAAAGAAATAAACATAACATAAAATCATCATTTAAGTACCCTGCTACCTAAAAGAAGCATAAAAAATCTATATGCAGATTAGCTGAAAAAGTCACCACTCATTGAACCACTAAATTTTAGACTAAGAGACAAGACAAGAAGAAGGTCACTAATACTAAACAAAGGGAAAGTCCATAAAATTTATATAGTGAGTCTAAATTAGCAAAATATACTAGGTAGGTTTGTGGCCAAACACCTAATTTGACAACCTAACCCTAAGAAGATCAAATGCAAAATATGAAAATAATATTCTAAGGATTCCCTAACTTAACATCATCAAGAGTGTACATATATATCATATTGTATTATAAAGTAAGAGATAAGTGTTAAGAATGGGTGTCTCAAACTTACTGGTTGAAATCTCGAACAAATGTCACTTTGTCTCCGAAATGAGCAGTCCAGTATGAATAAATTGTGTTATTGATTATCTTAAAAGGGAATAAATAACCTTTGTGTTATTGATACAATAGTTGATAACCTTCGTGTTATGCACTCGACTGGAGAAGCAGTGATTTCAATATAGCATATGGGTTCGGTAAGACTCTACCAGGTAGTTCAGAGAAGTCACTTCTCTTACCGACATGAAGTGGTATATCGGTTGAACTTGAGTTTTCGGTAGCCGAAGTCACCTTTCTGACAAAGTGCGATAAGATGATAAGAGATTTGTGAGGGGCCCACTATTGGGGATCGAAGGTTGGGTGGAACAAAGCATGGTGACAATTAGAACTGATGAGTTACACTTCTATCAGCTGGCAATCTGTTGATATGCTTTGAAATGGTCTTGGTGGGGACCATGATGGACTCGTTTTGACTTGCCGACTTGTCTATTGATGATTGGTGGAAACTTGAACAACTCAGAGGAAGCGATGGCGACAACATGCATGTTATTGATATTTTGAGAAGTTCAATAGTTGGAAGACGAAGTAACTGAAATGAACTATTTTTCAACAGAGACATTTAAATGTCTGGAAAATAGTTGTAGGAGGTTGGATCATGTGATAATGATTTATGTCATTGTGCAAAAGAGGATTGAAGCAATCAATTGGTAATTATGGAAAAAGCTGAATTGAGAAGCTAATTGAGGTTGTAATCTTATGTATTGCTCCTTGAACAAAGATTAGATCAAAGGTCTGAAACTTGTATGTAATTGTTTTACTGTAATACAAGGGATTACTTTGGTGTGTGGGTTTTTCTCCCATAAGGGTTTTCCCACATGAAATCTGGTGTACATCTCTGTGTTTGTGTTTTTCACGTTGCTCTGTTTATCTTGAATTATGTATCTTAGTTGTTGTAATTCAAATTGAAACACTCATCTGCTTTACTTCTCTAAGAATTTGACATTGGGAAGGAGTTTTCTGCACTATGCTTTCCTTACAATAAGCAATAAAGTGGTTGGGATAATAGAGTTGTAGAAAGTTAACAGGTATAAAATGATAGGAAAAAAAATGGCTATAGTCGTTGTAGACACCCAAATTTGTCCACTTAATTAAATGAATAGTTATCATTTATTTGATCATTTAACCATCGATCGACAATTAATTAATATTTAATTAATTTACCCTAACCCTCTTCTTCTATTAGTTAAATAAATTATTCAATTTATTTGATTTAATTCATTAAACCGTGTCCTAACAATTAATTAAATAAATAAAGCATATTTGTTTAATTAACCCCTCTCCACATTTAAATAAATCAATATTTATTTAAATCCCTAAAATCCCATCTCTCACATTTAAATCCCCTTTATCCTTCACCCACTTGCATTTTCCTAAAAAGGCAAGTTGCACACACATTTAAATAAATGAATATTTATTTAAATCCCCATCCACTTGCATTCTCCTACAAATGCAAGTTGCACACATTTAAATAAATTTACATTTATTTAAAAATCCTATTTATCCTTGCCCACTTGAAACCTTTAATGGCTTCCTTTAAAGTCTTCAAGCCTTTAATGGTTTCCTTCTAGAGTATTCTTAAGTCTTTAATGGTTATCCTCAAAGTCTTCAAGCCTTTAATGACTTCCTTCTAGAGTCCTCTTAAGCCTATTAAATCCCCCTTTCACATTTAATTAAATCCCTCTCACATTTAAATAAATGGATATTTATTTAAATATCTATCCAAATGCAAGTTGCACACATTTAAATAAATTTATATTTATTTAAAAATCCTACAAAAATCCTCCCACTTGCATTCTCCTACAAAATCTACTTGCACACTCACCCTTCTTCTAGAATATTCTAATCCATTCTAATTAGCCTAATTCCCTCCTAAACATTTGTGCATTCCTTAAGAAGGGATCACTTCTCATAAAACATTCAAAGTCTTCATAAAGCATTAAAAGTTTTATTTCTTCAACAAGATAACCTCCAAAGTCTTCCAAAACTTGTAAGACTCCTACATAACCATTAATGGTTAACTCAACCTTGACCCATGGTTAGAGACTTTCTCTCCAACTTAACCCTCCTTTTAACTCATGGGTCTCTTCAAGCATTCATTGCTTTGACCATGGTTATCCCTTTAACCCTTGCACAAGAGTTTACCCATTGGATAATAACCTTACCCTTGGATAATAGCTTTATCCAATAACCCAACCCACATGAGGTTACCCTCTTGTCTTCTTAGGCATTAAATGCTCTTTCCCTCTCCTCTCACGCCATCTCATGTTGACACTTGTCATCATGAGATTGGGTTGAAAACCATCACATGGATCATGAATCATGCAATTTTGGCCCTCTACAAACTAGATCAATCTTGACCATTCAATCTTCTATCTTGCCTATAAATAGAACCCTTCTCCTCAAGCAAAGGAGGAAGCATTTTGAACATTGTTTTTTATACTTACATTATCATAGAGCTTTTCTCATAGCAATATTATTCTAGCATTTGCATAAAAATAGAAAGTTTATCATATTCAACCATTTGAATCTCCATTTGGCATCCATAGTTAGTGCCAAAGCTGAGAGCTACATGAACAAGGGAGAACCAGTGAGCATCATGGGAGCATCTTAGGGAGTCTTCTTACTCCTCTTTCCCTTGTTTATGCTTCTTTGTATGCTTTTATCTCCTTTGATATGTATGTGAAGGATTTTAGTTTATTTGTGTTGGTTTTTGGTTGGAACTAACTTATTAACGTGTGAACTTGTGTTTTTGGCTTGTGTCCCCTTTTCCATGCATTAGTAATAAATGGATTCACCTTAAGAAAATCTATAAATAAAACTCATCACTATCACTCTCTCATCTCACTTCCACTCACTTTCTCTTGCACTCATATTGCTCCTATGAACTCAACTACCCACATCCACAATGAAACCCTAGCAAAGTATCTCCACTTTACTACACTTTAAATCTATTAAAATGACCACACCAACACTCGTAGATATCTCTAAGACGCCCCACCCAAAATACAAGAAGTTCCCATACAAAGCCATGGAGGTCGACTCTATGAGATCATTTTCTAAGGTGCTTGGTGATGTTATAGATATAGAAGATATTTATAAATGCATTCATGCCCCACTCACTCAAATTAACCATACACAATTTGAAGCCCTTAGGTTTATTCTACTCTAACCTAAGGTACACAATTCCCTACCCTAGTATAACAAAATAAAATAAAAGATTTTGGATGTGTGGAGGTAACTTTTGAACTTCACTACATAGGAGGAGTGGGTTTGCATCATTCTAAGCAATTTTCATGTTAAATACCTATACTTGCATAAGCCTAGTTGGATCACAAAAGAAGCAATTGTGGTGGTTATCAACTTATGGGCATAGAGGGAAGTTCCACCAAAGAAGGCAATAAAAAACATAGAGGTTACTAAGTTCATAGGAGCCATAAACAATTTTAGGAATTTGGATGTTACTAAGACCATAAATCTAGCTATAAAATGTGCAACCATGGACATCACATACAAGGTGTATTACACCAACAGGGAGGGCTTTGCCACCACCGTTGCCATCCACACTACCTATTAGATGGTCATAAAGGGGAAGGATGTTTTTCTTTGTCAAGTTTTGCAACAAGATTTATTGGATAATATTCAACACACCAAACAATCCCACTATCAGTTCAGGTACAAGACTCTCCTTATTTGCTTGACATTTTATTTTATGAGTGAGTTTTGGGCCTTTGTGGGGAATATTTGGGACAAATTTTACTTGGGGTTCCTCAAATCATTTTAACAAAGGATGTAAGAAAGAGAGGATTTTATATGACACAGTCTACAAATACATGGTCACCATTGTCTTTCTAGTAGTTAAGGACTTCACAATGATGAAGGAAATTGAACAAAAGGCTTCATGGATACCCCAACTACCCTATGAATTAATTGATGTGGAGATATACACTTATACGACCGGTTTGTTGAGTCTCCTAAAAGATCCTAAGGCAAAAAAGTTTTCCACCATACCAAGATTTCATGGATTCAGTGATTAAGGCTAAGTCCAAAGAACATATGGAGAAAAGCTAAGAAAAACTACATAATAAAATGGGGATTCACTAAGAAGTATCAAAGGAGAAAAGTGAAACTAACCCTCATAGATCTAAAAGGTTGCATGTAGGGATCCCTTCTATAGACCATGTATAAGGAGAAAGTAGCTGACCTAGGAAGAAGAGAAAGCTTCCCCCTACACCTCCATGAAAAGATCCTACTAAAGAAGAAGCCTCAAAGGCATTACTACAAATGAGTGTAGAAAGAAAGCACAGAAGAAAGAAGGAGAAAGCATAAAAAATAACATCTCTACAAACAATAGACACCGAGGAAGAATAAGAAGTAGGATTGGAGGATACCTCCCTCTTAGAATAAACATTAGCCCCAAAATTTCTTCCTATACTAGATGAGGACAAGTTGTACAGTGGATAATTTAGAGCAAATGTTTTGGAGTAGACAACACAAATGTACCTTGAGATGATAACAAAAAATAAATTGCTCATAGAAGAAACATAAATAAGATACATGGTGGCTTTTAACCAGACACTCGAAGACCTGATGGACAAATTCCTAGACTCCTTGACAACCGCCCTCAAGTTGGAGACTAAGAAAATATTAAAGGAGGAGGAAAAATTAAAGGATTTGGGGATTGGAGAAGTAACCCTTGACATTACACCAACACAAAAGCAATAGGTACACCTCAATTTGCTGATTTTTAGAAAGGATGTCACCAATAAATGAAGGATTTGTAAAAAAGTGGTAATAATTGAAGAACATATGCATCCACAACTAGAGATTGTGTTGGAATCTAATGCTTTTTCTTTTTTATTTTTTATAATACGCTTCATATAGCTTATACAAAAAAATTTAAAAGGAACCTAAATATCAAGCTACCTAAATTGAAGACGATACAAGTAATATCGTCACAAAACAATCAAAAGTCCAACCTCTAGAAAAATATTTTCACCACCAATGAAGAACCCAAGATTGATATAGTCCTAATAAAAGCAAAGTTAGGATGCAACATGATAAACTCACTAAATATGTTTTTGAGAGAAAGTGTAGGCTTCAAGAAAACACATTTTAAAAAGGTCGACATTTATCCAACTTTTATTTGGTGGAAAAAATGGGAACGATAGGTTCTTCTTTTTCCACCACAATTTTATTAGTCGCACAAAAAAATTATTCATCCATGTTCACATGATGTAAGTCCAAACTCATTTTTTGTATATTTTTAATAGAAACTATTGAATATATCATCTTTTTACCTTGCCTTTTTTATATGCTCCACACCTTAAGTTATTTGTAATACAATATTGGATGGTCCTCATAAGACAAAATGATTGTGATACTGATGATAATATTTATTAATATAATTTCAAACATATATGATTTGGTGGAAATTCTTAACAACTATATAAGTTTTTTAGTTGAGAAAAAAATAGATACAATTAATCTTTTAAAAGTTTGAATACAAATTAAAAGAAAGATAGTGCAAAGAGTAGACATAAAATGAAAAGAAGGCAAGGCAACAAGGTATGAGAGAAATGACTCATAGTACTAGTTTTTTGAATATTAATATTAGATAATATTGTCAAAATTTTAGAAAAAAGAAAAATACAATGATATGTGTGGCTAGTTGATTTTAGTTCTTGTTTGGATGAATTACTATAGTATCCTACCATGACAAACAACTAATAAAAAATTAGGAAGATTATGAATGACATTTCATGAATGAATACTCTTATAGAGGAACACATGAAAGCTCTAGGATTATATCATAAGAACATTGTGTTATCATCAAACATATATCATAAACCTCACCATAATTATGATAACATGTAACCAATACACCCGGGGCTTAATTACAATTTGAATTTAAAACTTACAAAATATAACATTTAAAACAATATATAGTTGATAGGCTTTCGAATGAGCTTTCAAGTAAAAGCATTAAAAAGGTTGTTTCATATCATAAAATATTATTTAGTCATTAGAGTTGTCTTGTTCTATGAGAAAACTTATTCTTCACAATATAATAAAACACTAACAAATAATAATATTTTTTGTAGTGTGTCAAATTATGATGTTATATTAAGATTCAATCACAAAATTATTGACCCAAATTTCACAAATAATGGTTCATATGAAGTCATCTCTCACAAGTATGAATGATCCACTCAACACTCATTGCGCCTAGGTGATGCTCATACACATGAAACATTACGACTTCCTAGAAATCACCCATTCCATTACTACTTCAACTCAAATGCAATATCTATAAAAATTCTCCAATATCAAATCCACTTAATTTACCATTTACAATACTTTCAACAATACTATGTTTTATGATACTATGTTTTATGAATCATTCAATTAATATGCACCTTTTAATAAAAACACATTCAAAATCCAATGCTTTCAACAATACTATGTTTTATGAATCATTCAATTAATATGCACCTTTTAACACAAACACATTCAAAATCCATCAGCAAACCCAATTTTATCTATGAAAGTCTAATTTGGACAAGTAGAAACAAAATCTCTTTTTATGCTTTCGAAATAGAGGACAACTAATACTTTCAATGATACATTTTGCATAACTAGCCCTTGAAAGAGGCTGCTGACAACAATGGTCGCCCACAAGATAGCATTTACATTATTTTTTTATCCGATTACCTTGAGTCTGCCTACGAAGAACGCAAGAGTTGCGAATACAAGGAAAATCCTTTGCAATTTTCCAAAACAGCCTATTGCCTGCTTTGGATAAATGTCTTCTTAGCTCACCAGCCACAGCAATACATTCTTTCTTTGTTTTGGTTTGTGGGTTTTAAAAGATTACACATAATTGCAGATATGTCTGAAGAAGTAGAAGAAGAGATGATGGCATTGGAATCCATATTTTATGACAGCTTCTCCAAGATTGACGATCACCGATTCAGACTCAGAATTGATCCAGATCAGAATGATGCAGGGGCACCTCCTCCATTGTTCCTGGAGATTTCATTGCCGGAAGGGTACCCTCAGGCCATCCCTCAATTTGACCTCAACAATCTCAACAATATCAAGTATTCTGAGCCTGCTAAGAAAGCGATCCTTGAAGGTCTTCACGATCAGGTTCCTTACTTTATGTTTGGTTTTTTGTTTGTTTTCTTGTTTCTAGTTTTTTTTTTCCTGTTATTGGCTGTTTTGGTGTAGATTTTGTTTAATACCATTGTATCGGGTTATGTTCTCTTCGTTACCATTTCAATATATTTTCAAAGCTTTTTTTATTGGTTTTCTTTTGGTGTAGATTATTTTCCATTTTAGGGATATCCATAATATGTGTAGTTCCATTGCGAAGCCAGTGTTTATATTTTAGGGGGATGCTCACTGATTGGGCAGTAAGAAATATAACCGTATAAGTTTCTTTGATCTCAAAATCCAAAATATATAATGCCAGGCACGTTGGCGAGGCTTTTACTTATGAAAAACCTCATAGTGATAATACTGATAATCTCTCAGAAAATTAACATAGTTAAGGTAGATTTTTAGGAAGTAACTTTTTTTTGGTGTCGCAACAGGGTTTTCTAATTCTCCACGGTAGATTGGTAATTCAAGAAAAATTATCAGAAAATTCAACGATAGCTTATCAGTTTTTTGAAAGCTTCCATAAATAGTTGGGGTGGTTTCTGCATTTTTCAGACCCCTTAAATAATCATAAATAACACATCTTTATTGTCTATTAGTTTAGATATATTCCGTCCCCTGTAATTTTGCCCTATTTCTAACCGCATATTCAAGACTCTTTTTATAGAATTGCTCCCAGATAGAGTGACTAAATACAACTTATATCTTTTATTGGGGTGCTACATAATTATTCAAATTTTTCTCCTTTTTTGAGTGATAGTGACATATAGTTAATCTCCTCCCTGCCATGTTTAAGATTGATGCTCGATCTCTTTCCTTCTATTACACCCACTTACAAAAACTGCGAAATGTTGGGTTCAACCTGCAACTAATCCAATGACAGAAAAATGATTAAAAAGAAACACGTTGACTATGTCATCACCAGCTACCAATGTGTGGATTAAAGACATCACAAAATTCCATAAACACATCTTAACACATCTTAACAATCATAATATTAGCTTGTGTAGAAGGAAGAAGCCCCAGAAACATAAATTTGAACAACAGTCCTCCCTTTTTCTCTGCCTTCTTCCTATCAATACCTTTTCTATCAATCTCCAGCACCTTCCTATCCCATATAAAAATTGAACAACCTATTTTATGTTAATTTTAACACTTTCAGTTTGATATAAACTCAGAATTTATATTTAGTTTCTAATTAGTTTGATTAGCTGAAAGAATTTAGAAATTAGTGACAACATAGAAACGAACAAAATGAGAACAAGACACAGTTACCCTGGGAAAACCTCCAAGGAGGAAAAACCCAGCCAGAAAAGATCCTCAGATCTGATTATGGATTATAGTCATGTAATCATTACAACACTTATCTCACGTATTTGAAGATGCAGACGTTGCTGTCACAAGAGGGATGGCAGATTGAGGTAGCTGCCTTCAAGATTAGCTTAAGATTAGTTTATATCAATCTCCAGCACCTTCCTATCCCATATAAAAATTGAACAACCTATTTTATGTTAATTTTAACACTTTCAGTTTGATATAAACTCAGAATTTATATTTAGTTTCTAATTAGTTTGATTAGCTGAAAGAATTTAGAAATTAGTGACAACATAGAAATGAACAAAATGAGAACAAGACACAGTTACCCTGGGAAAACCTCCAAGGAGGAAAAACCCAGCCAGAAAAGATCCTCAGATCTGATTATGGATTATAGTCATGTAATCATTACAACACTTATCTCAAGTATTTGAAGATGCAGACGTTGCTGTCACAAGAGGGATGGCAGATTGAGGTAGCTGCCTTCAAGATTAGCTTGCTGTCACATGAATGATGGTTGCTGTCACTTTGTTGATGTTTGCTGCCCCTTTAACCTAGATTGCAGAACTTCAAGAAGGGTTTGCTGTGCTTTCAAGGAATTTGCTGCGCATCCACAAAAGTTTGCTGACTCCTAATGATGATTCACAGATTTCTGAATGTGCTTCGCCAAACCTAGAGGTGCTCTGCTGTAGTGTACCGAAGTATGGATATGTTAGCTTCTTTAACCTTCGCAGTCAATAGAGGTATATTTCGCATGGAGAGATGATAAGTGAATAACAATAAGGTTTGACAATTACTTATATGTGGAGCGAAGCCTTTAGATAGGTCGGATTTCCTTATAATTATCTTTAATTATATTTTTCCCTTTTAGCAATTGCCTTGTGAATAGGGTCGGCCCTATTTTATCAACACGTTGGGTATGTGGCGTGGGGTTTAAGTTGTGTGGCGTGAGGTTTAATGTTGCCGTGAGGTATAGGGCCCTGCCCTACACGTTTGAGGAAAGGGGCCAGCCCTTTGGGCGGATTCCAATGTTGCCCAAGGCAATTGGAATCCGCCATTCCCTAATTAAAATCAACATTTTAAGTATTGAAAAATGTGGCCATTGTGGGAGGCCAGGATGCGTTCAATCTCTCAACTGATAAACATTTCCTTAATAAACTTTTGTAATGGATAATTCAGTGGCTCAAATTCCAGCAAAGTGAACCCCAATTTTAGTAGTCGCCCACCAGATAGTTCTATAAGTTCACTTCTTTCTTCCCATTGCAAAAAAGGATTCTGAAACTCCCGGTTTAGAATCAATTTCATTTGTTTTCTTTGTAAGTCAAGCCTAGTGTTTACCTTGGTTGCAACTATACACTGTTTAGCCAAATTAAATTAAACATCCTCATTTGCTGTGAACTCATTGAAATCTACCATAGCAAGTATATGATACCATCCACATTTTCTCAGATTTGCAACAAGTTCAGCTTGACTTAGAAAAACACTAGCAGTGGTTTTTCTTTGAATAATATCACAAGTTCAAACTTATTCTGTAAGGACCTTACATATTTTTGCACATCAACTTCAGCTGTATAAGCCATTACATATTGAAGAGGAAATTGTCAGATATATTTCCAAATTCAATCTAATTTGTACGATTGTATTCTTCTTGATGTCCATACCAACATATTAGGAGAAAATCCACTAAGTTCACAAAGGCTCATTGGCAATTGCCAAATCAAACTATGTTGTTCATCTGTTTATTTTTTTTAGGCTTTCTGTACTTAACGGAAGAGTTCTGTTTAGGGCTTTGGGTTACTCTACACAAAATTCTCAATTTTCTCTAGAATTTTTTTATTTTTTTTTCCACCAGGGTAATTTCCCAAGACTTTCACAGTTTACCTACATGAATTTTGTTTCTTGATGTAATGCTTTCAAGTTCCACCTAAACATCCCCTCACAGTGTCTTTGCATTCACCGATTTATAAATTATTTTAAAGTTCTGATTTTCTAGTAATTGGTTGATGCCCGTCACTTGGTCATGCTCCTGAATCATGATGGCTGCAGCCTCATTGCAGGATACCATCAGTTGTGTATGCAGGATTCTGTCCCAACACTTAATTTAAATGTTGCTTGTGTCAACACTTAATTCTTTTCAGGGTTCCTTCCAACCTGTATCACACAATTTTCCTGCAACTTTTGGTGGTAATTCACTGTATTGATGACCTGAATGGTAATGTGTCCTGTGTTATCCTCCACCGTAACACTCATCTCCTGCACTATTAGATTGGAAGCCTCACAATGTAGCTATTTAATATCACAACTTGATAACAACGGGTTCAGCTCAATTTACCACCCAAGTTGGCTTGGCTACAAAATCTCCTTCCACAGCCACGTTGGCAAGTGCCAACAGTTTATTCAACAGCTTCATGTAGTTTTCTTCCGTGGAATGCCCAGCAGGGGTGTAGCTCACGTAGTTGATAAAAGACAACTGTTCAATCTTGATTTTCTTGCTTTCATGTTGAACAGAATCAAGAGAAGAGAGACAACATTGAAGCTTTGCAATGGGTGAATGCCAAAGTGTGAAATGGAGCCATAGCCAAATTGTAAGATGGACTCAATGCAAAGTGACAATATTATTCCAGTTTATTAATAACCTTGCTCACTTGCTGTGAATGATATACAGGTTGGAAGTAATTAAATTGACAATATGAAGGTTTATGCCAAGCCTACCCAAGTACTCCACCTGCTCTGCGCATTGCCTTGTGTGATGCCAACTTTCAGGCCACTTCAGCTGCTTTGACTTCTTTAATCATGTCTTGAATTGGTAAAGCTGTACCATCAATCTTAGTTGCAAGCAATGTTGACTATTGTAACTGAGAGTTCGTCTAGTCAGGTCCTTTTGGTGATACATTGCCCAGTGTAGCTACTCAAACCAAATTTCAAAAATTTAATTGAGATGTCATGATATGCAAAGGAGGAATCCTTGTGTTAAATATATGTATGTTCATGTAGTTGTGCAGGTGGAATCAATTACGCAGAAAATAAATTAGTTGTGGAGGAATGATCAGTTATGCAGAAAATAAATTTGTTGTGGAGAAATACTCAGTTATTGAGAAATAAATTAGGTGTGGAGGTATGAACTAGTTACAAAATAGGTTAGTGATGAAGAATAAATCAATCATTCAGGAATGTTTTAACGATGGTCAATAGTATCCATTAATTTCTGCTGTCAATTACATGTCAATTATGCAGCCAGCATCTGAAAAATGTCACTTACAATAAGTTTACCCCCAAAATTGCAAAAACACTTTGAAGTGAGTTATACTAATGCCCGAGTCCTGTAGCAATTGTTAAAAGGTGTTTTTTGGCTGGATAACATGTTGGGCCACTTAAGTCTCTTTTCAGCCAACTCTGGCCTGCATTCATTCTAACCACTTTCTCTATTTGCAAAATTGGAAAACCAGGTTTGATTCATGGATGGTGGTAAGCAATTATTGTGGCTGTAACATGAGAGGAGGCATCAGTTATCTCAAATATCACCTTGCACAAATCTCTGGCTAAGATGTGTAGCTGTGTATTTCAGTGGAACTTAAAATTAGGCCAGAGATGAAAGTTCTCTTTGTAGAAGAGGACTTTTGAGCCAACTGCTCTTCCTGATTTAGGTATTAAATTAGTAGGCTCTTATTTATATGGGGCTTATCCACTGTAGAGAGTTCTAGCTAATTGTATTCAAAGGCTTATTTGTTTTTTGTAGCAATCCTCGTACCAATCTTCACTCGAAGGTATTGCGTGGAACTTGGAGAAGCAAAGATGGCCGCTGCAAATATTTGATATTATTACCATTCCATTTTATGAGGAGCCCATGTAAGGAATCATCGGTAATGGTAGATGCATTGACTATTGCTATTCAAGGTACCTAGTCCACATGACTTGTGCAGGGCGTTTTTCAAGGAAGCTGTGAAAAATACTGAGGTCAGAGTAGAAGATCCAAAAATAATTTGCCACAAATAAATTCTGCAGTATATTGTTTGATTAGTGGATGGATGGCAGGAACCACACATTGATCCACTTCTGGGTTGCTTTAGGTGAACAGTTGTTATTCTTGAAGACAGCGATGCTTCCTGTGAAGTGGGAAATTTTTGAGACCTTGTGCAATATGTTTTAGGATGTCATCATGGTAGTGGGTGTTGAGAATATTGTCCAACTTGTGGCTGACAATGTAGTAGCATATCTAGTAACAACTAGATTTTTGGAGGAGTGCACCCTACTAGTATGAAAAACTTGGATAGGTGAAAACCATTGTTAAAGAAGTGAGAAACATCACCAAATGGACCTACAGCTACTCTTGGGTTCTTAACTTGATGAGAGTGTACACCAAAATAAAAGAGCTTGTGCGGTTTAGAGTCAGACGATTCACCACCAACTTCATCCTAACGTCTGTATCTTATGTAGATGTTTGTGAGCACAAGGTGATTGGAGTAACCATATTCAAAGAATGTTAAAGGGGAAAAGGGTCTTGAAGATAATGTGTGATGATGTGTTTTCCAAGAACACAAGCTAGATCGTCCATGTATAAATTGTTTGTTTATGAACTTACAAAGTAATCAACTCCATTACTTTCTAGGTTTGTAAAACTTAAAAATTATTCATTTTTAGATTTGTGATTTACTTTTTAATTGTTGTTCAAGTCTTTATTGATTTAATTTTTAAAGTCTAGACGATTTTGTTTTAACTTGAAGTGTAAAAAACCTTCGCTAGGGTTCCATGCTTGGTGGATTGGGAAAAAATCTAATGGGTTTTATTTATGATGTCGTGGACAAAGCCAAGAAGGCTATCCAACCTTACTATGGGGAAATTAAAAGAAAATATGAACTTATTTGACAAATAAATTATTGGAGTTGGAAGAAGAAGCTCCATCAAGACATATAAGCAACAACAAACAACCTTTTACTCGAGTCCCAAGTTTTTCTTCTTCAATTCCTTTAAGGTTAATGAGGAGGTTATGGATAGCCTCAACATGGTCTAGAGAGGATGGCACTCGACAAAACTCTTAAGAGGCAATTCTTGATGAGTTGTAGATTGACAAGTGTATGAGGGGAGGTTGTATTTCTTCACCTTTGTGTATTCAAAGAAGGACCCAATGACTAGGGAAAAGAATTGAGGCCCTCAAAAGTTCAATTGTAGTCTTCTAGATAATAGACTTGTTTAATAAGTCAATTCTTGTTTACTTCCAAAGTTATTAATATAATAAATTAATAATTTTCTTTGTACATTTCGTGGTTGGAAGATTAAAGTGCAAAATTACCAAATATTCAAAGCCTAGCCATTCATATTTTGTTTCAAGCTTACAACACTTATGTGTTTAAACACAATTTGAACATGTTTGAGGCCATTCACATTAATGAATGTAACAGGGTTGATCTTAAAGCAACTCAATGACTTTGTTTTCATGTCAAAAATGTGGAAGGGGAGGACACTCGTGATAGAATTGAATGGCATTGATCTTATATAGATTGGATTGTCAAGGATATGGAACAATTGTCTCCATGTCATAAATGTGGAATGGCAGGACAGTCATGATCTTATAGAATTGAATGGCATCAATCTTTAAGAGATTGGATTGTCAAGGATATGGTGACCCTATTTATTGAGTTGGAGATTGTTTATTTTGAGGGGAAAACAACGGAAAGAGAAATACATGCAAAAGCAAAAGCAGAAGCATCAGGAGGAATTGCATTGGACAATGATAGCTTGAGGATGATAACCGTTTTCAGGATGATAGTTTGAGGATGATTTCAAGCATGTAAAAAATGAGGAGCTTTAGTAGGAGAATTTGTAAAATATTTTTATGGGTTTGTAATTTTCTCTTTGATAATCAATTGTTGCATCATAAATGACACTAGAATGTGCATTGCCCTCCTTTTTGGTCTAAAATTAATGAAAAAAGCCTGAATACTCAAAATTCACTATTCAATTGTTATTTAAGTTTTTTTTTTTTGATTTTCTTTTTATGAACTTAAATATGTTTTAATATTTTCTGAAGTCCCATGTTCAATTCAAAGTTCTGGGCTGTTGAGTTTTTGCTAACTCTGAGTTTTAAAACTATGTGCTAATCACTCTTGTTTGATATATTTATAACAGAGAATGAAGATATCAATGGGAGGATGAAGAAGAACGCCTTTGTGTACGTCAAAATTGAGGAAGAGAGGCTGGAAAGAAAGACCAGTGGGAGAACCCTTTTAGTTAATAGATACTTGCAGGAGTTTCATGGGTTGCATTACAGCATTAAGGCCATGGCTCAAATTTTCGAAGTTGGATCGCTTATTTTAGCTAAATCCTACAGTAGATTTTTGGAAAATTTAGATCACTTCAGTACACTAGAGGGATCAACATTTGATTGGTGGCAAATGGTTAAGGGTGAAATGGAGGTGGATTACAATAGTGGTGGTTGGGTAGACATAATCACGTGGGGAAGGGCTTTTATTTGTTCATACCCAAGAATAGTATTTCTTGGCTGTACAGGTTGTTATGGTTTGAGATTTGGAGCTGTAGTTTGCTTTTTTCTCAACGTGCTCCTATAAAGAGTTTCCTAATTCATGCTTCAGCATATGATTCATTGCAGTGGAAAATGTATCATCCAATTAATGTTTGTTGCTCAGTTCCTTCTCCTTGAGTGTATCTTCATGGTCACTTTCTATATCCATAGGCTTAGATGTTTGGGTGATTTAATCTCATATCACAAGAGGTAACTATACATGACACTTTATTGTTTAGATGGGATTGCCTCTTTGGGCCACACTAGATGTTGACATTGTGTTGGTATCACGAGACTAGTTTGTTCCTCCAATATATTGACATCTTTATTGAAGGATTTTCTCCATTCAAGTATTCCTTGGGGACTTCTAGTCTCTTTCCACCTTGTAAGATGATTATCAATAGAGTTGTCATATGGAATATTTGTTCACAATACATTCTGATCTCTTTGACTTGGTTTGTCTTGTCCAAGGCCTACTGCAGACATGAGTCGCTTTTCATGATTCCCTGACAATTCTACTGCCCTAGCTTGGTGTTTAACAACTGTAGGTTTATCCTTTCTTGTACTTTGAGTTTAGTTACTTTACATAAGCCAAATTCGTTTTACTCTATTACTTGTCTTATTAACATATTATGATTTCTTTTTGAGTCCCATTAACCTCTCTTGGTTATTGTGGGCTTCAATGTAATTTCGATTTTTCTTTCTAATTGAGATGATTTGTAGTTCTGGTTTGCTCCATTGAATGACTTTATGTGCTGCACTTATTGAGCTTGTTGACATTTTCCTAAGGAATTATTCATGTTATAAGAAACATAATCATCTGCTGTTTGCTCTTAGCATAGCTTAGCTTAGATGGCAGTAAAAAAGCAATTTGGTAGTTTGAGAACAGTTTGTTAAATTGCAGAAAGAGATTTTCTGTTGCTTATCTAGTTGTTTACTCTGGTGCGTACATTTTTCTGTTGCTTATCTAATTGTTTATTATGATACATTTGTCAATGCTATGGTATTATTACATAATAGTTCTGGATATTCATATTTTTTTGTTGTTTCTTGCTCACAGGCATTGAGTCAAGCAGGAGAAAACATGTGTTACAACCTTGCTGAGTGGTTAAAGGATAAACTACCAGAGTTTTTTGCTTTGAAGCACATCATTACAGTCATGGTGTGTTCATTTTCTATACACATATGGTGAAAACTTAAGTTAGAAATATATTTCTTCATTTCATAAAATTTTAAGTGAGTCATTTGTAGCCTGGAAGTTAAGTTCAACTGGAGGTGATCTGAATGCTATGTCTCTCGGTTCAAATTATAGTTACCCTCCTTGTTTCTGATTCCTTGACCCTAGTTTGTTTTGTGCATTGCATCATCAGAACTACATTTTGAAGTTCATTCCTTCAGGTTTTGTTTGTGGTTTGGTCTCCAATGTTTTGTTTAAACTTTAAACTACTGTTATTGTCTGTTTTTTTTCTCATTTTTACCTTGTGATTTTTTTTCTCTGTCAAATGATATTGCCTGTCAATTTGCAGTTATCCTTTCTTTAGTTTGTGACTGGATTTTTCTTAGTCTCATTAAAATGTGTTCTCTTTACTATCTTGTGTTTACCTTGAGAATATTAGAAATTGTCTTTGCATAATGCAAGCATCATAGGTAATGTTTTTCTTAGCAAGGGAAACTATTATGTAGTATCCAGATAGTAGTTTTCAAAGTACAGTCTACACACAAGCTAGCCATAGGTCCTGTTTCTATAGAATCTTTGGACAAAGCCTTATTCCAAATCTAGCTGCAATAGCCCATGAGAAATAGCAAAACTTTTTGGATGATCATCCTCCTGGAGGGAATATACTTCATTGAAAGATGATGTGGCATGTCTCAATATTTAGTGCTGTGAATCTTTCTTAAACCCACCTAACTACACAATCTGTTGTTCAATCTGGTAGTTTAATCTCATCATACCATCATAATGTCTTATTTAGGCTTTCTTTCTTTTCTGTCCACGATGGGTCTAGTTGTTTTCTTTACAGATTGAATGTTTTTATCCTATGCTTCTTAAGCTTCTGGTTTAATTTTTTTTCCTATGTATATGTTAATCTTCATTTTAGTGAAGCATATTTGTGTGTCTATTATAGCTTTACAATCATGTGAATGATGGCAGGACCATGAGAAGGACATGGATGCAGAAGATCAACTGAATGAGAAAAATTTAGCATCAACGAAGAAGGAAGCAAAAGAGAAAATGACAAAATCTCAGAAAAGGCGATATTTTGATCGATATGGTGCTAATGAGAAACCACGAGGCTGGGACTGGGTTTCTATTATATCACACGTAATAAACTTTTGCCTCATTTCTTCTGATAATACCAGTAGAGTTATATTAGTGAGCTGAATATTACCTGCTTTGTAGTACAATCTGCAAGTTTAATTGTACTTGCGCAATATAGGCTGTTAACCAAGACAAAAGAGTAGTAACAGGCCTTGGTAATGGTCAAATATCCAGTTTTAATGTCCTCAAATGACTTCCTTGCTGTGGTAGAAAGGCAGATTATTAACCTCTAGCACTGATAGCACATTTCGTTTCTTGGAAGGTGTCTGGAAATACTTAATACTAAATTAAGTTTCTGTCCACCATGTTGGCTTTTTGTATATGTTTCTCCATCTCAATTTGGTTTGATGGAATGTGCCTACCAATAAATATAGATTTCAATTTTTGTTGTGAGGGCAAGAGGGTGATGCCTTAGCAGCAGATATATGATGAGATTGTTAGCCAAAATGTCCTGTGTAGCTCTCCTATATGTACAAAACATGCAAACTCTCATATGTGTACAGAATTTGAATTGAGGAAACATATTTTGAGTGTTTGTTGTTTGTGTATTGTTAAAATTATTCCATCACCATTTGTTATGAATGCCCAGTGGGCTTCATGTTGTTTTCTATGTTTACTAATTTGGATTTCATTCAGGGATATTCCAATGTGAATTTTAGTGCAATTGAAAGGCAGATTATCTTTGTTGATAGATTGCAAGAAATGTCATGCTACTCTCTTGAAATAATGTTAAATATATCATATTGGTAATGAAGGAGGAATTACGACAGTGAGCTTATATGAACAAAGTCATAAGCTGGAATAATGAATTGCAGACGATTCTCCAAATTCCAGCATGAGAAGGAATTCCTCGTCAACCAAACAATTTCCCTAAGACAGATCATGAGATCACCAAAAATTAATTTCATTGTGAACAGTATGATTGATAATATGTACAAAAAATGTTACCATACTATGACTGAAAGAAATAAATAGCTAAGTGATTTTGGCCTGTATGTTTCACTAAATGAGTATTGAAACTAGGCCATTTGAATTTTTCAAGGAGCATATTAGTCCAATTTTTTGTGTTTTTCATTTTTCCCTTTCACCATGACGAATTTGTTGAGAGGCCCCTTCAGCACCTTTCGGCCCCTTCAGCACCTTTCTGCAGTATCTGGTGTTGAAAAAAGGCTCTCCTCCATACCTTGTAGGGTTCCAAGTCATTTAGAATTATGTGTTTAATGCCTTCATTTTTGTCATCCTCTCTATGCATGTACAAAGACTCACCACAATAGCTTCATCAACCTTATATGCATTAAAGAAGAAAAAATAGGATTTAGATGGTAGCTTCTGCCATGTATTGGCTGGTGGAGTTGGCTTGTTCATCTACGATAAATGATGCACCAAATGATTTCATATTTGCTCTTCTTTCTCACTGTAATAATGCAAGATGGCTACCTTGGCCATATATATTGGCATTTAATCCCCATCAACCAAACACAATATCTTTATTGAAGGATACTTGTTGTGACCTTTTTCACACATTGCCCCATTGCAAATGGGGACCCTCCCTTTTTCTTGCTTTCTAGGGTTTTTGTTAGTGTCCCGTGGCCTTCCGCTTTAGTTTTGTCAAGTTTTGAACAGTTTGAGTCCTAAGGATTGAAAGTCAGTTTTTGCTAACCAAGTGATAACAGATTCTAGACATCATCAAAGTGCCCAAAAATGCCAAAGGACGAAGAATGCAATTGATTTGAATGAATTTGGACAACTTTCTATTTTTGGAAAGTCTACATTTTTTAGGAAGTTTGGTTTTTGGCATTTTTAGCTCGATCCCCGGGATGGCTATTTTTAGAAAGTTTTACCTATTTTTTAGGGATGTCTATTTTTTGCTTTTTCGGAGTAGGGACCTAGGGTTTACACTAGTAACATCGATTTGCATCAATCGCGATCAAAGATTTTCAAGTTTTGACCCAAAAAGCTAAGTACCTATATTTTAGGGGTCATGACGCTTCGGATGGGTTACCTGAGCATGGCTTCGGATGGGTTACCTGAGCATGGACTTCAAATATCACATTAATCTGGCTATAATTGAAGAAGTTATTAAATTTTTTAGTTTTCCAAATATGTCTCTAAGTCTAGCTAATGGCGTTGTCATGGGAACTCCTAAAGTCCGCCCTCAAGGTACAAAAGCATGGTCATGGTCATCTCAAAGTCCGCCTTGCTTTGCAATCAGCAGTACCTAAGTAAGATGAAGTCCGCCCTCAAGGTACAAAAGCATGGTCATGGTCATCTCAAAGTCCGCCTTGCTTTGCAATCAGCAGTACCTAAGTAAGATGAAGTCCGCCACATCCAAGAAGGTGAACTCCAAAAGTCCGCCCTCCAAAGGATCAAGCTCTATAAACTCCACCCTATGGATGATGGAGAAGGTCACGAACTTGAAAAAGTCCGCCCAAGGTGATGGAAAGGGAGTCCAAAGAAGTCCGCCTTGTCAAAGTTGAAGGTGTTTGGGGGAAGCAAAAGTCCGCCCTCCTAAGATCATAGCCAACTCAAAGTCTGCCTTGCAATGAAAGGAAAGTGGCCAAAGTCCGCCATGTGGGAGAGATGAAAAGTCTGCCCGAAAGGCTGAGTGAAGATGCCTAACTTCACAAAGTCCGCCCTAGCATTGGAGCACAAGTCATCCAAAGTCCGCCCAAGGGGAGGTGTAAGTGGTGCCTAAGACTCAAAGTCTGCCCAAGCAAGTGTTGTGAACTCCAAAGTCTGCCCAAGCAAGTGTTATGAACTCCAAAAAGTCCGCCCTAAGGTAGGAAGCAAGTGAAAAGTGCATGAGTTTGAAAAAGTCCACCTAAGGAGATGGTGAATGGTAAGTGGTCATGAGAAAGTCTGCCCTCCCACTTGAGAAGAGAATAAGTCATTCAAAGTCCGCCCTCAAGGTGCACAAGCCATTCAAAGTCCACCATGAATGGAGAGTTAAAGTGTGAGGAAGTGAGAAAGTCCGCCCTTAGGTGAGACAAGGTGCAAATGCAATGGTGCAAGGAAGTAAAAAGTCCACCTTGAGGCAAAGTGTCATCAACCCCTCCAAAGTCCGCCCTAAGGTGAGATAAGAAGCAAGTAAAAAGTGCATAAGTCTCACAAAGTCCGCCTAAGGAGATGGTAAGTGGTGTGAGAAAGTCCGCCCTCCTACAAAGACCAAGTGCATAAGGCAAGGAAAGTCCACCCCATGATGGAGAACAAGACTCACAAAGTCTGCCATGTGTAAGAAGGAGAGAAGCCATTCAAGTCTGCCCTTGGTCAAGGAATATGGTGCATAAGAGGAACACAGTCCGCCTTGAAGGTGATGGCAATAGAGATGAAAAGTCCGTCCAAAAGGATGAGTGAAGATGCCTAACTTCACAAAGTCGGCCCTAGCATTGGAGTACAATCATCCAAAGTCCACCCAAGGGGAGGTGTAAGTGGTGCCTAAGACTCAAAGTCTGCCTTGAAGCATGGTCATGATCTCCAAAGTCTGCCCAAGCAATGTGGCATGAAGCTGATGAAGTCCACTCTCCAAGGTTTCTAAAACCTTCTCAAAGTCCGCCCTTGGAAGTATTAATCAAGATGATTGTGTGGTGCCACAAATTCTCTAAACTCCGCCCTAAAAGATGAACAAGTGCGGTGTCATGAGTTGGTTGAAGTCCGCCCCACTGATGAAAGATCAAACAAACTCCAAAGTATGCCTTGAAAATGATCGGATCATGGTAAGATCAGGTTTGAAGATGAGATGTTAAGCTGAAGAGGAGTTCAAGTTCAAGATGAAATGATCAGATTTTGGTTAAGTATGAATGAATATGAAGTATGGTACCTTGTCTTGTTCCACCAATCTTCTAAAGTCCGCCCTATGCTGGAGTGTGGTGCCTTGTTTAGTTCCCCAACTTGAAATAAGTCCGCCCAAGTAAGATATTTGCTAAAATGGAAGACAAGAAGATGATGTCAGCAGAATCTATCATCCAAGTTTGAACTGAGTGCAGATTTGGAAAGTTTTGAAAAGAAGAATATGGAAGATTGAGCTCGATTTGCAAACTAAAGTCAAAATTAGAAACATTCTCTGCAGATTCAAAAGACTAGGGAAGGATTAGAAACAAGTTTTGAAGAGATTTTCTGAGTTTCTAATTATAAAATCGAACCCTCGTACAAATATTTCATTCACTCTCTCATTTTTACACATGAGGTTTGAATTTCTTGAGCAAGTTGAGAGCAATTAAGAGATGTTTTCTGCAGATAAAGAACATTTTGAGAGAAGTTTTAAGAGTTTTGCAGGTTGAAAGAAGATTTTAAGGGTGATTCCAAGTATAAGTTTGAGATTTTCAACCATTTACCACAAGTTTACACGCAGATTGAAGGAGATTCTTGACTGTTTTGAAGAGCAAATTCACATATTTTTTTTGAGATTCTGAAGGTGACAGGGGTATTCAAGGAAGATTTATTGAGTTTTCAACCTGGTTTTCAAATTTTGGATGGAGTTTTTAGGGACTTAGGATTCGAATCTGATTTCAACATTCATTTCACAGATTTTGGGACTAAGTTCATTTTTAGAGTAATCAAAGACAAATTTCACTCCCAAACCTTCAAATCAGAATGAGTTTTCAAGGGTTTCTAAAATTGCTAAGTGTTCGCAGCTTGTTGAAAGCTAAAAGTGTTGAGGAAGTGGAGAATTAGAGCACACTTTGCCATCAAACCTTCAAAGTTTATGCTCAAAATGAAGATTCTAATTTATTTTCTTTTGGTTTTGCAGGTTTTGGATGATGGTTGAACGTGATAAATGTTTGAACAGCGGAACTTTTGATCATATCAATTCATATTTGTGAGGAGTTATCTAGAGCTTTTTACCCTCCTCCCGTGCAACATAAATTGGCAGCTGAAGGCGGGATCATCGCAAAAAACACAAATGGAGTTTCAGGCCAAATTCAGAGTTGAAGACAAGTCCACGAGCAAGGTTTTTCCAAGCATAGAGATGGCCAAAATTTGGCTAAGTACGGGAAGAGCTATTATGACGAAGGCCTAGAGGAATTCTTCTCCGAATTTAAGGCACTTGAAAGAATCTCAAGGCATCAAGAAAGAAAAGTTCTTAGACTTAGTGAAATATTCAAAAGAATTTCCAACTTCTTGAAGGATTTCATCTTTTGAAGAATTAAAGACAAGCTCCCAATCAGATGCAGATGGTGGCAAGAAGAATCAAATTTCCATACTTAGACAATTTCTTGACACAAATTGGAGAATTCAAGGAAGATATCCAACACGCTGAGGTGGCGCCTCGTCATCTTCCAACCAATCAGATTGTTCCAAGTCAACATGTCCAGGTTCAATGAACCTGACTTATCTGGAAGCTTCTAGGAGGGCACACTTCACAATGCAACAACCTTCTATTTTCATTGATGGTTCATATTTAGCAAGAAGGACAAGTGTCCCCAAATGTAACTTTCTCATTGGCTGAAGGGTAGTTAGTTTTGAGAAACCCTAATTAAGGTTTGTAGCTTTCAATCTGGGCCCTTGATCATTGTTTGATCTCGGCCGTTCATTATTTTCTGGAAAACTATATAAGGCTACCTCCTCTCATTTGGAGAGTGAGGTTTTTGATATTTTGTTGTGTGAAGGTCATTTTTCAAATAATATATTGCATGTGCGCTTTCTCTTGAGGCTTTGTAATCTCTGTTATTTGAGTGATTAGCATGGTTTCAATTTCCTCAACACATTAGTTAAAAGTTAATTTAGATTTGCTCTCAAAGTTGTTAGAATTGAATGAAGGATTTGATGAGTATTAATTAACGGTGTATCTCTGCTCATACTTTTGGTGAATGGATGATTTCCATTTCATTGTGCAAAGTTAGTCTGAGCCTATCCCCTGTGTATGCCAAAACTTTGATCATAAGCACAACCCGTTGAAGATTGCACCCACTTTGTGTAGTTGTCCTTAGTGTGGCCAAACAAAGTGTGGTTTCCCGAGAACACCTAGTTAACACCGTCTCCAGAATTCGTAGGTTTAGATCAGCTTTCTTAACCCTATCCCCTTTTCCCCTTTTTTAAAAGTCTGAATCCCGGAAAATCCTAAAAAAAGAGAGAGCTTGAAACTGATAAATCTATCTAAGTCTAGAAGCTTGAAAGAAGCTTGTAAATGTAAGTCCCCCTTGAGATTTTCAGCATACACTACCCAAGTAGCTATCCCACTAAAGTCGCTTGTTCGCATATATAAACCTTGGAATTAGTAGTGATTTTTCAGGAGAGGATAGAATACCTTTGGGTATCTTATTCTAATGTTTGATAGATGATAAAACAGATACCAACAATACTCACAATTAAAATTAATATAAAATAAAAAAATAATTATAAAAAATATAAAAAACCAGCAAATACAAAATTCCCTCTAAAACTTAACTTTGTTACTCACCTTGAGTATCTTCTTTACACTCTTGGCGAACACCTATTTAAAACTGTCCTTGCAATTTTCTCCTATTCTAGCCTTTTGGATATGGAGAATCCAACCACACTTTGTTCATTCATAATTGCTTAAGTGATAAAGTTTGTGGCAAATTGTGTTGCCCCCAATTGCAGAAGTGCCTTGCCTTTGGTGTGCTCTCTCATCAAATTGAGTACCTGTTGATGTGTTTTTTAGACACCTCTAACATAGAATAAAATACCAAGGTATCTTATCCTCTCTTGAACAAAATCTTCCCAAATGCTAAACTATGTGATCAATTGGAAGATTCCAAGGTTCCAAATGTCGGTTCTCAATGTGTGGATAAGCTCAATGGTTTGATGTGATAATGCTGGAATCACAAGGGGACTTACGTTGAATGCATTGATTTGCTAGAACTTGGGAATTTACTCATCTAACAAAGAAAGAACAAAAGGATTTAGTTAATGACTTGGTGAGACTCTATTCGACTTTGCTTTGACATTAGTGAACAACTCCACAAAGCTAGTGCGATCTTCTAAGGTAAATATATGATGTTCAAATTACCACCAACAACATGGACACCATCAAGGCAATGCATATCAATGTGTGAATAACAATTGGAGTTAAGCTTGAATAAGGATTCTAGTTGACCACACAAGGGAAGTTTACAATCAGCAAACTGCTAGTGGTATGGATAAAAGAATTTCACCATTAATCACCCACTAAATCTTCCATTCATTTAATCAACATCAAAGCAATTGAAAAGTGGAAACCATGTAACTTGTTGAAACAACACATTTCACCATATCTTCAATGAAAAAAGTATATGCATTTACAAGTCTTAGCAACAATTTCTTCTCCTACTCTACTCTACTCTACTCTACTCTACTCTACTCTAACTTCTAATTCCTAATTGCCTTAGCAACTATTCTTCTACTCTACTAACATTAGCCTTACAAATGAGAGCCTGAGCCCTTTTATAGAAGTCTCATTACAATGAATGGCTCAAATCGATTCAAGATCAATGGCCAAGATTGCAAGATAAAACCCTTACTAGGGTTTGTCACAACCACCATGACATTGGCCAATGAGAGATGAGGATAGGTAAAATAAATAATATTTGATGTAGCTTCACGTGTCACCTGTTCCATCCTTGAATGAATGCTGACTTGGTACCCTTTGATTGGACTAATGGTGACTGGGATGCCACCTTGGCTAGCATTGTAGACAATCAATTTGCCTTGAACATCTTCATGATGCTTGGAATTCCTTGTGATACTTTGCATTTCATCCTTATGTTTGGGAATTCTTTGAACTATTTCCTCCTTAATGTTCTTCGGCTTTGAGATCCCTTGATGTAGTTCCTACTTCATAATGTGGAATCCTTGGCGCTCATGTCTTGAACTTGCTTTCCTTCATTTATTCACCATCAAGGTGATGTCTTCTTCATGTTTGAGCTAGTCCTCATCTTTGCTTTTGGAAATCCTTATCTGGAAATCCTCTTCCAATCCTTGAAATGTTGATCTTCCTCATTCGCATTTGTGATGTTATCCTTGCAATATGCTTGTCATCTTGGAGTTGATCCTTCATCATTTGTTGCTTTGAAGTGTTGAGCCTTTGGTATCCTTGCAAGTTGCATCCTCTTTCATCTCAAGCCTTGATCATCATGCTTCTCTTCCTTGTAGCAGACCTGCAAAACAAACAAATATTGAATCAAACACCTATGGGATAAACTTTGTCTCAACCTTGGTGGGAAATCGATCCTTGTAGGGACTAATTTATCATTGTCTTCATGATCATTTTCTCATGATGGAAATTCGAAGGTCATAGGGACTCCTTGCTCTTAGCAAATTTCACTTCATTTTGATGCCTTACCCTTGGAGTGGAGATTCAATTTACCTTGTAATGCCTTCCATACCCTTGGGTGGAAATTCGAACCTCATAGGGACCTTTGCTCCCAACTTTTGTCCCAGCTTGTGATAGGTAATTTGAACATTTAATTTTCAAGAATTAACTTGGGTTCTAATTTTGAATGATTTTTAGACTTGTAAGCTCACTAAAATCAGAAATTCAACATTATGTAACACAAATTTTGGAAGACGTGAGGATCTTAATCAAAATCTGGAAAATTTGCCCTCTAGAAACCTGATTTTCAGACTTAGGATAGGTCTGACTTTGATGTCTAAGTTTGAATATTGTTGATGATTGTTTTATGACTTCATGCAACACAGGAATAAAATACTAAGTATTCGATCCTCTCTTGAACAAAGACTCCCAAATGCTAAGCTGCTTGATCAAGTGGGATTACTCCAAGGTTCTCGTATGTCAGGTCTTGACGTGCTCTTGGATAGACTCAGTTGTGTATGATGTGATATTTCTGGATTCACAAGGGGACTTACGTTGAATCTTGAATGCTTGAATTATGCTGGAATGTGGGATTAACTGATTTGAAAAAAATTGAAAAATGATGAAAGGTTGAGAGAGTTGATCTAATCCTAGGAATGCAAGAAACTATGGATGATCTTTGGTGAAACTCAACTAAGCTAGGCTTTGACATGTGAGCAACATCTCCACGAAGCTAGTGCAATCTCCTAAGTTAAGCATAAGATGTTCAAATCACTACTAACTACATAGACATCATCAAGATGATGCATATCAATGAAGAAACAACAATTGAAGTGAAGTGTGAATAATGATTCGAGTTGACTATGCAAGGCAAGTTTACAAACAGCAAACTGCTAGTAGTATGGATATACGAATTTCACCATTGATCATACACAAAGTTCTTTCATTTATCTAATTATCAATATCTAACATGAGGATCCAAAAAGAAACCATGCAAATATGTAGATGAACAACACATTCCACCATAACTTCAATGAAAAGGAAGTTTATTTACAAGTTTGGCAACAATTTCTGCCTTCTCCTACTCTATTCTTACTATTTGCTATTGATCTACTCACTTTTCTTGAATTATTAACTATTAACCTTTACAAATGAAAAAGTGGAGCCTTATATAGTGCTCTCATTACATTGAGTGGCTCAGATTGATTCATAATCGATGGCAAAGATCGAAAGATAGAAACCCTAATTAGGGTTTGTTACACCCATTACAAAGCATTTAATGCTTGATCAATAATAAATTAATAATAACATGGACACATGTCCTTCCTTGAATAATTGACCAATGAATGGCGAGGGTAGGTACATCAAAGTTTTTGCCTTCATGTGGAAGTTGTCTCCTTGATGGATGAGCTAGGTGCCTCGAATTTGGACGCCTTGACTTGGAATAATATGATTGGATAAGACTTGGTTGCCACCTCAGCTTGCTCGATCTTTGTAACTCATCACAAGTTGTAAGTGATTGAGATATATCTCTTGATAACATTTCCAATCGCGATCACGAATGAGAGATAGGTAGGAGATATTCCCAAATTGCATATAACTTTGATTAACTCTTTTGAAACTATCTCCTGTCTTGATGTACTGGCATTGATTCTTGGATTTCCGGAGGAAATGCAAGATTGTGAAAATTTTCTTTCTAGCATCTTCATGCTTGCTCTTTGCTATCTTCCTCATCTTGATCGAATCTTCTTGAGTTTGATTCCTTTGATTCCCTTGCATTAATGAGTCTTGATGTTGAAATGAAGTCTGCTTCTTCGTGAGCATCCTGAATATGTATTGGCGAGTTCTCCATGATGTCAGTTTGCTTCCATAACCTGAAAAGCAAACAAACCTTGATCAAAATGTAGAAGAGAACAATATTAATCTTAAAATCTGAAATGAATTCCCTTTACTTGACCTCTGATTATCATCTCCAAGGTCTGATTTTTATGTCTGATTTTGTGTCTGATTTTGTCATACTTTCAGTCTGAGACTCTACTTTTACGTCAGATTTAATCATCTTAGGTCTGATTTCTGAGCTTTGACCTGATTTCTGTCTAAACATGTGCAAGTTCGGGCTTTTAATGGGTCACTGACACTGCTGATGAGGAGATCAGGGTTTGGATAGGGCAATGACAGTGAGAGCAGGTCGGACATTTAAAGAGGCAAAGACAATGCTCCAAGATATCAACTTTAGTCTTTCAAATTGCCACAAAAAAATATCAAAACATTCCTCCTTAATCAAAATTGGAAAACATTATACCCTGATCGGAGTTTTGGATGGGCAAAGGAAATGACTCATGAGCTGATCGGAGTTTTCGGGGGTCAAAGGAAGTAAGCAAGTGCCAGATCATGGATTTTGGACCCCAAAGGAAGTGAGCCAAAGCTTGATCGGAGATTTTGGGGGTCAAAGGAAATGATGCAAAGGCAGTTCGGACTTTTAAGACCCCAAAGGAAATCATTCAAAAATAGATAGAGGATATGAAGGGGCAAAGGAAATAGGTCCTAGGCTAGGTGGGGGATTGGAGAGGGCAAAGGCAATGTCAAAGACACTTGCCTTATTCGCTTAAGCTTTAGTTCCAACTGCAAGAACATTAAAATATCACCCTCAATCAGCATTGACACAACTTTCTGCCCAGGTTGGGCTTTTGATAAGTCAAAGGAAATAAGCCCAAGCTTGATCATGGATTTCAATAGGTAAAGGAAATCGGCCTACAAGGTGAGTCGGGGATTTAGGACCCCAAAGGAAGTGCTTTTGCCAGTGCTCTGCCTTAGAAACTTTTTGCTGTCCATTATTTAATTGGTGGGACGCAAGCAAGGCTACGGTGGTAAAAGGGAGTCAAAAGAAATCACAATGCCTTAAAAAAACTTTTAAATCTCCATCTTAGAGTTTGATGGGCCCAAACATGCGTGGCAAGGTAGTGGAGGGAGTCGAAGCTAGTAAGGTGGAAAGGGTGCGGTGAAGAAGAGAGTGATAAGGAGAAGTCACAGGGGGGTAAGGTGGAAGGTATGAGGGGGTAGGATAAGTGCTGCCGTGGGGATTCATAAGGGATAAAGGACGTGGGTTAGGATATGTTGAGAGAGGGAGGTATAAGGAATGGATGCTACGGTTAGGAGGGGTGTAGGCTAGGATAGGATCAGGTTATGAAGGGTAACAAGGAAGGTGGCTTAGGATAGGATAGGGGTAGGAGGTAGGGTGGTAAAGGAGTGTGGGTAGTGGATGGGTAGGCTAAGGGGAGTAAGGGGGTAAGGGGTGTGAGATGTAGGTTAGAGAATGTAGGGAATGGAAGGTATGGGAGGGAAGTAAAGGGGTAAGGAGTGTGAGATGTAGGCTAGAGAATGTAGGGAATGGAAGGTATGAGAGAGAAATAAAGGGGCAAGGAGTGTAAGATGTGGGTTAGAGGATGTAGGTGTAGGTGAAGGTAAAGGTAGAAAGGGGGGAGTGGGAAGTGGGAAGGTAGGATGGTTGAAAGGAAGGAAGGTAGGTGAAGGTGAAATGAGGACAAGGAAATGGTAGGAGATGGGAGTGAGTGAGGGAAAATGGAATGAAAGGGGAGATGGAGGATAGGAAGGTAGGTGGGTAGAGGGTGAAAGGATAGAAAGGGAAGTTAGGAAGTGGGGAGATGAAGGGATAGAGGATGAAGAGGAAAATTAGGAGATGATAAAGGGAGGAAGGTGAAGGAAGATGGAAGGATAAGGGATGAAAGATAGGAGATGGAAGAAGGATGGGTGGAAGGTGAAGATAAAGAAAAGGAAGATGAAGGGAGTGGAAGGGTTGTGGGATGGAGTGAGATGGAAAGATGGAAGGGAATGGAAATGAGGGGAGGTGGAAATGGAAGTGCCGTAAAATGCAACTTTCACCATCTTGAAGCCTTTATTCTGAGTTTCTCATGAGAATTTGAACTTCAGCTCCTTCTTCCTTAGAATATTGACTCTCCAAAACAAATCTGCCTTAGCTGAATTTGCATCGTAACTCTGATTTTGCAAGCAAAGATACGAGTCATTCATTTTCTTAGCCTTGAAAACTGACTGACTGCTTCATCCCAAAGAGAGAGACTTGATTTGATTGCCACCTGAGAGAGACATCACATCTCTTCCAAGCAAGGGCTAATAGCAAGGTAAGGTCAAATTTAAGGTCAAATTTGTATAGACCGCATTTTTGAATGGTATTATTGAGGAAGAAGTATATATAGAACAACCTAAAGGCTTTGCTATACATGATAGAAACCTCTATGTGTGTAGACTAAAAAAAGCTCTTTATGGCCTTAAGCAAGCTCCTAGGGCATGGTACGGAAGGATAGATAGCTATCTCTCCAAACTAGGATATTCCAAAAATGAAGTAGATTCCAACATATACTTCAAAATATCGGATGGTGACATGCTAATACTTGTTCTCTATGTTGATAACTTGTTGATAACAGGAGAAGATCACCTCATTGCAAAGTGCAAACAAGATCTTGTGGCTGAATTCTATATGAAAGATCTAGGTCTACTGCACTATTTTCTGGGCCTAGAAGTATGGCAAAAGGAGAATTATATTTTCCTAAATCAAGGAAAATACACCACTGATATCTTGACCTTTTTTGGTATGATGGATTGTAAACCTCTCTCCATTCCAATGGAAACAAATCTTCATAAGCTCAAAAGTGAAGCAGTAGATTCAGAACCTACAGATCCTACATACTATAGACAAATTATTGGATCTCTCATGTACCTGGTAAACACTCACCCTAATATTTGTTACGCTACCAATGTGTTAAGTCACTTCATGTGCGAACCTAAGAAGATTCACCTAATGGCGGCTAAGCATATTCTAAGATACTTGCGTGGCACTATTGGACTTGGCCTGAAATATAAAAATGTTGAGATACAACTCCAAGGGTATTCTGATTTCGACTGGGCAGGTAGTTCCATTGATCGTAAAAGTACAATGGGGTGTTGTTTTAGTCTTGGATCAGCTATGATATCCTGGGTTTAGCAAAAAACAGTTAGTAGTTGCTCAGAGTTCCACTGAAGCCGAATATATGGCTGCCTCCATGGGAGCACGTGAGGCAGTATGGTTAAGGAAATTGCTAGTTGGACTATTTGGGAAACCCCTAGACCCCACTGTGATAATCAAAGCTGCATCAAACTTTCTGTAAATCTAGTCTTTCATAATCGATCCAAGCATATAGAAATCCCATACTATTACATAAGAGATATGGTAGTGTTGTGACGTTTTCACACATCGCCCCATTGCAAATGGGGACCCATGTTTTTTGTTCGTTTTCGCTTTGCTTTTTCTAGGGTTTTGTTAGTTTGTTAGTTGTCTGGATTTAGGGTCAAGCCTTAGGGTTCTAATTACCGTCTTTTCGGACCAAAATCCAATCGTTTTGAGGGCTTTTGAGTTTCCTTTTCTAGAATGCAAATTTTGAATGAAATGAATTCGCCAGAATGGTCTAATTTTCAATTGGAATGTTGATGCAGAGCTTAAATTTGTCTAAGTGTTGAAGATGAAATGTGAATTTTTGTCCAATTGAATATTTTTGACCAAATTTTGACTTTTTTGAATTTTGATCCTAGGCATTTCAAATGATTTGTTTTCGCCTTGTGAAGTGATAAAATGTGTAAAATCATGATATTTTGGCCTGTAGGAGCAAAATCGCTCCTGTCCCTCAGTGAAGGACGGGAGCTCGTTTTCAAATATCTTACTATTCTTGCAGGGTCAAGATGAATTACGAATTGGAAGTGATGGAGAAAGGCGAGATCTTTCCATTGAATATAAATTGAAGATTTTCATGAACACAGAAATGCCTCCAGGGGAAAAATCGCTCCTGTCCCTTAGTGAAGGACCGGAGCTACAAATCCAATTTTGCTTTGTCCTTGCAAGATTTTAACGTCTTGACGATGTGAAAAGGTCCAGAGAGGTGCATTTTATCAAATGAATATAACTTGAAGCGTCGCCCAGGGGATCACATAGGATAGCAAGTCCGGCCTGAGTGAGGTCCTGATCCTGAAATTTGGCTAAGTCTGGAATGCCCTGATCCTGAATTTGACTAAGTCTGGAAACTAAAAAAACCTCCAAAAACTAGATTTTGCAATATAACTCCTGGAGGTCTGAAACCACTCTCAAACATCCTGAAAGTATATATGGAATATAACTTAAAGTATAAGAAAGAAGAAACATAGAAGGAAATGTCACTTATACTTAAATGTTATATTCCATTAAAATTGTCCTGATTGAGAGTGCGAAAAGTCAAATTTCGCTCGTGTCCTTCTCCAAGGGTCCACAGCGAAAAAGCGCTCCTGTCCCTCTCCAAGGGACCAAGGCGAATCGCTCGTGTCCCTCACCAAGGGACCAGAGCGAAAATGATTAGTTGAGCCATTCCTGACCTTGTTCGGACGAATCGAGACATCAAAGGCATGGTGAAGGACGAAATGAGCATGATAGAGCATCCAGACTTGATCAAAAACAATGAGATGATGAAGTTTTGCCTAGAGGGTCAAATTCGCTCCTGTCCCTCACTCAAGGACCAGAGCGAAATTCTTCATAAGGTACGATCTAGGCAAAGATCAAGCAAATTTTATGTTCGAAGGCAAGAAAGGAGGTCAATCGAACCCGTTGAAGACAAATTGAAGATTATCAAACGTCAACAAAGGACCAAAATGCTTAAGTTCGCTCCTGTCCCTCAGGAAGGGACCAGAGCGATTTTTGTTATAGATGATTTTCTCGCCAAGTTACGACCGATTCCAAGGCATGGATGAATGGAAGGACGCATTATGAACCCGTTGAATATAAATCTGGAAGCTAGCAAAGTGAAGTGAAGCATACAAAGCCAAGATCGCTCCTGTCCCTCTCCAAGGGACCAGGGCGATATGATGATTATATTGCCGTCCCTCCAAGATCAGGACACTCCAAGGCGAAGAACAAGGTACCAAGGACGTTTCGAAGCATCTCCATCAAGCACAAAGTTACAAGGATCGCCACATTGAGGGATTTGCTCTAAAATATCCTAATTCGCTCCTGTCCCTCAGGAAGGGACCAGAGCGAAATTTCCATAAAGACCAAGATTTTGAAAGTTTAGCAAGTATCAAGCCACCAAGAGGAATCAAGGGACGTCATTTCACGCATTGAAGGTAATGGCAAGTTGAAGAACGCAAGGACAAGCTTAAAAACTTGAAGTTCGCTCCTGTCCCTCAGGAAGGGACCAGAGCGATATTGATTATATTGGCCAAGTCTCTCAAAATTTACGTCAAGCCAAGGTTTTGCAAGATGGTAAAAGGTCTAAGGCGTCTTTTGAAGGTGATATACCAAAGTGTCGAACGTTAAAATGCTACCAATTTGCACAAAGAGCCTATATCGCTCCTGTCCTTTGGACAAGGACCAAAGCGATTTTTACTAAAACACTCATGTTCCGTCAAAACCAAGACAAGGCAAAGATAGGCATGGTCAAGGACGTCCTTTGGAAGGCAATGAACGAAAAACGAAGATCAAAAAACTTGCCAATTTGAGCTAGGACATAAGGATCGCTCCTGTCCCTCTTCAAGGGACCAGGGCGATATTACCACAAAAGGACATTCAATCGCAAGGATAAGTCAATCAAGTTCGAAGATCCCAAGGAAAATGGCAAATTCAACGTAGAAATGAAGACCTTGGACGTAAAAAATGCAAGAATTATGATCAAATTGATGGATCGCTCCTGTCCCCCAGTCAGGGACCAGGGCGATGAGGTACGTATCTTCTCACTTTTTCATTTTGGCGCTTAAAACACATTTTTTAATTTATTTAAATGCTAACAAAATCGATATTTTATTAAAAATAGCATTTAAATATTGCGCTTAATGTTAATTAATTTTTTTGCCTTTGTAAAAAATCGAAATTTGTCAATTTAAATGATAAAGGCATTTAATTAATTATTTATTAATTAATAAAAATCAAGAGGAGCGCTTAGGTAGGGAGGTCGGCCTTTATTATTTAATTAAAAATCGTTTAAAATTGCTTTATTTCACAAAAGTCGGCCTTAGGGTGAATGATGAGAGGCGCTTATATAAGGGAGGTGAAAGATTTTTATTTTCACATTATCATTTTTATCATCTTAAGTGCGATTTAAGGAAGACAAAGGGAGAAGTGCGAAGTTGTATTCAAGGAGGTGCGAATTTATATCCAAAGGAAGGCGTTAGTACTATCCAAGGAAGTGCGAACTTGTCCAAGGCATTGGATATCACGTCAAGGACATATCAAAGATGGCGAAATTGCTAACTTGAAGAGGAAATCACGTCCAAGACTTGAAGGGTGGCGAAGTTGATAAGAGGAACGTTCTTTTGAAGATCACATCAAGACCATCTTATTTCAAATTTTGCCTAGGCGATTTTATTCATTTTGCATTTTAGAGTTAGCTCTCAAGTAAGGTATGGCAAGATCTCTTGTTTTAATTTCAAATTTTGATTGTCATTGCCTTATTTTTGAAATTTTGTTTTGCCTTAGCTCAGTTGTTTTTAGGAAATGATTAATAAAGGACTTATCATTAAGTTTCCTAAAATTTGCTCTCTAATTTATGTTATGTATTGCAAAATCATGTTACTAATTTTGAAATGTTGTGTAGGCGTCAAATGGAAGTCTCTTCAAGGAAAATCAAGCCGGATCAAGGACGGTCTTCGCTAGGACGATCAAGCCAAGACATGGGCGACCTCTTTCAATCCAGCGTTCCAAGGCGAGGTACATCGTCATCCTGCACATCAAGGACAAAAGGAGTTAGAACAAGAGTTAATTAAAGATAGCCTCTCAACGACATCAAATTGAATATCTAGCAAGCTTCAAGTGTCAGATGAGGTGGCGTCCTAGTCATCATTTCTCCAATCAGTGAAGTCCATCTCAGCATGTCCAGATTCAATGTACTTAACTCATGGAAGGTGGCACAAACTCCGATGTACCTACCCCGGCTATCCATTGGTCGATTTTTCTAAAAGGGACATGTGTCCAAGCAATACAATTTTATCATTGGTCAAGCATTAAATGTTATGTAATGGTTGTAACAAACCCTAATTAGGGTTTTCATTGTAAAATCTTGGCCATTGATCTTGAATTGATCTAAGCCATCAAATTGTATTGTGGGCACTATATAAGCCCAGGCATTTCATTTTGTAAGGATGAATTTTAGATGATTAGAGAGAGTTGTAAATAGTTGGAAGAGTTAGAATATAGTTGATAGAATAGCAATTAGAGTAGAATAAGAGGACAAGGCAAGAAATTGTTGCCATTGATTGTAAAAAAACTCCATTTTCATTGAAGTAATGGTGAAATATGTCGTTTTTCTTGCAATTTGCATGGTTTCTTGTTGAGTCTTCAATCTTAGATGGTAGATGATTAGATGAATGGAGGAAATGTGATTGATTGATGGTGGAATTCGTACATCCATACTACTAGCAGTTTGTTGATTGCAGACTTGCGTAGTCAACTGGAATCATTCAGCTTAAGCTCAATTTCAATTTGTCGCCCCTTCATTGATATGCATCAACTTGGATGGTATCTATGCCTGCGGTGATGATTTGAACATCATAAAGCTCCCTTAGAAGATCGCACTAGTCTTGTGTAGATGTTCCATTGATGTCAAAACAAGATCTAGTTAGAGTTTTGTCAAAAATCAAATCATTGCTCCTACATTCTTAGTATTAGGATTAGATCCTCTCTTCACCCTTCCTTTTTCATTTTTTCAAATCTAAGTTAGTAAGAGCCTGTGTCCAGCAAAGCAGATCGGAAGTTCAATGTAAGTCCCCTTGTGATTCCAGCAAATCACATCATACCACTGGAGCTTGTCCACACGTGGAGATCCCACTAAAAGAACCTTGGAGTCTACCTAACTGATCCTTTACGCGAATCTTCAGCAGTTAGAGACTATTTTCTCAAGAGAGGATAAGATACCTTTAGGTATTTTATTCTGTGTATGATTGTGTACAAAATACACGTCAACAGGTAGACAGAGATGTTATCAAATTGACCTACATCAAAGCTGAAGAGCAAAGTGCCGCCATATTCACCAAACCTCTTGTAAAATTGAAAGTGGAATACTTAAGAGGTAAACTTGGTATGACTAAATTATAATGGAAATTTCTGATATTAATATGATTCATATGTAATTTGATATATTCATGAATATCTTGGATGCAATATTGCATGTATGTGCTATGTCATGAAAGGTGACGATCTTTCATGTGATGTAAGTTTAAGATTGCTATTGTAAGGTGAAGACTTTCACAATAGTCTGATTTGTTGTCAAGATTGACTACATTAAGTTGCTGTCCCGGAATGTGCCGGAAATCTTGATACTAAATTTTTCTATGATGAGTTATTGAATTGTTATCATTAAAATGGTTGTTTCGAAATATGTCGGAAATTATGATAACAATCATATCATGATTGACTACATTAATTTGCTGTCCCGGAATATGCCGGATATCATGATACTAAAATTATTTCACCTATGATAATGACAATGTTACAATTGTCACTAGAATCAAGGTTGTAATCTGATAAGACTTCATGTAGTTGTTGTCCCATCTGAGATATGAAGTATTTCACTAGTAAGTGTTACTGAGAGAATGATCATGTCAAATGAATATGTATATCTAGAAGGTTGTTCCTTAAAACTCAATTATGAAATTCAATCCTCTTTTGCTAAGAGGGAGTGTTAAGGATATAGCTTCAGTCGGATTGAAGCAATCTGTATATACGTATATATATATATATATATATATATATATTTATTACTTTATATAATAATCGATATGGTTCAGAATAATCCTGATAACTATCGGGGTCAAATTAGTTAGTGAGCCCAAGCACCATCATTGTTAACTAATGAACATTAGCGGTGAACAAGTAATGGAGGGTCATGACTCTACGTGACATAAGCCATGTAGAAGTCATGCCCCTACATGGACATGACTCTCCATCCTTATATATGCAAAGGCATCGACAACTTGCTGGTAATTGAAATCAATAACTGTGGCAATCTCATGACCCAGCAAGTTGTCGACATTATCGTAGAAGATTAATATAACAGAGTTATATAGATACGTAGTGGAGGAAAACATATTCATTGCAGTGATCTCATTAAAGTCCATCCTTCCTAAATATTATCAAGCTGTTATCTTCTATATCTCTGGTCCAGATTCCTTAACATGTTAAGGATATAGCTTTAGTTGGATTGAAGCAATCTGTATATATACATATACATATTTATTACTTTATATAATAATCGATATGGTTCAGAATAATCCCGATAACTATCGGGGTCGAATTAGTCAGTGAGCCCGAGCACCATCATTGTTAACTAATGAACATCAACGGTGAACAAGGGACGGAGGGTCATGACTCTACGTGACATAAGCCACGTAGAAGTCATGCCCCTACGTGGACATGACTCTCCATCCTTATATATGCAAAGGCGTCGACAACTTGCTGGTAATTGAAATCAATAACTGTGGCAATCTCATGACCCAGCAAGCTGTCGACATTATCGTAGAAGATTAATATAATAGAGTTATATAGATACGCAGTGGAGGAAAACATATTCATTGCAGTGATCTCATTAAAGTCCATCCTTCCTAAATATTATCAAGCTGTTATCTTCTATATCGCTGGTCCAGATTCCTTAACACCTTTTACCTTCAAGTGGAAAAAATGTGGGTCATCAGGACTCAGTTCCTTGATGCAATTCACTTTAATTGACCCAGTGGAAAAAACGACCTCCATCGGGACACCTCTTTTTTCCTGAGTTGAAATTCTTAAGTCATTGGACTTTCCACAATCACTTGCAAACTCTATCCCGGAGTGGGAAAACAACCTCCACCAGGACTTTCATCATCCTTAACATTAAATCAACACTTTCATGCTCAAAATGGAGTGGAAAATCATGCTCCATCGGGACTTTGGCCATTTTCATCTTTATAACTGAGTGGAAAAATGCCTCCCAGTGGGATTTTTTATTTTATGCCTTAATTTCTTGGTGGAAAAATATTTTCCATTGGGACTAAGTTGATTTTCACACTCCAAAAATCCAAACTTATCCAATTTTACCATTTTATGCAGTGGAAATTCTATTTCCATCAGGACTTTTAACATTTTCTCAAAATTTGAAGGGTGGAAAATAGGAATCCATCGGGACTTTGTGCATTTTTAACTTATTTCACCTCCTAGGAGTGAAAAAACAACTCCTATAGGGTCTTTTAAACATTTTTGCACAAAATTTGCATTAGTTGGCAACATTTTTATCATTTTCGCTTACATTTCAAGGCAAAATTAAAACTATAAGGCAACTTGACACTTAGGATCATTTTAACAATTTTAACATCCTTTCAACATTTTGATCCTATTGACCACATTTCTCCCTCACTAGCAAAGGCTAAAACTAGGGAACTAGTGCTAAATTAAGACAACCTAAGCAAAACAACTACCCTAAAAAGTGAAAAAATGGGGGTTATCATTTGCAATGGGGCGATGTGTGAAAACATCACAACAGTACCCAAGTACAGTTGTAGATAAATTTGTTAAGGTTTTTAGCATCTTTAACCACACTTCAGGTCCATCCGATTTTTGTAATTTCCTTGAGTATTAATTCTAGGCAATGGGCAGTACAAGGGCTTCCTGAAATGGCGGGATGCCTCTCTTTAATAAGTCTCCTTGTGGATACGTATGAATTGAACTCCCCATGAGAATTTGGACAACATTATCCACCTTAACCTCTTGGATCACCCTGTCCAATTGATTGCACCAAGTTTCCACATTCTTGACTTTGTGTGAGACATCTGTGGACTTCAAAAACACAAATGTGCCAATGAAAGCCACTAAAAAGTTTCAGGGTCTTTTTCTTGACATGTATCCACCCATCCAATAAAATGCTGAATCCATTTTATGCATCTTATCTACTAGCCATGTATTTTTGACAGATTCCTCTAACAATGAGTGACTGAAACCATGTGAAATTGGTGTTTTAATCCCTGCACTAGCAATGACTAGTGCATTTTTAATGTACCAACATATCTCAAACTGGGCTATTTGCCACATTAAATTATAAATTATAATTTATTGTAGTACTGAACATTTGCAGCTGCTATCCTCACCTTAGGGTTTTCTCTTGGTCCCAAGCAATACTGTCGAGTGAAGGTTGTCCACCTAGAACATTGTGAGGAACAAATAAATTAGGTGGGGAATTTAGATGGCTTGAACTCTCCTTAGTGGAGGAATGTCAAATCTGTGATCCAAGAAGAGAATTTCCAGATGATTCAGGGGTGGCAATGAAGTTCATCACCAATGCAACTAGTTCCCTTGTGCTCTTTTATTCAATTTTCTTCTCATCATAACTAGAAAGTAGGGCATTCGTTCCTCTTACTCTACTTGGCTTCACAATTGGACATCCTAGTGAGATATTTGAGCAAGGCAGTATTTCGATTGATTGATACCTCCTTTCATGTTAAACCCACAGTAATTGCAGGTTACCATGCCCTTGATTGCAGCTGGTGTGCCATTCTTCCTTTCATGGTAGGGTCCTTTCTGCCAGAATGTCTCATTGCATGCTGTAGATTCTGTGACATAACAGCAGGGTTGGAAAGAACAAAAAAAATCAGCAGCATAACAGCAGAGTTTTCATTGCTTTGAAATTGAAATTTAAAAAATAAAAATAAAAAACAAAAGAAATTCCTGTCCAAATGTACTCCAATCATCAATAAGTTCTTCCAATCGCACTCTCAGTCAGTCCACAATCAATTCCATCCATTGAGATTGCAATCACTGTAGAGAAAATGACAAAATACCAAATATTTTAAATTTTTTAATATCTTCCAGTGTGTTGTTTTATCTGCCAAGTTTTCAGAGATACTTGCTGATTTAGAGCAATCTCGCAGGCAAGACTTGCCGAGTAACTTGCAATATAGTCTGATGACTCGACTTGTAAGTTGCTTGTGTGTAACTTGGACAGAAGATTTTCTTATGGATTCTTGTGCATTAGATGACAAACCTATTCATAAGCTGTGCAAGGTAAAATATTTTCCAGACGAGTCAACTGGCACTTAGTTAGCCAATAGGCTTCCCCAGTGATAAAGTTCGCGATTGAAAAAATTGTCTCACACCAGAAACATGTTGCTGGTAAATAATTTCTGTGCGATCAGAAAAGTTGTCACATTCCATATAAACTAAATTGCTCACATGGGTGGCTTTAAGTCACATGTAGTGGGCCTAACTATCTAGCCACTTGAAGAGGGGATGAAATGCTAAATTCTAGTTCCTTCATGAACTTAATACTAATAAGTACAAAGATCCGTCCACCACCAAAAAGCATATTACTCGAGAAGTATATCACCTGTGGCTATCCAACCACTAAAAAGCAATTCATAAAGAAAAGTTAAAAAAAAAAAAGGTTTAAGCGTCCTCCTTCATATGGATTGCTTTTTGGTTGGCTGGATAGACATTTCCAAGTATATCCACTCTTGCACACTAATAATTTTGACCAAGCGTTATCATTCTCGATTGATATTTCTATGGCAGCTTTGGTTTAAATTTGAAATTATTTGTTGTTTACATGTTATCCATGTGTTAACCCTAAATATATTTGAATGGTTTTGTAAACTAATTTTTTAACTTAATATTTACATTGTATTAATAATATAATATAATATTAATTACAGTAATATAAGAATAAAATTAATAATTATAATAATATAATATAGTATAATAATAATATAATATTATTTATTATAATAATATCATAATGATATTATTATAATAATTAATATTAAAATATAATACATTAATTGTTATGTGTATTATAATAAAGATAATATAAGACAATATAATAAGAAGATAATATTATAATCATATTATTATATGAATAATATCAAAATTTAATAATACTATAATATAATATAAAGTTAATAACATAAGATGATATAATAATGTAATATTAATTTAAATTAATAATATCATAACGATAATATAATAATATTATTAATTGTTTTTGGATTAAGGCAAAAATAGGTTTTGAAGAGACCCAAAACCCTTTACAAAAGAAGATCCGTTTAGACTTAACAAAACATTAAGCCCAAACCGATCACAACAACAAAACAGCCCCATAGAAGACAAATACAATGTGATACCGATGGGGCAGAGACAAAGCGAACCAAGGAAAGAGTTCCCAAAAACAAAGACATGGGTTTTAATAGTAGGCTCCCACAACCTAAACCAAAACTAGAGAAAGACCAGAAAATCCAACCAAGGCTCCCCCAACCAAAAACCGTCAAGATTTACACTTTGCACTACTCATGTGGGAACAGAGAGTCATATCAAAAGAGGGTTTGAAGGCTTAGCTTTCTTACCCTTAACAGTAATCCAGCCCTCCTCCACTTGAGCTGCCTTGTCATGCCAAGCCAGCGAAAGTCCACCATCAAGCAGAGAAGGAGAACCAGCAGAAAGAGTAATCATCCTATCAGAGGAATCAAAAGCTTTCCTCCCAACATCAGAAGATTCTCCAAGATTGATAGCAAGAACACTATCACAAGACATAACAACCTGGGGCACTATCCCACTCGCATTTGGGGAAACACCATGTACAACCTTCTCTGCATCAACATTCCCTCCCTTTGAGATATCCAAAGATGCCGCGTCAACATTCACTAGAGGGGATTCCGCAACACCCTGTGAATCCAAAGCAACCACCTGAGAAAAACTTATTTTTTGCTCAGATTTTTTCTCAATCGTATAGTGTTGTTCAGAAGCCCCTTTCCACCACGAAGCCGCCATAGTCTTTTTGTCTAATCTGCATTGTGCAGCTGCATGACCTGTTTTAAAACATCTTCTACACCGAAAAGGTAACCCCTCATATTCCAAAGATTGAACCCAGCAACCCTTAGAAGATTTGAGCACAATCTCAGCAGGCAGCCTTTTTGAGACATCCATTTCAACCAGAATACGGGCAAAGGTGGAGTGAAGAATATCAGAAGATTCGTCATCCACCATCAAAAAATCACCAAGGGCATCACCCACTTCCTCCAAAAGAGGATCAGCCCAGAGATGAAGGGGAAGATTAGGCAGTTGAACTCAAATCAGTATCTTGTTAAAAGTTTTAGAAGAGGGATTAAAATCCACATGCAAAGGTTTAATCATCAACATGAATTTGTCCTCCCAGCTAAAATAATGTCTCTATCCTTAGCAATATCAAACTTAGCTATAAAAAACCCTTTAGCCATAGGATAAATCTGAACTTTACCAGTAATGCAAGGCTCCCAATGTTCTGAAATCCAGGCATGTAGCTAAGGGAAGCGAGGCCAAAAACCTCTAAACCGGCAGATAACACCATGAGTAGAAAAAACATAAACATTGTAGTCTATTTCCTCTTCCCTCTCCACTTTCAGCTTAATAGTGATAGCATTATAAATGGGAATAAACCCTCTGTCGAACTTCCATCTCTTCAAACCTTGCTGAAATCGTGCTTTCGAATCCAACTGCCTCTGCCCAGCAGATAGAGCCACACCAGAGGCACAGGGTTGGGACGAATCAAGATTCGCAGCCACACCCAGAGGGGAGGAAGCATGCAAGCTTCCCACGTCGGAGGATAAGCCACCAAGATCCACAATAGGACCGATGGGGCCAGAGGGACTTGAAGCGCCAGACACAGAATTTGAAATCGCCCCAAGGGTGGGAAGACTCAAAGCAGCCATCCACAAACTTGCTAGATAATATTATTAATTGTTATATGTGTATTATAATATTGATAAATTAAATTATATTAATTTAATAATAATTATTATTATATATTATATTATTTATTAATTTTGATCGGTAAAAGGAATAAACTCGAGTTTTAAGCCTAGCTTAAACGAGGTGGGGCTACAAATAGGGAGCCACCTCCGCATAAAAACAAAGTATCAAAATGGTAAGACCCATTAACAGGTCAGTAGATTACAACATCATTTTGATTCATCTCGATAAGTGATCGGTGCAACATGTTGCAAGGTTCCTCCTGCTTTGCCTTTTATCTCTCTTCCCCTTCACCCCTTTCCATCCATCCTCCAACTCTGCTACTTCCTACATCTTTTTCGTTTGAACCCTATGTTGTTTAATGAGGGTTCCTTCAAATCTCTCTCCTCCCTCTTCCCCTTCATTGCTTCAATACCTTTCTGCTTTGTTTCACCTTGCACCTCCCTACAAGGTTTTGATAACCTCTCCCTATCCTTTGTCTTTTGCACATTAGCATGACCAGTATCATTATCTATAGCAGAGCAGCAACCAGCATTAATGTTGGCATTGTTATTTTCCATTGACCCCCTTGTGGCCATTGATGAAACCAAAGATGAAAAACTCTTACTCGGCAATAACTCTTTTGCAACAAAAAAAATTTAAAATCGGGAAAAAATCGGCAAATTTATTGAACATTTGAAAATATATAATTTCTCAAAATTTTCTTAAAAAAAAAAAACAGTAAAAAGGGTAAAATTTTAAACTTTTCACAACCTTATCTTGTAGGGAGTCAAATTGGTATAATCGAGGTAACTGTTTAAAGGCGTTCTAAATGAAGCATTGAAGTTTGATTATTCAAACCATAGATGAAAAACTCGGATTTTGCAATAACTCGGCAAGGCCAAAAAATTTTAAAAACTCGGGACTCGCCAAAACTCGGCAAAAAACTCGGCAAAACTCGGCAACTTTATCGAACATTTGAAAATACATTTTTTTTTTATATATAATTCAAAAACACACATTTACACCAAATTTGTATAACATATATGATTTCCATGATATATAAATCAAATTTTTTTGGTAATACATAGCAACAAATGCAAGTATCATAGCATAAACCAAAAACCAAGTGCAACATATGTATAAGAGTTCAATACATATCAACGTATCATAGTGACAGTCTCATAGAGTTATAGAGTCATAGACCACAAAACAAGAACCTCTGAAATTCTGATTACATATCAAGTTCAAAGTTTGGTATCAATGAAAATAAGAAATCATAAATTGCATCTAGGACTAAAGCTCAAAACAGATTGTGGCCGCTGGATGGGTGGTGCTGAAGTAGTGGCAACATCCTCAACACTAACAGGTGCCTCTGCTGCATGATCAACCTCCTGCTCCTCCTCACGTGCTGCCACTTCCGCATCCCATTCCTCTCCTGCCCTCTCCAACTCACTCAGCTGCTCATTAGTAAGGAATGGATCCAAATCATTATCAACATCATCAGGAGAAGCAACCCATTCTGCTGCATATGGATCAATGTCATCCAAGTCAAGTGCTTCATGTGAATCTTGCCCTAGCACCTTCTTCTCATGTAATCGAATGTTGTACCGCACATAGACAAGATCATTCAAGCGTTGTTGAGTCAACCTATTGCGCTTTTTTGTGTGGATGTTCTCAAAAACACTCCAGTTGCGCTCACAACCAGAAGCACTACAAGGCTGTGATAATATGCGGATGGCAAGCTTTTGAAGATTAGGTGTTGTGGCACCATAATCTTCCCACCACAAATCTGCAAGGATACAAAATGTGATTTATAACTTGTAAAGATTTCAATAATCTTAAAGAGAGAAATAAATGGTAAAAATTAAACATATGTTTTTTTTTACCTGGTCGTAAGGTGGCTCTCCTATGTTTGCAATCAGGTGAAGAAAACAATTCCCCTAAGGCCGCCTTATAACTCTGCAACTCATCAAGTATCAGGTCTCGAAGGATCTCATCATCAACTAATCTCCGAATGCATGTGTCAAGGCCAATTCTAACCTCTGCATCTGCTCTGAAACTCGGAGAGTAAAAAAACTTGGGATTCAAGAAGTAGGCAGCAGCATGAATATGTTGGTGAAGTTGATGGTTCCACCTTCGATCAATTATGCGCCATATGGGTTCATACTTGGTCTTGTTTGACCCATACAAGTGTTGAATCGCCTCTTTGGCCTTATCCATGGCCTCATATAGATACCCCATGGAGTTATGATCCCCATCCACCATTCGTAGCACCCTCACCAACGGTTCCGACACCTAGATATAAAAAATCTAACAAAATCAGCAGATTGAAATATTAGAAAATTAAATAATAAATCATCAATTAAAGTTTCAAAACTTACCTTGATGATCTCCTCCACTATCTTGGCAAAATTAGTATCAAAAATGGCAATCACAACCTTCTCTGCTTCAGGCTTTGTAGCATAAGGACTCCCCAACCATCTTTCACTCACGAACATCCGCTTCAGGTTGGGCAATGTAGCAAGTATGCTCTGCAAGGTGAGGAAATTGGTAGCAAAGCGTGTGACCCCCGACCGCACAAGATCCTTACCTTCAGTGTGCTCTCTCATAAGATTCAGGACCCATGTGTGATTGTAGATGTATTTGGTGATATTCCTTCCATCTTCAACCACTTTCTTTACCCAACTTAGTTTCCCTATGTCCTCAAGGAGCAAGTCAAGACAATGGGCAGCACAAGGGCTCCAAAATAATGTCGGATGTCTAGCCATTAGAAGTTTGCCGGCTGCCACATATGCAGCTGCATTATCAGTCACAACTTGGATGACATTCTGCACTCCCACATCCATCACCACTTCATCCAACATGTTGCACAAGGTCTCCGCATTCTTTACTTCATTGGAGGCATCAATTGATTTTAAAAATACTAACTGTCCTCCTGAAGCAACTAGAAAGTTGATGAGTGTCCTGTTCCTACCATCTGTCCATCCATCAGAAAGAATGGTGCAGCCATTCTTTTCCCAAATAGTCCTTTGCTCTTCCACTAATGCATGAGTGTTTTGGACCTCATCCTGCAATAACGGTCCACTTACCTCGTAACGGCTTGGGGATTTGAACCCCTTACCTGCCACAGTCAACGCGGTGACCAATTGGTCCCAAGATGGACTAGAAATAGCATTGAACGGAACATCGTTGTAGATAAAAAATCTAGCACACGCCACCTTGGCTTGTTGGTGAGCCTCTTTATTCCATGCAGTGCCAAGCAATCCAGGTTGTGCACCAGGTGTGTTACGTGGAATAAAGAAGTTTTCCATGTTGCTGTCCAAAGTTCCCTTTGCTCGTATCCGTGGCCCAAGGGAAGAACCAGATGTCCCCACATCTGTATGTGACCCCATGGAACTCAAATCTGCCCTTGGGGCTGCCATTGCCTCTGCTGTTCTCTTTTTTGTTGCCTTCCTTTGATCATATGCTTCAAGCGTTGCTATTGCATCTCTCGTAGCCTCTTCAGTACATTCCGTACAGCTTGTGGTATCTCGGCATTGAATTTTTGCAAGGTGATATTTGAACCTATTAATGCCACCTTTTACAATTTTTTTGCAATGGTTGCAAAAAACATCTCCTCGTTTTGGACCTGGTCTCCCATGTTTCCAACAAGGGTCTCTCTTTTTGCCACCAACTTTAATTGTAGAAGCTGAATCCATTTTCTTTCAAAAAGATGTGGAAAAGAACCTAGCAAAAGAGAGGCAACATTTAGAGATAAATAACATTGTTACCAAAAAAAATCACAAACATCCAAAAATTACAATGACTGTATAAATGTATTTTATTTACAGTCATCTATTAATAGATGACTCTCTAAAATTAAAATTTTTAATTGGTTGTGTATTTTTTTAAGTTTTTAACTTCAAATTTAAATTTAAATGAAATACTTTAATACACATTGACATTACACAGTTGACAGTCATTTCAAATGACTATGAGTATTTCACAATTGACTGTGTAATACACAGTCATTAATTACAATGTACATTAATGATTAATGTATTACACAGTCATCAGTCATTTGAAAATGACTGTATTACACAGTCATTTCAAAATTTGAAAATGACTCTGTATTACACAGTCATCAGTCATTTGAAAATGACTGTGTATTACACAGTCATCAGTCATTTGAAATTTTGAAATGACTGTAATGACTGTGTATTACACAGTCATTTCAAATGACTGATGACTGTGTAATACACAGTCATTTGAAAATGAATGTGTATTACACAGTCATTTGAAATGACTGTGACTGTGTAATGATGACTATGTAATACACAGTCATTTGAAATGACTGTGACTGTGTAATACACAGTCATTTGAAAATTTGAAATGATTGTGTATTACACAGTCATTTGAAATTTGAAATGACTGTGACTGTGTAATACACAGTCATTTGAAAATTTGAAATGACTGTGTATTACACAGTCATTTGAAAATTGAAATGACTATGATTGTGTAATGATGACTGTGTAATACACAGTCATTTGAAAATTTGAAATGACTGTGTATTACACAGTCATTTGAAATGACTGTGACTGTGTAATACACAGTCATTTTGAAATGACTGTGTATTACACAGTCATTTTGAAATGACTGTGACTGTGTAATACACAGTCATTTCAAATGACTGATGACTGTGTAATACACAGTCATTTCAAATGACTGAAATTGTAATTACTAATGATTGTGTATTACACAGTCATTTGAAATGACTGTGACTGTGTAATACACAGTCATTTGAAATGACTAAGACTGTGTAATACACAGTCATTTTCAAATGACTGTGTATTACACAGTCTTAGTCATTCGAAATAAAACAATACAAAAAGATACCTGGTCTTGCGTGCAAATGCAAACAATACAGTCATTTTGACTGTGTAATACACAGTCATTTCAAATGACTGTGTATTACACAGTCAAAATGACTGTGTATTCGAAATAAAACAATACAAAAAGATACCTGGTCGTGCGTGCAAATGCAAACCCTATGCAAATCGCGTGGCGTTTTTTGCCTTCCGGAGTCGCGCGAGCCGCGAAATGGAATAAAGACTTCGGTTTTTTTTTTGCCTGCGACTTAAGTCGCCTTTTTCTCGCATTTTGTGCCGCGTTTCGGGCGGGTTTTGGCCATTAACGGCGATTATTTGCCAAAAAAATTGCGGCGAGTATATAAAAAAATTGGCCCGAGTATTTCCGCGATTAACTCGCGCGGCATTATGGATCGCGATTACTCGCGAGTTTTTGAATTGCTCGCCGAGTTTTGCAAGCCTGATTCAAACAATCACAATTGATGCAACTTCTACTAGAAATGTAGATTGATGGTTTTTGCAAACTCTAAAAAATTAAAATCACCTTTAGCGTTTAAACAAGTAACACGTGTGGAGTGTGGATAGTGGACTATCCCAATAATGAAATGCGGAGTAGACTAGTTGTTTTTTACTCCCGCTACGTTTGCGAGTTGGCTGTAGACGAGTCACAAAATGCAGACCAGTCGGATTTTACTCCCGTCCACATGCCTTTTCTCTCGTGCGAAAATGACCAGTTATAATTGCAGGTCAAAACAATGTATAAGTGACTAAAAAATCATGCCGTTTTTTTGCGTGATTTAATCGGGGGCATGTTTGACTCGTGAGAAATCGCAAGTCAAATGATTTTTTGAGGATTTTTTAATCTTTGGATGAAACCACTCTCTTCTTATTCTCTTTAGTTTTACCCACTTCCATTTTGGCAACATCCTTTTGCGCATTATCCATAGATTTCTCCACCATATAATGAAAGGGGGTGACATCCTTCCACCAAGATTCTTGCATATTCTGTTTCTGTTTGTCATAGTTAGCTGCTATATGCCCCATTTGGTAGCATTTTTTCCATTTGAAATAAATACCTTCATAATCCACCATCTGGATCCAAATTCCCTTGTGGATTTCAATGCTACGTTTGTCAAAAGGGCATTCCTCAGATCCATCTCTACATCGATGCGAGCATAGGTAGTATGCAAAAAATCTAAGGAACCTTCATCCACCCCCAAAAATCTGTCCAAAGTGTTCCTTACAGCTTCAAAACAAGATTTAAACTAGTATTGCAAAGGGAGGTTAGGAAGCCTTACCCAGATTGGAATCTTATCAAATGATTTAGTGGTAGGGTTGTGTTGATGTGTGTTTTATGCACAATGGAACACAAAATAAAATACTAAGTATTCTATCCTCTTTTGAACAAAATCCTCCCAAGTGCTAAACTGCGTGATCAAATGGGATGACTCCAAGGTTCTAAATGTCAAGTCTTGACATGCTCTTGGTTAGTCTCAGTTGTTTGATGTGATATTGCCAGAGAAACGGGACTCGCTCGGACTTGCCTAGACTCGGCGAGTCCGAGTACAAGTCATGCTTGGCGAGTCCTAGGGACTCGAACTCGGACTCGTTTGAGTCTGGGGAGTAAACTGGCCAGACTCGCCGAGTTGGCGAGTTTGGCTCAAAATCGCCAGACTCGGCGAGTCCTGAGCCCCAGACTCGGCTACTGGTTGGGTTAATAAAATGACAAAAAAAAACATTTTAAAAAGTTTTTTTTTAAAAGTAATAAGTTTTTTTGGAAGGGTCAGGAGCGAAATTTGACATTTTGGTCTCTCCGTCAGGATTATTTTATGGAATATAACATTTAAGTATAAGAAAGAAATTCCATATATACTGTCAAGATGTTTGAGAGTGGTTTCGGGCCTCCAGGAGTTATATTGCAAAATCTAGTTTTTGGAGGATTCTTCAGTTTTCCAGACTTAGTCAAATTTCAGGATCAAGACATTCCAGACTTAGCCAAATTTCAGGGCATTTGAAGATCAGGTTGACATTCCAGACTTTATCACTCACCAACTTGACCTAGCTCGGACCTTCAAGAATGATACTCACCAAGAAAGACCCAATTAGCAACAAGAGCAAAACCAGGCCCTAAGGAAGACTCTCAAAGAAACCCTAATTCAGACTTGTAATAAGTTTTTTTGGCCTCGTGGGGCGCTGCCCCTCGACCTCGCCCTGTATCGCGACAGGGAGCGCGCAAGGGGCGATGCCCCTTGACCCCACCTTGGGGGCGCTGCCCCCAAACTTTCGTTGAAAAATATGGGGGAAACTGCGTCGATAGAAGTAGAGAAAATTTAACCTCCGAGTTTGACACTGATTGGATCGACCAGGTAGATATAGAGGTTGAGACTATAGCCATGGCAGAGGAGGAGCGGAGAGCACGAGCACAAACAGGAGATTCAGAGGCAGATAGTGACGCGAATGTTCCTGATGTTGGTGAGCATGGCATGGTGTCACGAGGAGCGGCTATGGCAGTCGAATCATCTAGGACCTACCTTAGACGCCTTCGCAGGGGGTCGGGGCCGGAGGGTGCAGGCTCCTCTGAGCCATAGACTTGTAGTTGTATTTACCTTTGGTATTTGTATGAAACATTTGATGATGATAATATGATGACATGGATTTTTTATTCCATGAGTTTTGTAATATTGTATACATTTGACAATATTTATATATCTATGTTTGTTATTTTCTTCAGCTACAATTTGCGTTTATGCTTATGTGATTGATGTATACTTGTGTATGTAATCAAATGAGCCGAGTTTGATGATGTTATTGTGTCTTTAAGGTGTTTTCAATAAAGGGTGTCTGAAACAAGTTTTAAATATTTAAAAATCTCTAAATTTCTTGAGTTTTTCACTATCCTGAGTCCAGCCGAGTCTGACGTCGAGTCCCGAGTCCAAGTCCGAGTCGGCCTTGCCGAGTCCGAGTCCCGTTTCTTTGGATATTGCTGGAATCACAAGGTGGACTTATGTGGAATCTTGAATGCTTGAATGTCACTGGACCGTGGAAATTTACTTTACTTAATTGAAAAAAAGGAAAAAAAGGATAGGGTTTAGTAAGCTACTCTAATCCTAGGAATGTAAGAGCAATGGACAATCTTTGGTGAAACTCAACTAGACTTTGCTTTGCCATGCAAAACACAACTTCGCAAAGTTTAGTGCAATCTCCTAAGGTAAGCGTATGATGTTCAAATCACTACCACGAGCATAGACACCATCAAGACGATGCATATCAATGAAGAAGTAGCAATTTTAGTTAAGCTTGGCTAAGATGGATGCAATTGACTACACAAGACACTTTATAATCAGCAAGGTGTTGGTAGTATGGATTTACGAATTTCACCATTGATCATGCACAAAGTTCTTCCATTCATCTAAACAACATGAAAATTAAATGAGAAGTAGAGACCATTCAAATTGCTGAATCAACACATAAAGTTCACTATATCTTCAATGAAATAAATATGCTGGTTACAACAATGTCTTGGCAACAATCTTTGCCTTCTCTTCCTACAATACTCTAGCTATCTGCTATCTATCATATATCAACTATTCACTATTCACCTTTTTCAAATGAAGAAGTGGAGCCTTATATAGTGCTTTGATTACAATGAAGGGCCATGATCAAATCCACATCAATGGCCAAGATTGAAAGATAGAAAACCTAATTAGGGTTTGTTACACCCATTACAAAGCATTTAATGCTTGACCAATAATAAAATTACAAGAAATTGGGACACATGTCCTTTGAATTTTCGACCAATGATACGAGGATAGGTACATCGGATTTTGTGCCCACATGTAGCAGTTATCTGCCTCACTGGATGAGTTAAGTACATTGAATATGGATGCCTTAGCTTCAAATAGTATGATTGGATAAGCGATGACACCACCTTAGCTTGTTTATCTTTGTAACTCATCACGAGGGTAGGTGAATGAATGAGGCATATGCCTTGATACTCAACATTATCCAAGCATCTGCAGTGAATGAGATGAAGGTAGGAGACATCTCCAAATTGCATTATCTTGCTGACTTTGATTAACTCGTCTGCAACTAACTCGTCTTGATCACCTTTGCATCCTCTTCTTCTTCATTCATCGGAAAATCTCTTAATGTACTGGCATTGATTCTTGGATTTCCGGAGGAAATTCAAGATTGTGAAAATCTTCTTCCTTTAGCACGTGCAGTCTCATGCTTGCTCTTGTGAATCTTGTGCTTTCTTGAACTTGGAACACTTCTATGTGATGAAATCTCTCTTCATGAAGCAAGCTGACATCCTCACGTTGCATATACCTCCTTAGCTTGAAGTGCAATTTTGAAAAAGCGAAGTATATGTGTTGACTTCCTTTGATGCTACACCCTATACTTGCTTTACAGTGTCCTTCCTTTGATGGATGTCATCCTATCCGCTGCCTTGCATGAGCTTTGAGACTTGGAGTGTTGCAATATCTTAGACCCTCCTTCAGATGCTAAGGTCTCCAATGGCGTGATCTTGATGTTGAAGGTGAGCTGATGAGCCTTCATCTTGGAGCTGATCCTCATCACTTGTTGCTAAGTTTTTCATAGCTTGAATCTCCTCCTCTAGCCATCATAACCTGAAAAACAGACAAACCTTGATCAAGATATAGAAGAGAACAACTTCATTCTTTAAATTTGTAAATGATTCCCCTTTGTTGGATCTCTGATTTTCATCTTTAAATTCTGATTCTGATTTTGCAAATCTGATTTTCACTGTTTTCAAGTCTGAGATATGCCTGATTTCATTAGCTTGCCAAGCCATGGATTAGAGGTGACTTCCCAAAAAGTTAAGACTTTTCAATGAGCACTGACTGTGAAAGTTTGGGGTTTCAATAGGGCATTGACTAGATTAAGCCGGACTTTCAAGTGGGGCATTGACAATGCCTTAGTCACATTTTGGGCCTTCAAGTGGAAGCAAAGACTTCCAATCTCTATCACATCATGTTTTCACTTCATTGATGATTCATTTGATCTTTATTTTCTTTATTTGTCTTGCTTGACTCATTGAACTCATCTTTCCTTCACCACTAACATGATCATTGACTTATACATTTTCATCCAACCTTGGGCGGAGTTATTAAAATGCATTGACAGTCATCCAAGGAATTTCAGACTTTTGAGGTAGCACTGACTGAGAGCTAAGAAAGTTCAGACTTCTGGTACCCCATTGACTGGGAAAGTTCAGACTTTCTGGGGGTCACTGGCTGAGAAAGTTCGGACTTCCAGGGGGGCATTGATCGAGTCTCCAAACTTGTTAATCTTCCTTAATCTTCATTTCACGCTTATGCCCTGGATTGATCTCCCTTCATCATTTGCTTGATCATAAACTTGAACATCATCTTCCATCCTCGGGCGGGGGATTTGACCTGGCACTGACTGAGCTTCAAATGAGGTCGTGGATTAGACAGGCACTGCTGAGAAAGGTCGGGCCTTTGGTAGGGCACTGACTGTGCTCAAAAGTTGCTAGCCTCACTCAATCACTTCCACTTCATCAAATATCAAACATTCATCTTCAAAATGTTCATTGCTTGGCAAAAGCATCCTCATCTAGATCAGACTTTGCAGAGGTCATTGACTGAGCAAGGGAGAGAGCGGACTTTGGAGGATGCATTGATTGGAAAAGTTCGGACTTTTGAGGGGTCACTGACTGAGGTGTCAGGCACGGTAGGGGTTTCAAGGGGTCACTAACTACTAGCTAAGGCACAACGGGGGCTTTGGGGGGTCACTGACTGTGACTTAACTTAGTCATTATTAAAGCCTTCTCAGGCAGTCTAAGCCTACACCTCTCATCAATCAGCTCAACCCTCATGACTCAACACTTAGACTCTTCACCTTGAAGGCATAAGATGATGATGATCAAATGGAATGATCATCACAAAATCGTTCATTTCCTAAGCCCTGACTTCATTACTCCCTGTCAACTTGGGGCATCGCATCTCCTACAAGTGAAAGGTTAATAGCTAAAGATGCCACAAATAACCTAGAAAGCAAAAAAAAGTGGGGGTCCCCATTTGCAATGGGGCGATGTGTGAAATGGTCACAACAGGTTGAAGGTCGGGTACCATGGTTTTAATAAAAGTGTGTGCTTCTCCTCCCAACTCCATAGGTATTCACATAGGATCCTTTTCCTATCTTGCACATTATCAAACACCACTACAAAAAAGCCACGAGCTCCTGGGTAAATCTGCACCTCCTCCTCCAAAATAGGGCTCCAGCACTCTGTTATCAATTTTTGCATCTGTCCTAGACTTGGCCAAGAACCTTGGAAATGTCCTATCAATCCAATCTGTACAAAATATTTTTCATTTTCAGTAATTTCACTATTTACTTTACCGTGGGTCTTTCCACAACTTGCTCTACCTAGAAAAAACCTCGGGTGGCCTTGCTAAAATCACCAATCCATCCCTCTCCATCAACATGCTCCTGCTTCAGTACATCGTTCTTTTGCTGCTTATGCATAGTATTCCACACCCTTCTCCCCCCAATTGATTTTGCTCTCAATCCATCATTGTGTGGGGGAGGGCTGTCACTATTTGCATCCCTCAACCATTTACTCATCATTGTATGCCTTGACCACTGAAGAATATGAAGAATGGCCCAAAAACCCATGGCCAAACGAGAATACGCCGTAGTGCTATTGCGATGCCAATGACTAAAGCAGCAACCATTTTTCTGTAGATTTGTTGAAACCCTAGGTTTCGAAGCAATTAGAAGCGGCCACATTTTTCCACATATATATATGTGGTAGTTAAATAACAGCTATTATGGGGCTGCACCCTGATATTAATAAAAAACTAATTTTACATTCTGTTACAGAGGTCTCAAGCCAATAACCCAAGAAAGCCCATTAATAGGCCCAACATAAAAATAGATGACCAAACTTAACATAATTCCACCTCTTGACACAAAGCCTGAAACCCCTAAATACAACAAAAAAGGACCCCACCCATTAACAGGTGATGGAAGCAAAACAAAAAGTCATCCAGTCCAAATTGGAGACAAAGTGGAGATAGGCCCACTACAGATTTAGGAGATTGCTCCATTTTTAGAGTGGGAGCGAAGCTACATGTTAAATTTAATCTCACGTTTCTTCCTTTTTCGTTGAACCCCATTTTTCTGTTGGAGCCCTAGCACTAAGGCACTCCTCAGGTTGGGATCTATCTTCCATCCCTGGAGACTCAATCTTCTCAACCAGAGGCACCATTCCCGAGCTCTCATTTTGCTCCATCGGTATCTTGTTTGAATCCCCAATGGACTTGCCACTGTCACATCCCATCCCAGAGTAAACTGCCCCATATTGGATAATGCATTACTTGGATTTGACAGGCCACCACCATCACAATTGGATATTTTGAGATTCACCTCAATGGTCTCTTCTTCCGTAACTGACTCTTCCTTTCAGACATAGTAATTATGTGGGGAGACTTCTTTCTACCATGTAGCTTGATTGTTTTTCTCTGTTTGGAACAATGGGCAGCAACATGCCTATCATTGAAGCATTTGCAGCATCGAAAGGGGATACCTTCATAGTCAACAACTTGTGTCCAAAATCCATTTTTCGTTTTGAGTGACATCTCAGCAAAAAGATCTTTAGAGATGTCAACATCCACCAAAATGTGAGCATATGTTGTGTGAGAAAAATTTGTGGATCCCTCATCAACCCATAAAAACTTTTCCAATGAATTGCCAATGGTTTAGAAGCAAGAATCAAACCAAAATTGAAGAGGTTGGTTTGGAAGCCTTACCCAAGTCGGAACTTCAGAGAAAGATTTTGAAACCGGATCAAAAGAAGGGTGCCAAGGTTTCAACATTAACAAATGTTCCTCACAATCCCATTGGTAATTACAGATGGAGTGATGATCCTCTATATTGTCTAAAGCCACAATGAAGAATTCGGTGCACAAGGGTAAATCTGCAAATTGCCTTCCATAATGGACCTCCAAATGTCAGAAATCCACTTATGTAGCTCTGCAAGACTCAACCACAACCCTCGAAATCTCCCAATCACTTCATGCTTTGCAAAAATATCAACTTTCTCATCAACCTTCTGTAAAATATCCATCCCAAAGTCAACTTTGAGAGGGGTTTTAGCCGGCTGGAGAACCTAAGGTGTTGTATTGGGTGCCCGGTCTAGCATAGGGGGATTTCCATTCCCCATCTAGTGAACTTTCGGATCTAACCTATTCAGCCCATGTCGGGGCCTAACATGATCTGGATTAGTCACAAAAGAATATGAAGGTTTCTGCATGCCTTTGAGTTCCGCATCACACAAATTTGGAGCCCAAAATGAGCCAGCCTTAGCAACAATATCCATTTGAGAGAGTTCAAAAGGATTCCAAAAGAAATGAGGAGGCAAATAACAAGAGGCGAGAGGTTGTAAATCAGTGCTCAGTGCGATGTCGCCAAATATCAGGATGCTTTGAAGGTTTGCAAGAAGCCCTAGCTTCTGGAGGCTACGAAAGCGACATCAAAAGCTATAATCTAATAAAAATATTTTTCCATATCTATATATTATATTATATTAATAGATATAATAATATTACATATAATTATCTTATATTTACAATATTAACATTATAATAATTAATATAATGCATGATATAATATAATTATAATATTTATATATTATTAGTTATATATAGTGTTCCACCACGTTTCGAGACGGGGGGGCAAAGGGCCTAAGTTTGGGGATGGTGGGGGGACGACAGTGGGGGGTGCCAAGGGGTGGTGCTAATATACATATAGTACTTGAATAACTAGTTATGAAAAGATGTATAAGAATCTTCGAATTTTGAATTACATTTCAAATGAAACTTAATTTTAAATACTTGCAACTTCAATACTAAATAAAATTAAAAATTTCAATTTGACAAATGAAATTGTTGAATTGGAGATTTCTATTATATTGAATTTATCATAAGGATGATTACAATGAGTAGCATGATATCAAAATAAGACTAAGCACAAAATGTAGTGAAGGGAGGCCTCTACTCATCCCCAAACTCCTCATCATTGGAACTACTGGAGTCCTCATGGATCCACCAAATTGACACCAACCAACCCTACATCTGAAGTCATAGCATCCTCATCAACTTGTGTTGGCGCCTCTGGCTTTACATCCCATTGTGTTGGACTCTCTTTGTACACTTGTGTCTTGTGATCAATGCGACGCAAAGCACTATGTACTGTCACTAGCTTCTCTGCTCTCCTAGAGGTAAGTCTTTTCCTCTTAAGAGAGTGGATGAAGCTATAGTTAGACCAGGTCCTCTCAGTAGTTGAAGAACTAGAAACTTGAGATAGTAGATGAATGGCAAGAGTGGTAGTATTTGAGTTTTGGCCATGCCAATTCCACCACAAAAGCAAGTCCTCCTGTGCCATAGTTCATATATCCATCTTAGCATTATTTCTATAACTCCTGAGAGTGGCAAATTTGGTCTACTCAATGTGAATCGTGCTGGCAACATTAGGATCATACATCCTATCAATGTGGTTGAAGAACCCTGCCTTCACCTCATCATCCTGAAACAGTCTAACTCTACGAGGCCTAGGTAGGTGCCACTTAGGATTCAATGCATAGGCAACCATGTGCAAGGGAGTGTTGAGCTTGACCCATCTATGCTGAATGATTGACCAAATGTGCTCATTATAGAATGCTAAATTGGGGTCCTTCTCACACACAATAACCCCCATTTGGTCAAGCATGCACTCATACACCTCTCCAAGTGTAGGTGCATCCCCATACCCATAGCTGATGACCTGGAAAATTGGAGCAATGATGGAGACTATGTATTTTGCCTCACTAGAAAACACATCACTCTTCACTATCTCCTTCACCCTTCTCCCTTGCTTTGTTTTGGCCTCGGCCCACCAATTCCAATATGTAGTCATAACCATGAGTTGCAGTGCCTCTTGCAACTCAATCCTTTTCTCTATGAGAATGAAGTAAGATGCATATCTAGTCTCAACAGGTTTCAAGAACTCCTTCACGAAGCTCCTGAAGAGTGCATGTGAAGTGTGTTGGTTGCAGATAAACATCTACACATCTCTCGCATCGTTGACCACTCCTCTAATTCACCCAATCTTCCCCATGTCCTTGAGTGCATTTTTCACGGCATGCACACAACATGGAGTCCACCAAATATGTCTATAGGCTGCCTCAATAAGTTTCCCTGCAGCTTTGCACGCATGTGCTACATATGTCAATACTTGGACCACATTTTGTGGCCCAACCTCCTCAATACCCTCCCTAAGGACCTCCAAATGAAAATCAGCATATTTGTGATGCCCTGTACAAACAACTGCCTTGAGAAAGTATGGGCCCTCTACACATGTAACCATGATGTTGATGAGTGGACAATGCCTAATGTCCGTCCACCCATCCATAATTATGCTACATCTAGATTCTGCCCAACATGCCTTCATCTTCTCCATCAAAATATTGATCTTGGAATAGTTCTTATCCAAGATCGAGGTCCTTAATTTGTTCTCACCTAGTGGCACATATGATGGTCCTACCCTCACCATCATTGATATCATCTCCTTATAATAAGGAGATCGAGCTACATGAAATGGGACCATTGGCAAAGAAGAACTTACCAATGGCATCATCTACCTCATCCTTTGGCTGCACATTGAACAAATCAGCTATGGGGTTACTTTGCACTGGCAGCTTGCGTTTCCCTGTACCCTCTCGTGACTGGGCCACAACACTCTGAGTGGACAAAGGTTCTGACATCATTCCTGATCTCACCTGCAATGTATGACTACAAGCAACTGGCTGACTTTGCTGAACCTGTGTCCTACTTGCCAAAGTAGTAGGCATTGCAACCACACTATCCTTGGGAACACCTCAAAGCTTGTTGATCTCAATTCTATATTGTACATTTGCAGTTTTTTGCAAAAAAGCACAATGGTTCCACACCTTTCTCTCAAATAAAAAAGCACTCTAATAATGCTGCCAAACCATTCTGCACTGCAAAATCTGCATCTCCACTTCCTTGTGCCTCTAGCTGACGTCCTTGTGCCTGGTAATTTTGTTGCAAATTGTTTGAGAGGAGACTTAGGATCAAAAGGACCCTTAGCTTACTGTGACAATATTTTGGAGGGGCAATCTATAGTAGCTGGTGCACTTGCCATGGAACTAGTTTGGGCTTTAGGATCACCCCATGGTCATCCCCCTCAGCCTTAGGTTCATAGTCTGATTCATTTCCACTATGAGAATGCATTTCTAACTCATCCTCACTCATATCATGAGAGCTCATTGTGACACTGCATTTAACAAAAATTAAAATTAAAAATAAACTCAATAAGTGCCTAGTTTCAGCCTATTTTAATTTTTAATGTTTATTTTTAAGTTTCTAACAAATTTGAAAACAAAAAAGCCAGATTTAATGTTGAATCTTGAGTGCAAAATGAAGAATGATCCCAATGTTACATTCTTCATTTTTCCCTCAAGATTCGACATCAAATCTGATTTTGAAAATGAAACAAAGAAAAAACGACAAAAAAAATTGAAAATCGAAAGATAAAACAAACAAAAAACACCTACCTTGAGCTTGAAAAATCTTTCCAACTTGAAGTAGAATCTTCTTCCTCTTCTTCTTGCGCCTTGTCACTCCTCTTGCACTTGCACTCACTCAACCAGCCTCTTTTCACTTCTTCAAACACTCTTTTCTCTCCTCTTCAGCTAGCTGGTTAAAAAACTATTAAACTAAATGTGAGAAAATGAGAGGATTTGAGGGGGATTTGTAAGCTTTGGAAGGCATACATGGGGCCCACATAAGATTAGGGTTTGTCAATAACCTGAAAATAATTATAAAAAAAAACACTTTTTGGCACATCCAAAAAAAGGAGATGCTTGAAAGTCTTTGAGATGCTCAAGCGACGCCTGGGCGTCTCTAAGACGTCTCGGCGGTGGGGCGTGCCGTCTCCATCTCAACATCTCCGAGACGTCCTAGTCTCCAAAATGGGGGGCTTGGGGGGGGAGACGCATTTTGGTGGTTCATTGGTTATATATATAATACATAATAATATTATATAATCTATCAATGTAAATAGCCCACCTTATTGCAAAGTCCACAAGAACAGCCTTTAACTTTCTCCCTTAATTTTTATGCACTCTACCTCACTTCTCCGCTATTTATATTAATCACTAAGGTTATTACATACACTACTTTTCACCATATAATATTTAAGCTATTACTTTTATTTATAATTATAATTATTTGTTTACAAATTTGTTGTTCACTAAAATTTAAATATTAAGTTAATTTAAAATAATAATGCTCCATCAGCTCTAACATATTACTATAATAATATCTAATAACCCGAAAGGGGTGTTTCACATGAAGAATCATGCAACAATATGTCAAAACATATATTGATTTCAATTATTATATGTCAAAACATATATAGATTTTAATTATTATATAGCTAATTATGAGATGTTAAAATACATTTAAGTTTTGAATTTAAGTTTTGTGAATCCCTTGAACCTCCTATACATACAAGTGCTAGTATGAGCTTGTGCATCCTCAAGTTTAAGGAAGAAAATCCTGAATCAAATGAAAGTAGCATGGTGTGTGCTAGTTTCATAATTTTTCTCTAATTTTATACATTTTGTCAATGGAAAGATTGGCAATGCAAAATGAACAAGAAAATAAATTGTTTTGTTCCGACTCTTTTCTGTCCTACATTTTTAATTTCTCTTTTCATATCTCCATTCCATCCTTCTTGGATGAGAAGGAATCTTGCATAGTCACTTGGGCATGTGGGATATGGTACCGGTCTGGGTATAGCAGTGCCATCCAATTCGGCTACGCTATGAGTATATTATATATAAATAGAGTCACTAGATTTTGTTAGTACGGGGTTGAGATAAACTGCCGACTGAAATATGACATGAATTTGACAATGGCTTACACACCATTCACACCTTACATCTTTTCACAAGGCATTTGAGGTGCTATAATTATAAGTGATATGAGGGAGAATAAAAAAGCAACATGGAAAATGTAGTCTTATAAAAAAAAATCTTGGATGCAATGATGCTTACCAAACCATTGCAAATTTATCAGCCAAATTTAGTATCTCCCAAAGTTTTATATATTTTTATTTATTTTTAATTGCATTCAATGCTGTTTATACAATAATTTGTGCAAAATTTTTCCAGAATCAAAATCATGCTCTCAAAGTGAGATTTAATTTTTCCATTTTTTGATTAAAGCTTCTTTTAGGTGTACGTTGTAACTGGTGAACCTTTCTTGTTTCGTTGGAATTCATAACTCGCCAATAACTTCAGTTTATGGTTCTTGTAGCATAATGCTAATTATCATATATGTTTGATTTGTAATGTGCAGTTGAGTCAACGTGGACCATCTTCAGATTGAGTAATGTAATAGCATCGTCTTTGACATGGATAAAGTCTAAATAGGATGAGGCAAGAATTGCAGTGATACTTTTTATTTATTTTTCAGGCACTATGAGTATCAACTTTATTCTGTTGTCCATAGAAAGATCAGGCTGTAATGACTACCTTGGTGGTCAACTCACATTACTAGCAAGTTGTCAGACATAATATATAGCAAATCAAAGGATGCATGCAGGAGCAGGTTGCCTTAAGGTTCATAACTGCACAGATCCTTTTTGAAGATTAGCATTTCTATAGCCTATAAAGATTTTTGTGTGATTCATTGAAGAAAAGGGAATTTCATGCATGAAGGAATTCCATTTTGATTGCCTTAATGTTTCAGTACAAATGGAACAAAATCGAACAGCTTACATGATATAAGAAGTTGGGGGAATTTGAGTAGTGGCAGCTTTGAAATAAAAAGTTGGGGGAATTTGAGCAGTGGCAGCTTTGAAATAAAAAGTTGGGGGAATTTTGTTGTTTTCTTTACTTGTAACAATATTACAACTATCGACAAGGATTTCTATCACATTGAAAATATACTTGTTTCAAAACTCTAGTTTTTAGATGCCCAACTGAAGCTGTGGGATGTTTTCTATGTTAACTAAGAAGTCCTTCTTGCAAGCATGAATAAGTTCAATGGGTTCCCACTTTTTAACCGTTTGCTGCTTTACAAAAACATCCTTTAGCAGCAGTGTAAAAGGTGAAAGGTTTAATGATAACTAGAATCTCATGTGCACAAGAATGTTATTTATTATTGTTGATATGGAGTCCAATTCATCTCAAAAGATAGGGAATAGAAATTTCCTCAATTGAATTTTCTAGCCAGATAAGGCAATTTTTATTCCAAGTCTTAACTTGCTCAGATTTTTTTGGTAAAATGTCTTTAAGAGCAATTGTGCCATGTGGTAATAAGTGCCAATGATTGGAGTGATAGTTGTATGTACACTAGATGCTATCAAGAATTTTATGTATGACTGACCTTAGCTACTAGACATTTTTGCCTCAGTGATTCAATAATCATGGGAATCATTTTATTTATTTTTGTCATTTATAGATTTTGCTTGTAAATGACAGCATCGCTGTTCAACTTTTTGCCATTGAAAGGTTTGGTTGAACACTAGAAATAGTTTGACGGTTGACCCTAGCACAAATCTGGATTGCTAGCGTCTGCCTTTCTTTTGCATGTTGCTGACTGCATATGAATCTCCTATTCCTTTCCACTCATGTTTGGAGTTGATATAATCTATTTGCAGTTTGAAAATTGATAGTATATACTAGTTAGCACAGTTTCTTTGAGTTATTTTGATGGGACATTGGGTGAATGGCATGTTGTATTGGAAATTGGAGTAATCAGGTGTAGACCATTGAAAACTGAGGAATAATGTAACATTATCAATAACAAATGATTTATGTTTTTGATTAAGTGAAAACAGGTTTTGAAGGGGCCTCGAAACCCTTTACATCAGATTAAAAGAAAGATAAAGCATTGAAAGCCCGGCTAGATAGAACCAAAAACAAAGACAGGGACTGCCCCAAAAGATAGTAGGCAACCCAAACAAAGAGAGGGCCAGTAAAACCAGCCCAAACAACCAACTACAAGGGCCCTCAAAATTTGGCCCTGTGGGAACGAAGAGTCACATCAAAAGAGGGCTTGGACGTCTTTGAATGCTTTCCCTTAACAGTAATCCAACCCTCTTCAACTTTAACTGCCGCAGCAGACTGTTGGCGTGTATTTTGTACACAATCATACACAGAATAAAATACCCAAAGGCATCTTATCCTCTCTTGAATAAAGTCTCTGATTGCTGAAGATATCGCGAAAAAGGATCAATTAGGATGACTCCAAGGTTCTTTTTAATAGGGTCTCTACGTGTGGATAAGCACTAGTGGTCGTTGTGATTGCTGTGTCATCACAAGGGGACTTACATTTGATGATTGAACTTCTGATCTGCTTTGCTGGAACACAGGCTCTTACTAGCTTAGATTTGAAAAAATGGAAAAAGGATGAGGGCGAAGAGAGGATCTAATCCTAATACTAAGAATGTAGGAGCAATGATTGATCTTTGATGAAACTCTAACTAGGTCTTGTTTTGACATCGCAGGACCATCTCCACAAGGCTAGTGCGATCTTCGAAGGGAAGCTTTATGATGTTCAAATCATCACTGCAGGCATAGACACCATCAGGTTGATGCATATCAATGAAGAAGCGATAATTGAAGTTAAGCTTAAGCTGAACGATTCCAGTTGACTACACAAGGCAAGTCTGCAATCAACAAACTGCTAGTAGTATGGATATGCGAATTTCACCATCAATCAAGCATATTTCTTCCACTCATCTAATAACATGAAATCAAATATGAGAAGTATAAAGACCATGCAAATTGTCGAATTGACCCATAAATTTCACCATTTCTTCAATGAAGTTACAAGTCCTTTACAACAACCTCTTGGCAACAATCTTTGCCTTCTCTCTCTACTCTACTCTAGTTGCTATTCTAATCACCTTCTACCTACTCTCTATTCACTAACTATTATCTAACTATTGCTAATTAGCCTTTACAAAATGAAATGTCAGGGCTTATATAGTGCCCTCAATACAATTCAATGGCTTAGATCAATTCGAGATCAATGGCCAAGATTCAACAATGAAAACCCTAATTAGGGTTTGTTACAACCATTACATAACATTTAATGCTTGACCAATGATAAAATTGTATTGCTTGGACACATGTCCTCTCTAGAAAAATCGACCAATGGATAGCCGAGGTAGGTACATCGGAGTTTGTGCCACCTTCCATGAGTTAGGTACATTGAATCTGGACATGCTGAGGTGGACCACACTGACTGGAGGAGTGATGACTGGGATGCCACCTCATCTGACACTTGTAGCTTGCTAGATATTCAATTTGATGTCGTTGAGAGGCTATCTTTAATTAACTCTTGTTCTAACTCCTTTTGTCCTTGATGTGCAGGACGATTGATGTACCTTGCCTTGGAATGCTGGATTTGGAAGAGGTCGCCCTTGATGACGTTAGTCCAAAGAAGGCCGTCCTTGTCCATGCTTGATTGTCCTTGATGAGAGCCTTCCGACTTGTAGATCCTTCGAGCTCGGGAGTCGCCATCTTGATACCTACACAACATTTCAAAATTAGTAACATGATTTGCAACGTGGAAATATAGACCTAGAAAGAGGATTTAAGTTTTAAATTAGGAAACCTCATGATAAATCTTGAGTTATCATTTCCTAATTTAGGATTTTCAAAGCAAAATTTAAATCTTTAAAAATGGTGCCAAGGTGATTACGCCATACCTCCACTTGGGAATTAATTCTAAAAAATGATGCAAAAATAGGAGAATTCGCTAGGCAAAATGTAGATCAAGACTCCCTTTAGCAAAATGCGCCCCCTTTAGCTTGGAAAAGAACTCCATCATCCACTAGCTTCTTCAAGATCTGGAAATTCGCCTTCAAATGTCTTCAAAAAATCTGGAAATTATCCTCCAATCTAGCAAGAAATACGCCTCTCCAATAGCCTTCAAGATGAATTTCGCCTTCCTTAGTCTCCACACTTGGTAGAAATTCGCTCCACACAAGCTAGACTTCGCACTTCCTTCCTTGCTTCTCCAAATTGCACTTGAAAGGATGATTGAATGATTTGAATTGTGAAACAACACCTCCAATATATAGAGCGCTCACCTTCTACATTTCTCCATAGGCCGACTTGGAAAACAAGTCAAAAATAATTAAAATTTAATAAAAGGAGAGGCCGACCTTTATAAAATATTAAAATAATATCCCAAGCGCTCTCTTTTTAAATTTAATTTAATAATAATTAATTTAAAATGCCTTTACAATTAAAATTTTCAATTTTTTAAAGGCTTAAATTAATTATTAAATACCAACGCACATTTATTAAATGCAAATTTAATTAAAATATTTCAAGGATTTGGCGAATTTGGCATTTAATACAATTTGAAGGATATTGGCGCCTAAGCATGATGAAAATATCACTTTGTTAAGAATCTCGCCTTGGTCCTTGAGTGAAGGACAAGAGCGCCTTAGCCATTTTTATCAAGTCTTGTGGTCTTTGCAACTTCATTCCTCCGTGAAACCTTTTAAACATCATTTTGACCTTGCGTCTTGACTTGGATTCGTCCGAATTTGGAGAGGAAGGTTGGCTAATGTGTTTTTCGCCCTGGTCCCTGGCAGAGGGACAGGAGCGATTTTGCATTTATAAGCTCACTTGTGTTTTGCTAGCTTCGAAAATTATCTTCAACGGATCAATTGCGTCTTCCTTCACCCACCTCAAACGCGAAACTTGCCTTCCTTTTGCCAAAAACTTGTCTTGAGGGAAAATCGCTCTGGTCCCTTGGAGAGGGACAGGAGCGAACTTTGCTTTTCCCCTTGGCCTTTGTCTCTTTAAGTTGCCAAATTGATTTGTGAGGTAGGCAATGATCCCCTTGTTTATTTCACACACGCCAAACTTCTTCTTTGCAAAGCAAATTTGTCCTTCAAGTGGTTTTCGCCCTGGTCCTTGACTGGAGGACAGGAGCGAACTTTAGTTTCTAGCTCAAATTTGTGATCCTTTAACATTCACGTCTTGCCTATCACCTTTCAAATGACATTTTCAACCTTGTATAACTTTGCTTTGATGTGATCTAGGAAGAAAAATGATGGATTTTGTGAATATCGCCCTGGTCCTTGACTGAAGAACAGGAGCGAACTTTGATCTATGGTGCAAATCCTCCATCATATTGATATCAAATAATCTTCAAGGTGTAGAATGATGTCCTTTATTCCTTCTTGAACATTTGAAACGAACGTGGCCTTCAAAGTTTAAGCATATTTGACTATTTCGCTCTGGTCCCTTGGAGAGGGACAGGAGCGAACTTGGGCAATTTCATCACATTTTGCGGTCTTTGCAACTTCATTTCTCTCCGAGGCGTTCCAAACATCATTGCCCCTTGTACCTTGGTTTGGAGTGGTTTAAACTTGGATGGAAGGCAAAGTAACCAAGATTTAACCCTGGTCCCTGGCTGAGGGACAGGAGCGATCTTGCACTTGTAAGCTCATTCTTGCTTTGCCAACTTTCAAACTTGTTTTCAACGGACTCGTCATGCTCCCTTTCATTCACCATTGGCATGGAATTCATTTCAACTTGGTGAGAAATTCTCCTTAGGAAGAAATCGCTCTGGTCCCAGGCTGGGGGACAGGAGCGCTTTGGACAACATGGGCTTCACTTGGCGTTTTGCAATCTTCAAATTATCTTCAATGGACTCGTTACGCCTCCTTTGCTTGCCTCAAACTTAACACTTACTTGATCTTCGCCCAAAACCTGTCTTATAGGGAAAATCGCTCTGGTCCCTGAGAGAGGGACGGGAGCTATCACTTAAATTCGCCCTGGTCCCTGGCAGAGGGACAGGAGCGATTTTGCTTCTAGGGTCAATTTTCCTCATGATTGCGCTTTCAAGTTATATTCAACTAATAAAATGTATCTCCTTTGATCTTCTCAATTCGCGAAATCGTTCAAATCTTTCAAGGACAAGGCAATTTTGGATTTCAAGCTCCGGTCCTTCAGTGAGGGACAGGAGCGATTTTTGTCCTCCAGGCCCAAATGCTTCACTTTTCACCATGAAATGTCTTTGCTAGGGAAGATATCATCCTGCTTCATGCTATGAGTAAAAGTTAATGTCCAAAAAAAGGTCTAAAATTGTGCATATAAAGAAAATCGCTCTGGTCCTTCAGTGAGGGACAGGAGCGAATTTGACCTTCTAGGCAAAAACTTCATCATTTCATTGTTTTTGATCAAGTCTGGATGCTCTATCATGCTCATTTCGTCCTTCACCATGCCTTTGATGTCTCAATTTAACCAAACAAGGTCAGGAATGACTCCACTAAGCCTTTTCGCTCTGGACCCTTGGTGAGGGACATGAGCGATTTGCCCTGGACCCTTGGAGAGGGACAGGAGCGCTTTTCGCTCTGGGCCCTTGGAGAAGGACAGGAGCAAAATTTGACTTTCCGAACTCTCTATCAGGATAACTTTTATGGAATATAACATTTAAGTATAAGAAAGAAGAAACACTTATACTTTAAGTTATATTCCATATATACTTTCAGGATGTTTGAGAGTGGTTTCAGACCTCCAAGAGTTATATTGCAAAATCTAGTTTTTTGAGGTTTTTCAGTTTCCAGACTTAGTCAAATTTCAGGATCAGGACATTCCAGACTTAGCCAAATTTCAGGATCAGGACATCACTCAAGCAGGACCTGCTATCCTATTGATCTTCCCGACAACACTCAAAATGCAAAGGCTAACTAACAAAACCCTAAAAGACCAAAGAAACAAACCCTAAAAAGCAAAAAAACATGGGTCCCCATTTGCAATGGGGCGATGTGTGAAAACGTCACAACACAGACCAATCCAAAAGGCCCAACACCGATCTTTCCGGATTGGAAAAAAGAGTGTTAGAAAAGGGAGCAACAACCGTCGCGGGCACAGAGTCACAACCAGCAGAAGTTGTGCCAGCACCCTGTGAAGCACAAACGATTTATGTTACTTCTTGTCGATCTATGTGATTGCACTTGTGTCAAAGTTGAAAACATATCCTATAGTATATTTATGTCATCCATAGAGCCCACCCAATCAAAATCAGCCAATCTGAATATGTAAATCTGCATAGCTTAAGATCTTTGCTTTTGTTTTATAGGATGTCAAAACCAAGGTCCCCTTTTACACATCTCAACACCCTCTTTGTTGCAATCCACTATATTATGTTCGGTATTCTTACGAATATAGAAATTAAACTCATAACATAACTCACATAAGGTCTAGTGGTTGTAAGATATATGAGGCTTCCCACGAATTGCTTGGAGATTGACCCATTAATTGTCTTAGAGTCAGTTTGGTTGAAAGCTTCAACTCTATTTCCATAAGTGTAGACAAGATTTTGCAACTAGTCATATTAAATTTGTAAAAAAACTATTGATATATTTGGATTGTGAGACAAAAAAAATATTCTCATTGTTTGCTAAACTTGTACACCCAAACGATAATGCAAGTAGGCATTAATTATGTCAAAGGCTTTACACATATTAGATTTGATCTATTCAATAACATGTGCTTCACTACTTGCATTAATGATATCATTTACGTATATAAACAAAAGAATGAGATTATTACATATGATTTTTTATGTACAATTGAAATCCAAAGGATTACGTTGAAATCCTTCTTCAACTAGTACCTGCCAATTTTGATGTATTATGCCTTGGGTGTTTATCTCATGCCATATAGAGCTTTTTTTAGTTTGCATATAGGATGTTCCTTCCTTGTAACTTGTAAACCCTATGGTTGATACATGTACACTTCTTCCTCCAAATACTCATTGAAGAAGACACTCTTTATATCCATTTGAGGGATTGTCTAGCCAAATTGAGCTGCCATGACTATGACTTATTAAATGGCGCTCATCTTTGTTATAGGGGTAAAGTTCTTCTTATAGTCGATGCTTTTTTTAGGTGATAACCCTTTTGCAAATAATTGAACTTTCTTTAGTGTATCATCCACCTTGTACATCTATTTCCAACCAATGATTTTCTTCTTTGGTGGAAGATCTATGAAGTCCCAAGTCTTATTTTTCATAAAACTCTAATGTTCAATTGCCTTGGCCTTTTTTCATATAGGTTTTTCTTGTGTCTCCTCAAACACTTGTGATTCATGTACTCTTTGAATATTGCCCATTAGAGAAAAGTTGACAGTGTTCCTCTTGCTTGTGCTTGTTGATGATAATCCTGTGATTATTTCACTTAAACATCTCCAATGGTGCTTTGCTACCACTTTGTTATCTTCTTTGGATCCTCTTTGTATAAATTAGTGTTGTCACCGTGACTTTGGCTACCTATAAAATGTCATATGAATGCTAATTTAGGTTGTCCTCAATAGATTTTGCGACTATTATCTTCTTGGGAGACTCCTCATTCTTAGGATCCTCCCCCCTTCAAGTGGAGCCAAGTGAAGTTGAACTCTTGAATCCTTTGTCATAGCAAGCTCTTCTTTAGTAATTTGGAACTCTAGAGAAGTCAAGAAAGGTTTAGTTTCTTTATCAATCAGGACATCTTGGTTGAAGGTTACTAAATTTGTATCAACATCAACAAACATGCTACCTTACGAGTGTCCCTATACCCAATAATCCTCAGTTTCTTACTCTTAGGATCTAACTTGGTTCTCATTTAATCTAGAATCTAGTCATTTGGTCTTCTTTAGTCATGACTTTGGGATTACTTCTAGACCATACTTCCTTTGAGATTTTTTGATTCAATATGTACATTGGAGATTTGTTTAGTAGATATATTGCCACTAATATTTTGCCTTGGCACAAAACCTATTGGGAACAATTATTTTTCATCATATATTGATCCATCTCCATGATAGTGTGGTTTTGCCTCTCAACCACTCCATTATGCTATGGAGTGTAGGGTGAAGTAAATTGTCTTTCAATATTGTGTTTAGTAAATAAGTTGAGTTATTTTGAACATAATTCTCCATTATCAAACCTAAGAGTAATTACGCAACAACTTGATTCTTTTTCTACTAATGCTTTAAACTTTGAAATTCATTAAACACATTTGGTTTTAATTTTAAAAACTCCCATATTTTTCTACTAAAAATAACAAATAGAAGAAAATAGTTGGCACTAGCTACATGACATTCTTGGCCCTACAAGCTTGTTAGTTATCAAATGGAGCTCTATGTTGCTTCCCTCCTCCACAAGCTTCACAGACATCCTATATCTATTGCTTGGTGTCAAGAAGCCCATCTACCAAGTTCTTTCAAGTCAATTAAGAGAGCTAAGCTAAATTAAATATGTCTATATTGTTGATGCCAAAGTGTATTGATGTCTAATGCACTCGTGGTTGTCAACACATATTCCTTGACTTATCTATATAGTCCAAGATCTTCTGCACCAAGAGAAATAGTCTCCTTAGTCACTTTGTCACTATGTAGCATTTGTAGTTGCTAAAGATGACATTTAGATGGGGGCAATGTCTTATAATCTAACTCATTAAGAGTAGATCAAGCTCCATTCTCAACACATAAGATATTGAGAAAATATTTTTCCTCTAGAGGATATTTGCACATTCACTTTGTTGACCATCATGTACTCACTACCACCTAAGATCTTGAATCAATTGACCTTTTGGTTGTGAAAATATAGAAAGTTTTGTCCTTAAATGCTTTGTGATATGAACATTTTTTTGAGGCCCTCCTTGGTTGGATTTTTTATTAGCCAATATGTTTCTATAGTGCTTCTTCATATGACCCATTTTACCACAATAATGACATCCAATATTTTTTAGATTCCTTGTTATATCATGATTGCTACCTTGACTTTTCTTTTTGCCTTTTCCCTCGTCTTTGGCTACAAAGCCCTTCCTACACCTCTATTTCATTATTACTATTGAATTTTTTCTTCCCCCTGTCTTGTTATAGGAGTTTATTGCACAACTCTACAAACTTCAAGTCAACATTGATAGAGGTGATATTTAGGGTGTTAGTAAAACTTCATAAGCACATGATAAGTTTTTCAAAGTGATTACCACCATGTCATCTTCTTCCGTTTTCCAACTAATAACTAACAATTGACCTTTGATGTCCTTGATCTTGAATAAATACACTTTCAATGAATCTTTGTCATCCATTCTTTGGACTTTAGGAAGCATTTCATTTGTCATAGATAACTTGATCAACGTTATTGCTTCACAGTCATGTTCATCAAATTTATTTTCGTCTATACCTATAATGACCAGATATGATTCTTTACCAAGGACAATATTTGTGAGGCATCTATACAAAAAATAGTTAACATACACTACTTCTATGTATTATAATTTTTCTAAGGTATCTATGGTTTCCTTTCATTTCAACATGATATTGGCTAATGAGGCCATTTATAGTATTCTTCCCTTCCTCAACCTATAGTTTCAGAATAAGAAAAAATATTTTATTGTGATTCTCACCACAACAACAAATAAATAAATAAATGCTTCCTTGTCGACACCATAGAAAAACCTTTAACTATCTTGTAAATATGACATTTAAATCAATGCCCTAGTAGCAAAAAATATATTTAAATATTATTAAAAAATAGACTCCATCGAGATTGTCCTAGCTATTATTTTAAGGAAAAAACGATTCATTTTTTATACTAGTGTAATGTGCCCTAGCCAACACAACCTACAAGTTTGTGGCCTTGCGAAAACATAATTTACTATAAGAACATGTCTCAACTTACCAAAAAGACTTGCAAAATAATTGTAGAAACCTTGATGCAAATTTGACAAAAATATCTACAATTTTTCTTTTTAAAAAATGTTGATTTTTAATAAAAGCTTAGTTGTGATTTAAAAAATGTGGGCCCATGTGACCTTTGATTCTCCTTAGAAATGACATTTATGTAATCTTAAAAAATGACAATATATAATTCCATATGAATCCTTTTGGTTGTTTACTATGCTACGTGGATGATTCCTTGATTAGTCTTTGCTAGCAAAAGTCCTTAGGTCTTCACGCTCTTATAATCTTTTTGGCTTTAGCTAAGCTCTAATACCATGTTGAGTACATATAGATAACCAAAATATTCATTGATAAAATATGAAGCATAAGATTTCTTATATAGGATTATTATGAAGGATGACAAACCACATTATGAATGTAAAATAAATAAAAAGAACTTACTAAATAGAAACAAACATAAACTATATTCTAAGGTGGGAACAACTTTATTAAAGTTGACAACTAATAACTAAATCCAGGGAAATTTGGTTGAAGGTGATAGAAAATACTTTTTTTTTTCACGCATCAATAAAAATTAAAAAATAAAATGTCTCTTGCAGTCGTCTCACTTGTTGTTCCCGCTCGCTCTCCTACTGTTGTTCTCCTTGATGACACCTCCACCCAATTTGGATGGTCCCTCATGGGTGATGGTGGCTGCAGAGATCCCCTGCAACGGCTCTGCCCGGGCGTCGTCAACATATTTTCGCAGAGGGGGGGGAAGGGGGTTTATCCCTGTCTCCTGTGCAGCCTCTGTTAATGTGAATAAGGATTCAGATTGGGAAATAGAGAATAATGTGAAGGTTTTTACGGAGCATGGCATTATCTGTAGATTCAAGGGTATTTGCCCTAGCCTCCCGGAGCTGCATGAATGGATCTCTCATCACTAGGATCCACTCATTTATGGTACTGTTCACATATACCCTATGGCTAAAGGTGTCTTTGTAGGTAAATTTGAGAATGCTAAGGATAGAAGAAAAATCCTGCGTGAAATTTTTTTCTATGAGAAAGATAAAATGTCGCTTTTGGCCAAACCCTAGCACTTCGATTTTAACCCCCTTTTTGAGAAGTTCAACAAAATTCCGGTTTGGGTTCGATTTCCTTATCTTCCTATCCATTTGTGGGCTGACTCTCTCTTTGAGGAGATTGGTGATGCTATTCGGAGTTTCATTATGGTGGATATGAATCCTTTGAGCTTTTTTTTTTTTTTTGGTAAATGACCATAGCCAAATCATTTTATTAATTTTTAAAGACCTAATACAACCCAGCTTACTAGGGGCACTGGTAGGAAAGAGCTGGGTAGAGAAAACCTCCAATTTAGCCCCGAAAATGAAAACTTAAGAGATTACATAACATCCTCTTATCCCTCCATGCGAACAATAGAGGAGCATTCAAGGATATTCTTCTTTACATATTATACTGAAACCATACATACAATTGCCCTTTTGGGTTGTTGATACATGAAAATATATATGTGATATAATGGAGCAACTTGTATCAAGATATGCAGTCTCCCCCGACCCCTCCAACTTTGGCACTACCAAGCTTATAAAGCTAGACTACCTGCAACCTGCACATCTCAAAACTGACAAGTTCCATCTATCTTGTTTTCAATGTTAGTACCTTATTTGCCACTTAGAAAATATAATCAGTGGAGTAGCTTAAGAGAGATGATTCAACGAAAAACAAACCATGTAGGCTAATTCCACAGTACAGTCTGGAGCACAACGGTACTTACTGTGCCTGCATACTGAGAGAAATTATAGCGATGGAGGGTCACATAGAAAGTACCATACTTGATAAGTTATATCTATATGCTAATACATGAATACTTCCATTAGAGCATTTGCATTGATGTAAGATGTGTGAAAGGAAAGGCCCTGATTATGATAGAAACTAAAATTGTATATATATATATATATATATATATATATATATATATATATATATATATATATATATATATATATATATATATATATATATATATATATATCGTAAATGAAAACAATATCAATATCATTATCCTTAGTTATCCAAATGAAAACAGTATCAATATCATTATAAGTATGTTTATGTGTATTTAGCGGATGAAGAAGCTCAAGAGAGAGCATAACCGAGGACATAACAGGGCATCCCCATTATCGAAATGAAAACATAACCAGGGATTGGCATATAGTTTATAAACTATAGACATAACTATACCAACTTATACTATTATGGTTCAAGCCAGTTTGGTTTACGTATGCCATGCCTATATATGATATAACTAACTATACAGGCACATCCCAAAGCCAGAGCCATCCCCGGTTGCAAAAACCTTTATATGAGGATACCCTTATTCCTTATTTTCATCTACGACTTCCGTACCAGAATCCCGTGTCTCTGCAGCACCCATGCCGTTGGGGTTTTCGGCCTACATCGGTACCCAACCCCCACCGATCATATAATCTACCCACCATTCTCCTTTTGGCTCTTTTACCACACCAAGCCATTGCTTGAGGAATATGATACTCCTCCTTATATCTGGTTTGCGTTGTAAAAAGGATTTCTGATCCTTGATCATGAGAATGGGTCTCTTGAAGTCTATTCTGAGTGCTTCACCCTTATCAATAGCCTTTGAGACCCTAACATAGTCTTCCGGGTAGGGGATAAGGAGTTTGTCGTCTACACAATTAATGGCCATCTCAAGATTAACCGAGTATTTGTTGTTAAAGATTATATTGCATAATGAAGCTGCAATTACCTTATCCTCTCCCATTGTGAGTAGAATGGTTGCAAAACCAGCAGGGATGTCACTGTTAACGTGTTTCCGATGCTCTGTGTTCAGGAGCTCATCACCCAAAATTCTCTCGGTCGCATGGATGACCAAATCATCCTCCAATCTTAGAATAATTGTCCAACGCTTCTTAGAGATCTCTCCAACAAAGGTCATCTCTCGTTTATCCGGAAATAAGCAAATACTAGAATCCATTGTTGAAGACAGAGTGCAATGTTGGAGTGGAAATACTGCCTCTAGATATATAAGGCTTTTAATGACTAACTCTGCCACTCATTTCAGGGATTAAACAATAAAGACTGGTGCTAGGAGATATGCTATCTTGCCATGAGTGGCTCTTCATCTCATGATAGGTGAGTGCAATGATTATCGAGTGATTCTGACAAGTATCTGTGTCTAGGATGCCATGCTGGATCGTTTCAAGAGATTGTAATTACTTAACTATTAATGATCATCTGTTAACCATCCGCTCTGGCGACTCAAGTGAATGATTGCCTCAACCAACCGAGCGACACCCGCATAAATGAGGCCTAACACATGATATATGATACTCTGTGTGTATATATTTATATATGTGTGTATGTTCATATATATATGTATATATATATGTATTCATATATATATATTCATATATATATACATATATACATATATATTATGTATATATGTATATATATTCATATATATACATACATATATATATATATATGTATTTATATACGTGTTAGCCCTTCCTATTTTAATTAAAAATTCCAAATTCCAAGGTCGCCTTTTGGTGTTATTTTCCTTTTGGTCATGTATTTCTTCTCTTTGAACTCGAGTCATTGAACCTTTTCAAAGTTCAAAGTTCAAAGTTCAAATCATGTTTTAAAAGAATTTTCATCACGGCTTTGTTTTATGGTAAAAACGAGCGCTTTGTTGAAATTGGTATTGAACTTGAACCATTGAACCTCTTTGGTTCAAGGTTCAAGGTTCAAAGTCGATCATGCGTCGGTTTTGTCTTTGCTTATTCATTGTTCTTTGTTATGTCGCGTAGTTGGTTTTATGTGTCGATTTGTGCTATTTCTCATAATTGAACTTGAACCTTTCAACCTTTTGGTTCTTGGTTCAAGGTTCAAAGTTTGAATTCTTAAAGTCTGAAGTTCCATGTAGAATTGACACATGCATCATGAAGTGAATGTGGCGACGAGAAAAGAGAATATTTTGGGGAATTCAAAATGTTAGATTCTAAATTATGACCCAAAAATAAATGCATGTTGGTTATATATCAAATCAGGCGTCAGCTCACACAAACTTACTTAATTAGTATAGCTAGCTAAGTTTTGAATGTAAATTTTGTCCATTTTTGTTGCAAAATCTAGCAATTGTTTCTAGAATGTTCTCAGTAGCCCTACAAGTGATGAAAATTAGAGGTATTGTATTTGCATTCAAAAGGTTTCCGAGAATTTGTTGTCGAGATCAAGTTAGTTTAAATCGTTCTCTCTTCTGCTGTATTTACTTGTTCTGGGAGCTAGTTGTTGTTCATTCCCCTTTGTTGTGTATGAGAATTCATTTCATTCCTAAAATTGTTTGTTTAAAATGAGAGGGGCCATTATCAGGCCAACTCTGCCCAAATTGGGCCGCACTTCTTGTTAGTTAGTTCACTTCCAGAAATGGGGGATACTTCATTAGCGCAGGCAAACTTCTCTGATTTTCTTGAGAGAGCCAAAAACCCAGCTCAAAATTCTATGATGGAGAAAATTGTGAAGAGTGGTTTGGTTGAGGTTGTTGCATTTCCCATCGCCGTACCATGCCTAGAGTTAGTATTGGAATGTATGAACCGGTATGATGTGGAGCACAGGTGTATCGAGAACATTAATGGTGAAGTGCTGTTAAAAATAGACAGGGAAATCGTAATGGCAGCTATGGGCATACCTCATAAGGAGCCATATGAAGACTGGACTATTGGCACTTCATACTCCTCCTTTTCTGAGAAAAAGAGTGCTTATAAAAGTGTGATTGCTAGGAATTGGTTATTGAAGATTCAAAAGGGAGGTTCAAGGTTACCAAGGCCACATACTAGAGTGCACTTCATAACAGAGGTGTGGGACATTGTCGTTCTGCTGAATAGGTTAAAAGGAAATGCCCTTGCCTTTTACTGGGAAGACTGGATGTATTTCTACATCCAAGTCATGCTCAATGGAAGCGCCTACCTAGATTGGGGGCAGGTTATTGTAGAAAGATAGCATGAGAGTCTAAACAGGTTTGCGAGAATGAGTGGTTTCTATATGTCTTCATATTTGTTTTATATGCTTGCTTGTACCCGGGATTGGAATGGCTTGCATCATGAACCCTAGATTGATGGAATAAGGGTATATGAATATCACCCTAACCTGCAGGAACAGAGATATGCAACAAATTTCATGAGATGGAATGACATTTTTGTAGGAAGATTGGTTTATGAATTGCAAGAAAACACAAATAAGAGGTTGTCGACGGAAGCCATGGAATTTATTGGTATTTATGGTAGTTTCTTTATTCAATTCCCTCAGTTCACATATATTAGAATTGGCGGCTTTCAGGATGAACATTTTAGGTTACCCAGGCATGTCTTGGATAGCTATGTTTTAATTGAAGTTAGTCGAAAACTAGCTTATATTGACAAGAAAAGTGGAGGGAAGTCTGGGGTGGTCTTTTCAGTAGAACTTGGACACTATAGTTGTGCATCAATTTCAGATGCCATGAACCTTGAACTTGAATTCAAAAAGTTCAATTTGCAATCGTATGTTGCCAGATATAAATTTGACAGTCGAGGATTTGTTATAGAGAATTTAGATGTTGATAATGGTTTTCAGCATGAAACTCAATTGGAGGATTAATGGGATAACTGTGTTGATGACTTTGAAGTTAGAAGAAGACCGTGGTCAAGATTCACAGTTCAACAAATTGTAACAATGGGCTTATCTATGAATGTTTTTGAGGTGCAAGAAGATGAAGACGAGGAAGTTGTTGATCCCGAGTTCGATGAAAGGATACAGGGACAACCTATCCCAGAAATTGATTGGAATAGGAAAGGGGACGATAGTATTCCGGCCAGAACCTTTAATGTGAACAGAAGAATAGAAAGATGGTTGAAAGATCGTCGTTTTAGACAAAGGCCTATACCTGCACCTAAAGATAAGAGAGTTGGTCGAACTCGTGTGACTTACCAAACATGTCTTCCTTCTTCTAACATTGTTGTTGATATTGTAGGTGATGAGAAACAAAGGACGGAGAAGGCCAAAATTGCAAATTTAGGAGAGTCTTCTGTGGGTTCCGCCTCTGCTCGTGTTACTAGGTCATGTACTAGGAAAAGCAATTAGAAAACCCTCACAAGTTCACTTGCAGTAGACTTGGATTCTGAGGAACAAACTCAAGGAGCAATAGATACTCAGATGTAGGACCAACCCATCACAGATGCTGCAGATAAAGGAAAGGAAATTCAACAACCTGAGGATTCTGGGAATACCATGGCTGTTATCACCATTACCAAGGGAAAAATCCACCGCTTCTAAGTGGCTGAGTGCTTTTCTTACCAATAAGAGGAATGTAATTCCTATTTCAATCTCGATGGAAGATATGGTCAACAAGTGTTTGGGAAGAACATAAAAGTCCAAGAGACTTAAAACAAAAATCATGATTGATGTGGATGAGCAAATGGGACATTGGATTGTAGAAGTAGCTAGACCCCCAGTAGATAAGGAGGTTGAGAATATCACTGAGAAAGATTTCATCATTGAAAAGACTGATCTAGGGGCAACTTCCTGGGCTGTTGATGCTAAACATTTGGAGACTTCAACCAAAAGGATCCTCACTAAGACTTGGAAGGATGAAAAAGACAAAAATGAGATGAATCAGATTATAATGCAAATGGTTCAATATATCAATGCTATTCAGAATCCAAATCCCCAACTGCTTTCCCAATTTTCTTTGTCGTTTGATCCAAAATCGACCATGAACCAGAGGTTACTTGATCAGGTTCAAAGGATCCGGATGATAAGAAATGCCTTTAGTGAATGGCTTGAATCAATTGAATAGAAGGGAATTCGCTATGTTTCTGATCTGGTCAAGGTGTTCGAGAACGCAGAGTCTGTGGGTAAAGAGTTAGAAACAAAAATAGTTGCTTGGGAGAAAGAGAAGAGTAAATGACTGGTTGTATTGAAGCAGATGAGAGATACTCAAAGATATGGAGTGATGAACTTCCTAGCTGAAAATCCAGTGCATGACCTTGATGATAATGTACTCTTCGTTTGCAAAGAGAATATTGAGTGGAGAAACTCAATTATTGAGCAAGGACATGAGGAATCCATCAAGCTTCTAAAAGAATTGAAAGAATTGACTAACACTATGAAAAAAGACATGAAATGCATTGATCTTCAAGTTCTAAAAGAGGATAAGGAGACGCTCAAGGACTCATCAAATATGATCCAAGTTTTCAAAGATCGAGTGTAGCAAATTCAAGAAGCAAAGTCCTTGACAATTGAAGATTTCTCAAAGATTGCAAGAATTGAATCTATGTTGGTTGTCTGTTTCGATCATCTTGAAATGCATAAGGGTAAGGTCTTACAAGTAAGCAAAAAGAAAGAGGTATGGAAGAAGCAAATCCTACATATTGGCCTCCCACATTACAAGCTCATTATGAACTTTTCTTCAGCTCACCTAGAATGGCGGAACATTCGAAGCACCCCCACATCGCAAGACAAACAGGTTGAAGCCATGTCATCTGTAGGAGTTTTATCGTGCCTCTATTGCTTGCGGCTTATGCCGCTTTTCTAGTTTAGTTATTGCTTTTTTAGTTTTAAAAACTAAACTTCTTTAACTCTCAAGTAGAGTTAATCATTTGACTCTGGTTTTATTTGTAACAGACTATCATAGCCCGACGACTATTTATATGGTTCTAGAAGTCTTTTTAAAGGTCCGAAAAACTTGGATTTAGAGGAACAGACTTAATTTTCTTTGGATTTCAGTGTAGACATTTTTGGTACATGAATGGAATGATCTTTTGATACGATCTACAAATTTGTGTTTGAAAGATATAGCAATCTCTGTTGGGATGTATGCTTATGTGCATAATACTTTATTTCATTACCAGTGCTTTCTTAGTATGTGAATTCATTTATTTTATTTTTGTTAAAAAAAAGGTGCTACATTGTTGTTTAAATGACTTTGATCCCCCTTGTCCTATGAGGCATGAGCGAGAATCAATCGACATTTATGCTACATTGAGAATTTTGGGTGGAATAAGTTTTTATATTGAATGGATATGTGCAGGAGTAAAGTCTGTGAGCTTTACATTTATTGATAATCATCTTGTAGCGTTCTTTTGTATTGACAAATGAATGTGAATGCCTTACTCGCTTTCTGGTGAAAAGTGTGTTTGTTTCTGAGTTATCTGCATACAAATTTATTGAACACCTTATGAGGAGCTACACTTTTATGCAGACGGTAAACCTAAACTTGATTCGCCCAACTGTTGGTTTTTTTTTTTCATGAAGGGTTTGCACGAGTCATCATTTTAAAAATATATAAAAAATCAAAGAAAAGGCAAATTTGTTAACCAACAGATTTTTGGCGACTCTGCTGGGGAGTCGAATAATAAGATCGGTCACCTGGTTACGGGATACAAAGAAATGGCTTTTCAATCTTTAAGAGTTTATTCGGTGCCATTAAAATTTTGCATTGTAAACAGGTTGGAGCCAAGTAGATATACTAGGTCTCAGAGGCGTGAAGGAATAGTTGACTATGTTTTTCAAGAATTGCAAAACATAACTTTTTAGCCATCCTTTTCACCTAAGAGATGAGCAAAAAGTAGACCTCCTTCTCCATCCCTTTCACTCCCTATATCCTTAGTTTGTCAAGCCCTAACCTTGCATGGTGTTGCCTTACCTAGTGTAATCAATCCAACACCTCTTAATATCCTTCTTGCAATGGCAACCAACAATCCTTGGGAGCCGCAGTAGGTCCGTTGAATCTGGGTCTAAATTTGAATGCTTTACCCAAATGATCGAGAGATCACTTGCCTAAATTCAGTGGTGATGGGAAGGTCACAGTTGATGAAAATTTGAATGCATTTAATGTTGCATGTGGTGTAATAGCCGTCCAACATGATGATGTTGCAGTAAGGTTGTTTGTACAAAAATTAACTAAAGCAGCTGCATATTGGTTTTATCATTTGTCGAATAGTGTAATAACAAATTGGCAAGATTTGAAAACTAGGTTTGAAGCTAGGTTCAAGGTAGCAGAGGACGAGCATTCCCTTTTGGCTCAGGTAACACAATTAAAAAAAGAAATCCCTGAATCTATGAGAGATTTTGTGGATAAATTTGATGAAATTGTTCATAAAATTCCTGCAATTCAGAAACCTTCAAATGATAACCTGAAATGTTTTTTTATAAATTCTATGCCCTCAGAGATAAGTTTCTTGATTCACAGACAAAGATTTGCAACCCTGAATGATGTTAAAACACTTGCTGTTGAATTAGAGGATGATTTGATCACTGTGTGAAAATGGAACAGAGAAGTACAAGTAGCCAATGTGCAACCCTCTACTTCTTTAGAATATGTAATTCAAAGACTAATGAATGATGTAATAACACTCAAAAGATAGTTACCCAAGGATAGTACATCTTATTCACAACCTTACCAAGACATACCAAGGAGGATTACAAATCAGTCTAGGGGAGCTAGCAATAAAGCCTTACAACTGCCCCCAGCTCAACAAAGATTGGCAATTGAAGCTCCACCACTAAAGGGGAGTATGTATGTTTTTCATCTCACTAATGATCATGATGCCAATTCTTGTCCAGAGATGGTGTGTTATGCTCAGCTCATTAGTTCTAAAGAGGTTTTAAATGAACTAAGTGAAGAAGAGTCTTTTAGGAAACCTAGCGTCTCTGAAATCCACTTCCCAGAGTACGAGTCAGATTCAGAAAGAGGAGGTGATGTGTTGGTTACCTTGGAAGATCCTTCCTGTGCAGTACTGACTAGAAACCAACATAATGTAAAATCTCAAGGTGCTCCCTCGTCTTCTGTTGTGAATTCTAAAGGTAAGGACATTGTTTCTAAGCTTCATAATAATGATTATAAACATCAAGAACAACAGTTGTTGAAATCTGTAGAGACTGAAGGTTCATTTGATATTGTAGAGTTTTATAAATCCTCTCGGATTCAAATTACACCAATTGAATACATTAAATTAAATCCCAAAGAACTTGATGGGCTAGTTAAGTTTGTAAAAGGAAATAATGCATTACAAGCTAACATGGTACAATAGTTAGTTAATGCTACATTGTCTTCTCAAGATGATGTGTCAATCCATCCTGTTACTCATGAAGTAATCCCTGAAATAATAGCCCATCAAACTGATGATATGCTATATGTTCTTGAATCAAAGCCCGAGCCTTTTTATATATCTTTGTTCATAAATGGTCACAAATTAAACAATTATATTATAGACTCAGGTGCCTTAGATAACATCATGCCATCTGCAGTAGCTAAAGCTTTGGGATTATCCTTAACAAAAACCTTTGGTAGATGTTATTCAATGGACTCCAAACAAATACCCTTATTAGGACTGATCAAAGATGCTCAAGTGGTCCTTGCTTCTCATCCAAATAAAATAATTAAATTAACCATTTTAATAGCTAATATCCTTGCAAGTTATGATATGTTATTAAGTCGCACATTTTGTAGAGACCTAGGGGGCGAGATAAAGATGGATTGGTCTTAAGCCACTATTCCCATAGGGAAACAACGAGTCATTTTGCAGCCTAAACGTAAATCTAAGCTCATTGTTTTTCCCTTTGATGATCTGAAGGCTCAAATTTTGTACCATGATTGCCAATTTGGAAATTATATGATCTTATCTGATAATGAAGCTGCAGAGAATTTGTCACAACTGGAGGCAGAAGAGAATCTATGGTTGATGGAATTCGATGGAAGTTGTGCAACATCAGGTTTTGGGGCCGGGGTAGTTCTCATTCCTCCCTCTGGTATACACATCCCTTTTTCTTTTAAACTGGAATTCAAGAACACAAATAATACTGCCGAGTATGAGGCCTTGTTGTTGGGATTAGCTAAAGCGAAAATATTGGGAGTAAAGCTTCTGCAAGTTAAGGGAGATGTAGAGTTGATTGGGAAACAGGTCAGAGGATTGTTCAATGTGAAGAATGAGAGATTGAAGCATTATCGAAATAGAGTCTGGGATGAAATTGAAGGTTTTGATGCATTTTCTATTGAAGCCATTCCTAGAGAACAAAACTCCAAAGTTGATTCTTTAGCAGTATCAGCTTCTCTATTGATTCCTCATCCTGAGTTTACAAATGATACCTGTGTATGGTGAAAATGGATAACAATAATAACAATATTGAAAGGCTAAATGAATTCAACCACCAAACCCTAGCCTAACAATCAACAAAGATCCACCATAACATATGAAGATTACCTAAGACAATGCAAATCAAATGAAATCACAAAGATTATACCATCACATGTCCAATAGGGTTTTGATCTCCATTCTTCCTATCTCCATTGATCTTGCTTGATATATTTGCTCTCAGATTTTATGTGCACAAGAGCTCAACAAAGAACGGAATGTGGTTGCAAGTAGGATCGTAATGTAGTCAAGTCCTCCAAATTGTCGATTAGGGTTTGATAAGGAAGGAAGCATCTCCTTATATAGAAGACACTCTATGAAATGGAGGGATAAGATTGAGAGGTGTAAAAGGAGGTCGGCTAGGATTAGAGGGTAGGTAAAAGAAATAATAAAATAATGAGAGGGGTAGGTAGTGTATGAATTAAGAGATGAATGACACGTGTCATAGGTAGAAAAGGTTAATGAATTAATTAAATAAATAAAGATTTATTTAATTAATGGAAGAAGTGGGATCAATTAAATAAATAAAATATTTATTTAATTTAAGAAAAGGATAATTTAAATAAATAAATGTATTTATTTAAATGAGAAATAAGGCTAGAAGAGGATAAATGAATTAATTAAATAAATAAAGATTTATTTAATTAATAGAAGAATTAAGCTTAGATAATTAAATAAATAAAATATTTATTTAATTAGATATGACAATTTTAGGTGTCTACAATACCTATCGAGTGGAATTGATATACCGACCTAGTGTACCTGATAATTCTGAATTTTGGCAGGTCTTCGAGAATGACAAACAAATCAACAACTTCTTGCATTGCATAGAAACATTCGCTACCACCTTCTTTGAAGGATCAAATGTTGAATGTAAGGCATTTTCGCCGGAACGAGGCTGAGAAATGAATGATGGGGTAATACAATTAAAAGGGAATAAGGTTCCTAAAGGGTTGGTCTCTTTAGAATGTCTCTTTGATCGTCATGATGCCTAAAAGAAGAGAAAAAACAAATAGATTCCTGCATTCCAAGATGTTGGTGGTTATGAAAGAGTTAATATTGGAACTGAGGAAGATCCCAAGTATATAAATCTAGGAAAATGTTGCTCACCTACAAAGAAAGAAAGGTTCATGGCTCTCCTGTTGGAATACAAAGACGTTTTTGCTTGGTGTTATGATGACCTGAAGAACTTCAGGGAAGGAAAATTTCAACATCACATTCCTTTGAAGCCTAGAATGAGTCCTTTCCGGTAGAAACTTAGAAATTTTAACCCCAAAGTAGTTGAAGCTATATTTCAAGAGGCAGACAAAATGTTGAAAGCCAGAATGATATATCATATTCACCATTCTACCTGGATAGCCAACATTGTCCCTGTCCGTAAGAAAAATGGAGAGATAAGAATTTGTGTGGACTTCAGGAATTTGAATTAGGCTAGTCTCAAAGATAATTACCCATTACCTGCTATGGAACATATTTTGCAAATAGTCTCAGGTTCATAAATGATGTCTATGCTTGATGGTATTTCTGGTTATAATCAGATTAGCGTTTCAGAAAGTGACTAGCATAAAACTGCTTTCATCACTCCCTGGGGTACTTTCGCTTATAATAGGATGCCATTTGGTCTGATAAATGCAGGGGCGACTTTCCAGAGGGCTATGGACTTATCTTTCGGTCATCTGAAAGATAAAATAATTGTTGTATATCTTGATGACCTAACTGTCTTCTCAGAGAGGAGAAAGCATCACCTAAGAGACTTGAGGAAAGTGTTGCAAAGGTGTCGGGAACATGGAGTGTCGTTGAACCCAAAGAAGTCAGTGTTCGGGGTTACAAAAGGTAAATTACTTGGTCACATTGTCTCTAAAGAAGGAGTTAGAGTGGATCCTGAGAGAGTAAAGGCAATTCAACAGTTAAATTTACCATCGAACAAAAATGCAGTCAGGTCTTTCTTTGGGCAGGTAAATTTTCTGAGGAGATTTGTTCCAGATTTTGTAGAAATCATTAGGTACATTGTAAACCTGGTGAGTGAAAAGAAAGTATTCAAATGGAATTAAGAGGGAAAGAGAGCATTTGAATCAATAAATGAAGCTATTGCTCAAGCACCTATTCTTGTTAATCCAGATTTTAAGAAAGATTTTATCATCTATTGTTATGCCTCAGAACATACCATGTTAGGGATTTTGTTACAAAAGAATGAAGAAAATGAAGAAGTTCCAATATCCTTCATGATTTTTTCCCTTAAGAAGCATGAATTGAAATATTCCCTGATGGAAAAGCAAGCGTATGCAGTCGTGAAAGTTGTAAAACAATTTAGGTACTACATTCTTCATTCTCACGCAGTAGTCTATGTGCCACATTCTGCTGTCAAGAGCATTTTAACACAACAAGATATTGGAATGAATAATAGAGCCTCATGGGTGTCTAAGATACAAGAGTTTAATCTGGACATTAAAACAACAAAATTAGTGAGGGGACAAGGCATGTGTAAGGTAATTGCAGAAAGTAAGAATGAAGTGATTGAGGAACTACCCCTAGTCTTATTTGTTGGACTTCAAGATTCCTGGTTTGCAGACGTTGCATATTACTTAACTTATGGAGATTGTCCAGTGCATCTCTCTCCAAGAGAAAAACAAAATCTGAGACTAAAGGCTACCAAATACATTATTTTTGATGATGTATTGTACAAAAAGGGGTTGGATGGAACTTTCCTATGTTGTGTGGACAAGTCACTCCAAGAGTCACTGTTGAAGACCTTTCATGATGAAGCCTGTGGTGGTCATTTTTCATCAACAGTAACTGACTACAAAATCTTGAGAAATTGTTATTATTGGCCAGGTATGTTTAAGGATGCATATGCTTGGGTAGCTAAGTGTGAAAAATGTAAGTTATTCACAGGGAAGCCACAACTTGCAACATTACCTCTTAGACCGGTAGTTGTTGATGAACCATTCAAACAATGGGGTTTAGATTTTATAGGTCCCTTGTTGCCTACCTCAAGTGCTAGACATACACACATGATGATAGTCACATATTACTTCACCAAATGGGTTGAAGCTATTCCAGTGCGGAAGACAACTTCTGAGGTTGTTTGTCATTTTCTCAAAGAAAATATTCTGGTTCGATTTGGAGTTCCTCAGAAAATTGTGGCTGATAATGCAACCAACTTCTCTTCTGCTGAGATTTCATTGTTTTGTTATGATCAAGGGATATCTCTTGCCCACTCTTCAGATTATTATCCTCAGGGTAACGGCTAGGCGGAGTCAAGTAATAAAAATCTGATAAATATTATGAAGAAGTTGGTGAGTGAAAATTTCAAAGACGGTATGAAGTTCTTTGGGCGGATCGTACCTCTCCAAAAAGAGCTATAGGGAGGTCACCTTTCGAACTAGTGTACGACATGGGGGCTCAAGTGTCACTTCCCTTAGAACTTGCAGCTTCAAAGTTACAGATTGTTATTGGAGATGTATATTTTCAAAATTCTCTGGAGAAGAGGATTATGCATTTGATTAGGATTGATGAAGAAAGAGATAAATTGGTTGATTGGATTACAAAACATCAAATGAGGGTCAAGAAAATATTTGACAGGAAAACCAAGCCATGAAAATTCATGTTGGGTGATCAAGTTTTGCTTTGGGATAGAAGAAGAGAACCAAAGGGTGCACATGTGAAGTTCGAATCATTCTGGAAAGGACCGTTTGCAATTCAAGAGGTAAAAGGCCCTAATTTTTTCAAGTAGGCATATCAGGATGGTGTTGTTCTTCCCCTGACCTATAATGGGCAGGATCTGAATTTATATCAATTGTAAGCGAGAGTCCCCCGCAAATCTTGTACATAAGTTTTGTTGTGTTTGGTTTGTTGTTTCGGTTCCGTTTTTGTGTCTGTTTTGGTCCTTTTGATTTAAGGCTCATTTGCGAAACTAGAGATCCTAAGGTTCATGTCTAGGTCCCTTACTGTCCCAGTCCCCAGTCAGAGCCAATGTTAGCCCTACCTATTTTAATTAAAAATTTCAAATTCGAAGGTCTCCTTTTGGTGTTATTTTACTTTTGGTCATGTATTTCTTCTCTTTGAACCCAACTCATTGAACCTTTTCTAAGTTCAAAGTTCAAAGCGTGTTTTAAAACAATTTTCATTGCGGCTTTGTTTTATGGTAAAAGTGAGCGCTTTGTTGAAATTGGTATTGAACTTGAACCATTGAACCTCTTTGGTTCAAGGTTCAAGGTTCAAGGTTCAAAGTTGATCATGTGTCGGTTCTGTCTTTGCTCATTCATTGTTCTTTATTATGTCGCGTAGTTGGTTTTATGTGTCGATTTGTGCTATTTCTCATAATTGAACTTGAACCTTTCAACCTTTTGGTTCTTGGTTCAAGGTTCAAAGTTTGAATTCTTAAAGTTTGAAGTTTCATGTAGAATTGACACATGCATCATAAAGTGAATGTGGCGGCAGGAAAAGAGAATATTTCGGGGAATTCAAAATGTTAGGTTCTAAATTATGACAAGAAATCATGATAATTCGTGAGTCGTGTGATGGAATGACCTGAAATTAAATGCATGTTGTTTATACATCAAATCAGGCGTCAACTCACATGAACTTAATTAGTATAGCTAGCTAAGTTTTGAGTGAAAATTTTATCCATTTTTGTTGCAAAATCTAGCAATTGTTTCTAAAATCTTCTTAGTAGCCCTGCAAGTGACAAAAATTAGAAGTATTGTATTTGCATTCAGAAGGTTTCCGAGAATTTGTTGTCGAGATCAGGTTAGTTTAAATCGTTCTCTCTTCTGTTGTATTTACTTGTTGTGGAAGCTAGTTGTTGTTCAATCCCCTTTGTTGTGTATGAGAATTCATTTCATTACTGAAATTGTTTGTTTAAAATGAGAGGGGCCATTATCAGGCCAACTCTGCCAAAATCGGGCCACACTTCTTGCTTAGTTAGTTCACTTCTAGAAATGGGACATTGGATTGTAGAAGTAGCTAGACCCCCAACAGATAAGGAGGTTGAGAATGTCACTGAGAAATATTTCATCATTGAAAAGATTGATCTAGGGGCAACTTCCCAAGCTGCTGATGCTAAATATTTGGAGACTTCAACCAAAAGGATCCTCACTATGACTTGGAAGGATGAAAAAGACAAAAATGAGATGAAGCATATTATAATGCAAATGGCTCAATATATCAATGCTATTCAGAATCCAAATCTCCAGCCGCTTTCCCAAGTTTATTTGTCATTTGATCCAAAATCACCCATGAACCAAAGGTTACTTGATCAGGTTCAAAGGAGCCGGATGATTACAAACGTCTTTATTGAATGGTTTGAATCAATTGCACAATAGAGAATTAGCTATATTTCTTATCTGGTCAAGATGTTCGAGAATGCCGAGTCTGTGGGTGAAGAGTTAGAAAAAAAAATAGTTGCTTGAGAGAAAGAGAAGAGTAAAGGGTTGGTTGTATTGAAGCAGATGAGAGATACTCAAAGATATGGAGTGATGAACTTCCTAGCTGAAAAGCCAGTGCACGACCTTGATGATAATATACTCTTCGTTTGCGAAGAGAATATGGAGTGGAGAAACTCAATTATTGAGCAAGGACATGAGGAATACATCAAGCTTCTAAAAGAATTGAAAGAATTGACTAACACTATGCAAAAAGACATGAAATGCATAGATCTTCAAATTCTAAAAGAGGATAAGCAGACACTCGAGGAATCATCAGAAATGATCCAAGTTTTCAAAGATTGAGTGCAGCAAATTCAAGAAGCAAAGTCCTTGACAATTAAAGATTTCTCAAAGATTGCAAGAGTTGAGTCTATGTTGGTTGTCTATTTCTATCATCTTGAAATGCATAAGGGTAATGTCTTAAAGGTAAGCAAAAAGAAAGAGGTATGGAAGCAATGAATCCTACATATTGGCCTCCCACATTACCAGCTCATTCTGAACTTTTCTTCGGCTCACCTAGAATGGTGGAACATTCAAAGCACCCCCATATTGCAAGAAAAATAGGTTGAAGCCACGTCATCTGCAGGAGTTTGATCGTGCCTTTGTTGCTCGTGGCTTATGCTGCTTTTCTAGTTTAGTTATTTCTTTTTTAGTTTTAAAAATTAAACTTCTTTAACTCTCAACTAGAGTTAATCATTTGACTCTGATTTTATTTGTAACAGACTATCATATCTTGACGGCTATTTATATGGTTCTAGAAGTCTTTTTAAAGGTCCGAAAAAACTAGGATTTAGAGGAACAGACTTCATTTTCTTTGGATTTCAATGTAGACATTTCTGGTACATGAATGGAATGATATTTTGATACGATCTTCAAATCTATGTGTTTGAAAGATATAGCAATCTCTGTTGGGATGTATGCTTATGTGCATAATACTTTATTTCATTACCAGTGCTTTCTTAGTCTGTAAATTCATTGATTTTCTTTTTGTTAAAAAAAAGGTGCTACATTGTTGTTTAAATGACTCTGATCCCCCTTGTCTTGTGAGGCATGAGCGAGAATCGATCAACATTTAAGCTACATTGAGCATTTTGGGTGGAATAAGTTTTTATATTGAATGGATGTGTGCAAGAGTAAAGTCTATGAGCTTTACATTTATTTATAATCATCTTGTAGCGTTCTTTTGTGTTGACAAATGAATGTGAAAGCCTTACTCGCTTTTTGGTGAAAAGTGTGTTTGTTTATGAGTTATTTGCATAAAAATTTATTGAACACCTTAAGAGGAGTTGCACTCTTATGCAGAGGGTAAACCTAAACTCAGTTCACCCAATTGTTGGTTTATTTTCTTTGTCATGAAGGGTATGCACGAGTCATCATTTTAAAAATATATAAAAATCAAAGAAAAGGCAAATTTGTTAACCAGCAATATGTATATGTATATGTATACACACACACACACACACACACACACACAGAGGTGTGTGTGTGTGTGTGTGTGTGTGTGTGTGTGTGTGTGTGTGTGTGTGTGGACTAAGAGCATGAGAATGGAAGTATGAGAGTAGACAGAGTATATGAAAATATGAGAGTATATGATGTATATGAATAAATTTAAAGATCTAGGTATCCTATGAATATATGTTTATTATATATATATATATGCAAATATATATGTGTATATATATATCGATGTGAGCATGAGGATGAAAATATGAGAGTAGGGGATGAGTATAAATGAGTACTAAGATCTGGGTGTGCATCTAGTTGCTTGTGTTATGACTATTCTGAGTGAATGGGGATGTAGGACGTGGTTTTATTAATTCCATCTGCCCCTATATTGGCTAAATTATCCGCCAATGAGTTAGCCTCTCTGTATATATGATTTATTCTATAATTTGGGAGGCTTTCTAGTAATGATAGAGATTTGTCCAAAAGGCTTCTAAGTTCCCAATTTGGCATTATCCTGGTTCTGATTGCATTAATTATAATGGTTGAGTCACCTTCAATTTCTAATTTGGATATTTTCAATTGTCTACATAGGTTTAATCCTTCTATTAGGCCAAATATTTCTGCAGTGTTGTTAGTGCATTGTCCTAAGTGTATGGATTTAGAGCCAATGCAACTACCATTATCTGAATGTATTATACAGCCTGCCCCTGCCAACCATGGGTTTCCTCTGGATGATCCATCGAAGTTGAGTTTATACCACCCATTCCTTGGGGGTTGCCATTTGCATGCTTTCCTCATAGCAATTTTATCTATGCCTTCCTTCCCAACGAAGGGAGGGATCTTGATTCCATTCCACTGCTTTCTGATAAAGTTATCCCAGTCTGTAAATATCTTGCCATGTTGTGGGATAGTCAAATTCTTGTTGTTGGTTATTTCAGTGATAGAGGCTTCTATCTTTGCTATGATATTATCCACTTGCATTTCTGTATCCTTAAATATTCTCCTATTCCTCTCCTTCCAGATCTCCTAGATGACTATAGCTGGACTGCAAATCCATAAGTTGTGGAACACACTATTTCTTTTGATGATCAGCCAACCTTTGAACCACTCCATTAGGGAGGGAATAAGAGTGCCTGACCATCCTAGTTGGACCATCAACCAGTACCAACATTTATGTGAGTAATTGTAGGTTGTAAAGATGTAGTCATTTATTTCCTCATTCTCCTTACATAAGAGGCAGATTGATGGCCCTTTGTATCCTCTAAGTTTAAATTGTTCTACTATGAGAACCCTTCCTTGAATTGTAACCCAAGCAAAGAAGCCAACTTTTGGGAGACAAAATTTGTCCCAGCATAGTTTAGTCAAGATGTAATCCTTGCAGATCTTTGCCTCATCGTATATGGTTCTAAAGCCGTCTTTATAGTTGTACTGCCCATCCTTAGATTTAGACCATATCAGTTTATCTGACCCATGTCTGAAGATTATCATCCTACATCTGAGTATTTGATGTAGTTCTTGAAATTTATTATCCACCATGAAAGGATGCATGTGTTTCCATTTTCATCCAACCGTCAATTTTGGTTCCATTATTATATATTATCTTACATAGTTGCCCCATAGGACTTTCAATTGTTCCTTTATACCAGTAGTATCCATAAGTTTGTCTATCGGAGGATGTCCCCCCCAGGAGTCTTCCCAGAACAAGGCAGATTTGCCATCGTAAATGTCCTAGGACAGGTGGTTGGAGATGAGTATGCGACAATCTTTTATGAAATTCCAAATTCTGGAACCTTTGGGCGGGTCCATATCCCTGAATATTTCCTCCCTATGATTATTCGTCAGATATTTGTTCCTGAGAATTCTAGCCCATTCGGCTTCCGAGGAGGTGTATAATCTCAAAACTAGTTTTTCCCCTAAGGCCTTATTTTGCCATAGAAGTTTCCTAATCCTTGTACCACCATCACATCTATTTTGTCCCATGATATTAGTTTGATTTTTTTCCTGTCCTTTGTGCCTTGCCAGTAGAAGTTTCTGATTGTTTGAGTCAATTTCTTGTAGGCCCCCATCGAAAGTGGGATACATGATAGGAGGTAGATGGGCATCGCCGCTAAGACTGTCTTAATAAGTGTTAATCTTCCTGCCCCTGTTAGCCATAATCCTTTCCAAGATGACATCTTTTTCCTAACCTTCTCACTCAAGGGATCCTAGAGTTTATTGGTCCTGGTGCCTTTATCCAAGGGTAAGATATGTACATGGTAGATGACCAATTATGTAACCTAAAATTTTTGCAATTCTAGATTCCTCCCATGCTGTCATGTTAAAAAATAATATTTCAGATTTTTCGTCATTGACCTTTTCCCCATATGTCAGCCCATAAGAGTGCAAGATTCTCTTGATTTTCGTGGCTTCATTTAACCTCCCTTTTCCCAGTGTCATTGTGTCATATGCGAACTGTTGGTGTGTACACGAGTCCACACCTCCTGTAATTTGGATACCAACTAGCCTTCCAGCTCTCCGTGATGCATCAAAGCATCTTCATAGGGCTTCAGACATAATAATAAATAAAAATGGGGAGAGTGGGTCTCCCTAACTTAGGCCCCTAGTTGCTTCAAAAAACCCTTCCGGCTTCCCATTCAATAGGATTGAGAACCTTGGGTTTGAGATGCAAAAGTGGATCCAATTTACCCATTGTTTGTTAAAGCCAAAGGCTCTCATGCAACTACAGAGGAAATACCAATCCACTTTGTCATATGCCTTCTTAATATCTAGTTTTATAGTTATATTTGGTTGGCCTTGGGCCTGAATGGAGTGAATGGCTTTTTGGACTATGACTATCCCATCTAAAATTGATCTACTGGTTACAAAACCCGTTTGCTCTTCTGAGATAATGGCTAGCAATAGCTTTTTCAACCTATTGGCCATGACCTTTGATAATAATTTATATGTCATGTTGCACAAAGAGATGGGCCTGAAATCTTCCCATTTTGAGGGGTTCTCCTTCGTCGAGAGTAAGGCTAGGAAACTGTTATTAATTTCTTTCAAGAATTTCCCTGCATTTCGGGCAGATTCCAGGGCATCGGTGACCTCATCTCCTAAATTGTGCCAACATTTCTGATAAAAACTGGCAGGGAATCCATCTGGCCCAGGGGCCTTATCCCCTTGGAATTGAGATAAGGCAATTTTAACTTCTTAATGGGTGATTTTGGAATTCAACATATGATTATCGTCATTTGTTATTAGTTTAAGTATGTTTTTTAATAAGGTCCTATTGTTGAGGAGATCAAAGTGCTCCTAGTTATTGAGGATATTTTTAAAATATTGGGTTGCATCCTTCGCAATTAGATTATGTTCCGTAATGGTTTGGCCACTGTCGCTGGTGATCTGAGTGATTTTATTTATTGCCCTTTTTAGTTTGACACTGTTGTAGAAAAATTTGGTGTTTCTGTCTCCATCCTCTAGCCAAGTTTCTCTAGCTTTTTGTTTCTAGAATATCTCTTCCTTGGCTAAAATATCCTCATACTCACATAGAAGCCTTTTCTCTGGTTCATATGTTGTTTGGGTCATCCCATGTTGCATAACAATGTTATTCACTATTTTCAGTTCCTTTTCAACTCTCACCTTTTCCTCGAAGATGTTTTTGAATTTTTTTTTGTTCCAATCTAGCAGTTTATGTTTAATCTCTTTCGACTTTGAGACAAGACAATGTACAACTGCATAAGCACATGATAAGCTTTTCAAAGTGATTACCACCATATCATCTTCTTTCATTTTCAAACTAATAACTAACAACTGACCTTTGATGTCCTTGATCTTGAATAAATACACTTTCAATTAATCTTTCTCATCCATTCTTTGGACTTTAGGAAGCATTTCATTTGTCATAGATAACTTGATCAACATTATTGCTTCACGCTCATGTTCATCAAATTTATTTTAGTCTATACCTATAATGGCCAAATATGATTCTTTACCAAGGACAATATTTGTGAGGCATCTATATGAAAAATAATTACCATACACTACTTCCATGTATTATAATTTTTCTAAGGTATCTATGGTTTCCTTTCAACATGATATTGGCTAATGAGGCCATTTATAGTATTCTTCCCTTACTCAACCTATAGTTTTAGAATAAGAAAAAATATTTCATTGTGATTCTCACCACAACAACAAATAAATAAATAAATGCTTCCTTGTCGACACCATAGCAAAACCTTTAACTATCTTGTAAATATGACATTTAAATCAATGCCCTAGTAGCAAAAAATATATTTAAATATTATTAAAAAATACACTCAATCGAGATTGTCCTAGCTATTATTTTGAGGGAAAAATGATTCAGTTTTTTATACTAGTGTAATGTGCCCTAGCCAACACAACCTACAAGTTTGTGGCCTTGCGAAAACATAATTTACTATAAGAACATGTCTCAATCTACCAAAAAGACTTGCAAAAAAATTGTAGAAACCTTGATGCAAATTTGACAAAAATATTTACAATTTTTCTTTTTAAAAAATATTGATTTTTAAGAAAAGCTTAGTTGTGATTTAAAAAATGTGTGCCCATGTGACCTTCGATTCTCCTTAGAAATGATATTTATGTAATCTTAAAAAATGACATATAATTCCATATGAATCCTTTTGGTTGTTTACTATGCTACGTGGATGATTCCTTGATTAGTCTTTGCTAGAAAAAGTCCTTAGGTCTTCACGCTCTTATAATCTTTGTGGCTTTAGCTAAGCTCTAATACCATGTTGAGTACATAAAGATAACCAAGATATTCATTGATAAAATATGAAGCATAAGGTTTCTTATATAGGATAATTATGAAGGATGACAAACCAAATTATGAATGTAAAATAAATAAAAAAGACTTACTAAATAGAAACAAACATAAACTATATTCTAAGGTGGGAACAACTTTATTAAAGTTGACAACTAATAACTAAATCCAGGGAAATTTGGTTGAAGGTGATAGAAAATACTCTTTTTTTCATGCATCAACAAAATTAAAAAATAAAATGTCTCCTGCAGTTGTCTCTCTTGTTGTTCCCACTCGCTCCCCTGCTACCATTCTCCTTGATGGTACCTCAACCCAGTCTGTCGCAGAGGCTCCTGATGGTTCCCCATGGGCGACGGTTGCTGCAGAAATCCCCGCAGCGGCTCTACCCGGGGGCCGTCAACATATTTTCACAAAGGGGGGGGGAGAAGGGGGTTTATCCCTGTCTCCTGTGCGGCCTCTGTTAATGTGGATAAGGATTCATTTTGAGAAATAGAGAATAATGTGAAGGTTTTTACGGAGCATGGCATTATCTGTAGATTCAAGGGTATTTGGCCCAGCCTCCCAGAGCTGCATGAATGGATCTCTCATCACTGGGATCCACTCATTTATGGTATTGTTCACATATACACTATGGCTAAAGGTTTCTTTGTAGCTAAATTTGAGAATGCTAAGGATAGAAGAAAAATCCTGCGTGAAATTTTTTTCTATGAGAAAGGTAAAATGTCGCTTTTGGCCAAACCCTGGCACTACAATTTTAACCCCCTTTTTGAGAAGTTCAAAAAAATTCCAATTTGGGTTCGGCTTCCTTATCTTCCTATCTATTTGTGGGTTGACTCTCTCTTTGAGGAGATTGGTGATGCTATTGGGAGTTTCATTATGGTGGATAATGAATCCTTTGAGCTTTATCACACTACTTTTGCTCGCATTCTGGTGGAGGTAGATGTGTCTAAGGGACTACCAGCTGAGATTATCATTAACTCCTCTTTTGGCAGCTGGGTCCAAACTTTGGATTATAAAGGTATCCCATTTAGGTGTCGCAAATACTTCAAAACTGGCCATGCGACTGAGAATTGTGGGCTTGAGAAGAAAAAACTTGCTCCATGGTGTGTTGTCACTTCTTCTGCCCCATCTACTGAAGGGGGTCATCTACCTGCGACGGTCGTTGCTCCCTCTATTGTTGCTCCTTTTTCCACTTTGGATAGATCCGTGTTGGGCCCTTTGGATTGGTTTGTTGCAGCAACTAAAGTTGAAGAGGGTTGGATAACTATAAAAGGGAAGCATTCAAAGACGTCCAAACCCTCTTTTGATATTACTCTTTGTTCCCACAAGATCAGTTGTAAATCTTGAGGGCCCTTGTAGTGGGTTGTTTGGGCTGTTTTTTCTGGCCCTGTCCTAGGATGGATTGTCTGCTATCTTTCGAGGCAGACTCTATTTTTTGGTTGTGCTCTCTCCTCTTGGTTGGGCAATCGAGTTCTATCCCTAGTTGATATGTAAAGGGTTTCGGGTCCCTTCAAAACCTGTTTTTCACTTAATCAAAAACAAAAATTAAAAAATTCTAATCAGATTACTTTTGTTAAATCTAATCAAAATATTGTGCTAACAGAGATTAGACATATTCAATCAAGGTTGCAAATCTCTTGGATGACAACTCTTATGATGAGAATATGAAAGACGTAATTTTAAGTCAAATTTCATGTTTAATTTCAAAAGAACAAAATGATTTATAATTAATTTTGTTCACTTTAGAAGAGATCATATCAATTTTGTTTTCCATAGAGTGCCAGAAGGCTCCTAGTTCAGATGGATTTCCACCATTTTTTTCTAGAAGTGTTGAGGTTTCCTAAGCGTAGATGTGTAGTGGGAAATGAAAGAAGCGAAAAGAAACAAAAAGATCTTTAAGGAAATAAATGGTACACTTGTAGTCCTCATTCTTAAATCAAACAATATAAACACATGTAGATTTTAGATTAGTTTCATTGCATTGTGTAATACTATTTACAAGATAATTATTAAAGCTTTAACAGTCAAATTTTTCGAAATTATTCCTCATTTTATCTCTTTAGAGAAAAGGGTTTTGTCCTAGGTAGAAAAATATTTGAAGGAATATTAATTGCTAATGAGGTTGTTCATTCTATTTAGGAGAATATGATTCCAACAATGGCCATAAAGCTTGACATGATGAAAGCCTACAACAAGGTAAAATGGACCTTTCTTATTAAGATTGTAAATTTTTTTGGCTTTAGTCCTAATTGGTGTAAATTAATTTTGGAGTGCATATCTACTACAAGGTGTTCTATCCTAGTAAATAGCTAACCTAGTAATTTCTTCCAATCTTCACAAGGGCTAAGAAAAGGAGACCCTATTTCTCTTTTTTTGTTAATCACCATTGTAGAAGACTAAAGTATAAATATTATTAATGCACATTTGATTGGTTCATGGCAAAGTATTAAGGTCCCTGATAATTTCCTCTCATCACTCGTTGTTTGTTGATGATACCTTACTATTTGGTAGATCCAACTTTGAGGAGGCTTCTTCATTGAATAGAAATTCATTAGATTATTGTTAGATTTAGGACATGCTCTAAACAAAGCTAAATCCAATATCTTCTTCTTCATTACTCTTGTTTTAATTATTAACAAAATATCTAAGTTACTAGGCTTCAAAAAGGAATTTATGACCAATACTTATCTTGGAATTTCATTGTTCTTGGGAGGAAGAAAGCCAAAGTTTTGCAATAAGGTGGTCTCTTCCCTAAATAAAATACTGTTCTCATGGAAAGGTGAGTGAACCCTTGATTGTAGGATTATGCTCATCAAATTTGTTCTTGCTACTCTTCCAAAATATATGATGTCTCATTTGCTAATGCACTCAAAAGTTATATCCTCCATCACTAAAAGCTTAGGTTTTTTAATGGAGTGGAAAGGGTAATAATAGGAAAATTTCTTTAATGGCATCGAAAAAGGTTTGTAAACCTAAGCATTGTGGTGGTTCTAGGATTAATGATTTGGTAATTCAAAATCTGGTCTTAGGCGATAAGCTAGCTTGAAAACTTCATTCTTCTCCTAATTCAAAGTGGTGTGAATTTATATAGAATGAATACATAATCGGTTGAAAAGGTTCGTATCTTTATTATTCATGATGATAAGAAAGCTAAATTCTAAAATGACTTTTGGAATTATTTTGAGGCTTTAAAGTGGAGAAGTGATTTGTTTGATGCAAAAGCATATCTATCAAAAAATTATGGTTTAGAAGTCGAAAATTATTTTATGATTAGCTAGGTTAACAACTTGCCTCTAGCTAAATAGAAGGATTTCTCCTTTTGCCCCTTGATGATCAATGTTATGTTGGAGTTATTTGTTCAACCCCACAAGCCCATGAATCACTTGCAAGAAAAACACCTATCACCTCTAAAGAGAAAAAGTCATAATTGATGTTATGCAACATTGAGAGAGAATTGATCCAAAGAGGAATCTGATAATTAGATTAACCAGTAACGAAATTGGATAGAATACAATGAATGAATGAATGACTTACTTTATAGAAAGCAATATAAACCTAATCTAAAATTAGGAAACTAAAATTAGCTCAAATAACTAAAGATTAACTCAACTAAGTGAACTTAATCTATTATTAGCCTAATCTAATAAAAGATAAAAATCACTTAATTTTAGCTTAAGTGAATAAAGTAATTAAATGATTAGATAATGTTAATTAATCCAACATATTCCATCCTTAAAAACATTTTTAATAAAAGGCAAATATTCTATTATAGGAGAGAAGATAAATGGACTTGCTTGGGTTCAAAGTCAGCCACTTAATCAAAGAGGGTATAACAACAAGTATCCCTTTGTTTCATCTAGGGTTTGGCTTCAAGATCTTTGTTGAGACAAATCTTACCTTCCTAAGGTTGTAAAAGTGTGGTATTGTAAAGAATTTGAAATGTCCTCTATGCAAGAATACTAGGAGATCAATAGATCATTTGTTACTACATTGAATGTTTACTTGAAAATGTTGGTATTGGTATTGTGATCCTCTCTCGAGGAAAAGTGCTCGACCTTGTATTTTGTTTTAGATGTTCCCAAGCTGGCCTACTCTTTTTCAGAACTCAACCTTTGGATGCTTATGGAAGCTCCTTGCCTCTCTTCTCATTTGGCACATTTGGAGAGAGAAACTTCAAGTTTTTTAGAAATCAAGAATGCTCTTGGGATACAATGATCTATATGCTAGAACTTACAATAAGTAAAACAATAATAAGCTCTATCCTCTATGATCATTAACACTAACTTTATCATTAAAATATGGCCTCTTTTGAAGTTTCCTCCTCATCTTGGTACTATTAGTAATATGGATGGCATAATAGGTTAGAGGTTGAATGGATTACGTTTTGTACTAGTTTTATTAAAATCAATTTTGATGAACCCTCTAAGGGGAACTCGGGTCCTTTAGGGATTGGGTATGTCATTTATGATATTTCTTAGTGTAGGTTTTTTAATATTTATTTTTCCTACACATTATTAAACATAATTAGGACATAAGGGAAATATGAGGACACGTGGCATAGTCCTACATTTACATGCGTCATTCACACCCACATTTGAGTGGTTGAATGTCACGTCCTCTTTTGGACTCATTTGCCACCTCCCCATAACCATTTGTTTGTCCCTACCTGAGTTGGTTTGCCACATGTTTGACATTTTCCAAGTAGGCACAACTCCCACCTAATTTGGCTATTTGGGAGTTATTATTCCTCTTGGAATTATGTGCCCACATTTTGCTATATAATCAGCACTCATCTCTCCCTTATGAGTTAACTCAGAGCTAACTCTGATGAATTCATATCAGCTCAGCCAGTGCAAGGGAGTGTTGATCCATATTGTATCTATTGGAGTGTGATAATATCATCGTTCTGTTATTGCACCATATTTTAGCATTTCATCCTCTTTGTTGCTCTCGTGTAGAAGGTTGGTCTTGGTTTTGTAGGTGATCTTGGGAGATTGAGTCCATTGTTGCTAAGAACATGCCTTCAAGAACAAGAAACGAAGCAAAAACATAGGCTCTTTCCATGGAGATTGGATTAGTACTAAACGAAAAACTCTACAAGGTTGTAATTGAAGGGGATTTCACGATGGTCATTATGTTAGGGTTAAGCTATCATCTACCTTGTAAATCCTATGTAGTTTGCATGATTCCAATATATTTGGAAAGTGTCCCTAGTAGCTTGGGCTGTATTGTAAAAATAATTTGTAATATTTATTCTCACCATGTTTGCAATATATTCGTAAGGGATGAAGGGTTGCACTAGCAATGGTAAAGGTGGCATTTGCACATAAATATTTGATTTTTTTCTCCAATGTTGACACTTGGAATGAGATCGTAAAATACAAATGAAGAGGACGAAAAGGTGATTGTTGGGCTTCTCCAAGTGGATATTTGGAAAGAGGCAACACTTGTCTCTTCATATTTCCTCATTTGTAGCATTTCATATGATGTTGCATTTCCATGTTTGGTCACCTAAGTTGGAGGGAAACTTTTTGGAGCTAAAACTTTGTCTTTACACATTCTTGGGAGGCAAATTAAATGATGCGACATTTGGAATGGAGAAACATTACAAAATTCATATATCATGGCTTGGGAAAGATAACAACAATTTTTATTACAAAGAAGACTTAACCTTAAAATGGACCATGATTACTTAAACTGATAAGGATTTAAGAAAATATCATAGATTTGTTGATTAGCTAGTTAATTTTCAGAAATAGGAAATATAAATGAATGAAATATCAATGTATATAATTTTATTACCCATGTGTGTGTTTTTAAATGTTTCAGTACTTATGGTTTGCATCATCATCATCATTATGACTCTTTTCCCTATATACTACCTACTTATGAACTAAAACTGTCATATAGTCTTCAATGATAATTCTGAGATTTTTTTTGTTTCAAATAGCATTCTTCATCTACCTTTCTGAGTATATAAGACTGCAAACTGTAAATAGGGGAAAGCATATAAATTTACAATGCTATGTTATACATGTTAATGGATGTTTTATGATAATTTTGTTTTGTTGGTTGAATGTTCTTTGAAATTGATATATTGCTGCTCTATTTTGGTATAATTTGTCTCCTGATTTTTACATCTAGCTTTTACTTTTTTGTCACCCACATCAGATGGCTCGATGTTCTTTTTTTCATTGTCCGGTTTGGAGAATTCATTATTAGCTTTATGCACACTTGCATAATGTTAAAAATGCTTAAAACTGTTATTCGTATTCTCTAATGGTGATGGCACTATTGAGTGGCTTTGCTGGTGTAGGATGGGGCAAAACTTAAATTGCCATTTTTTAATTCCATATTGTATACAATTTATAGTGTTTGTGTATTACATTGTACAAAATCCTGGATTTATCGGCCAGTAATTGATTGTCAATCTCCTGTTGCCAGTTTCATCAAGAAAAACTGCAATTTTTTTGGTTTAATAATTTAGGTTTTGGGTTTGTTTATAATTCATCCGACAATTTGTTTTTGATTAAAAAACAGCGTTGACTAAGGTGCCGACCCTTTACATAATCTAGAACTATCCACAAAACAAAAATACAAAACTAACCAGGCAGGTGAAGAAGACCTGCAGAAACAACACAAACCCAGCCCAAATCAAGGGAGGACAGTGACATCCGAGCCAAGCTTGGGGTAGAGACTGGGAGGGAGGGAGGAACCTCCCCTTCTGCCGTATGCGAACCACCGTCCAAGCGATGGAATCTTTAGGGTCCTCGAAATGGAGATCTTCTGGAAGGGAATCAGCAGAAGGCGGACCTGTAAGAGCATCCATAGGCTGCAAGAAGGACGCAGAAGATTGAACAGGAGCTGCACCAGGTGAGACTCCAGTAGCATCCAGAGATTGCACAGGATGCAAGGGAGCCACATCAGGCAATTTGTTTTTCCTAACTCTAGATGCAATTTTTTCGCTATTTCTAACTCGATTTCTGTTATCTTGTATTTAACAACTGATCATTAAAAAGCGACCTTCAAGAAATACAAACATTAAAAAGTGACCTTCAAGAAATACAAACACTCAAAATTTTTGGCTGTATATATATGATATGATTTTTAGCGTTGGATCAGACAACATGGCGAAATCAAGAACAAGTATTGCAGGGTCTCATTCTCTCCGCAACATAGAATCTAGCATTTTTCTCTACTTGTTTAATATATCTTCAATTTTACTGTGGAATATGGATTTCTTATCGATGTTAACTGGAATAATCCCAGTTCTTTGTCACAAACCTTATTCCCTTTTACCTGCATTGTTTGGAGAAACAACAATTCCATTTATACAAACATAATCACATCCTATGTAAAGTACCTTTAGATGTTTTGCAGGGGATTTTTCCATGGATTTTCTCATCACTGTTTACAACTTTACATGATTATCAACTATGCTCTTGGTTGCACCAAATTTCCCGTGTTCCTTGCATTCTCAATAGATTACAATGGACAGAGTGGATGTTTTACAAATTAACTTGTTGGTTTGTATTGATCTTGTATGACCCGTCTGCAGTGGGATTGCCGTATCTATGGTAATGAAATACTCAGATAACATTGTGAATGTACATTTGCTATTACATTTAATTAATTACCCTGTACGTTCTGTCTTGTATTTAACATCCATTTAAATTTTACAGGTTTATTCCACCTCAGATGCAATGCTTCTTACAACAATCATGTCAAATCTTCTCTCTGGATTTCACTTAACTCTTCCTTTGGTTCTATGTAAGTAACATTATTTAAGGGTTTGTAACATTTAATTTAGCTAAAGGCCTTTTGGTTGAATTATTGCATTAATCAAAAGGGTTTCTTAAAAGTAGCATCAATGCATTATATTAGACAAGTAAAATCTAAATCCCCTTCTCATGAACCCTTTTTGTTCACTATTCATCTTAGTAGCTAACATTTAGATTTTGATTCATAACATGTCAACAACAATAGCTTCATTTGTTTTCTAATAAGTTTTAGCTAGCATTTATAGTTGATTCATAACTTGTCAACAACAATAGCTTCATTTGTTTTTTAATAAGTTTTAGCTAGTATAGTAAGAGTAAAGATTAAAGCATCACTCATAAACCTGTTAGATTTAAGACAACACTTACATGTGCAAGACTTTGGCACGAAACAAAGATATCATAGGTAAAACTAGATCTTGAAAAAGAATACACATGTTTAATAATTGGGGATTGATGCCAATCGAAGTTGATAACAGCAGAGACCAAACATCTTTGGGCAGAATGTAGGACAACGTCATCCAAAATATTTAATTAAAGGGGGGATACAAAATAGCAAAACTCTATGTTGTTAGTTCAGGTTAGCAAAAAAAATTCCCAGGTTTGGTAAGCTGTAGGTTTGAACAAGTGTTGTGCTCATAATTGCCAACTAATTTATGTAGTTTGAATTAGCATTTTTTTGTCCAGTTTTGACCAATTGTATTTTCTGAGACTCGTTTTGAAGCATGTATATTCTTTATGACCTTTTTGACCATATCCTCTATGTGTTATCTACCTTTCATAGATTGTGACCTTCATTTGGCATGGTCTAGCACAAGCAGAATGGAGATGCAAGAATAACAAAGTCTAATGGCACTAGCTGGTATGATGTTGTCTCGAAGAAGATACTTCTATTATTTAATCTTGATGTTAATGTTGCCAGATATTTGTGAGTTTGTATAGCTTGTGCCATATACACAAGAAAGAAACATGGATTGCACACTCCATTGTCAGCACCAACAAAAGCTTTGGGAGTCGATCTCCACAGAATTTATATCAAATTTGTAAAAAAATGGTCATGATTACGATTTTAATTGCATTAGACCTATGATGGTGCATCCTGAAATGTTGATGGTGCATACTTTTTTGTTCTGATCGTCGTAGATCATGCCCATAAGCTTTCTTCTAGTGATTAGGACTTGTAATGCAAATCTAATAATTCTTATTATAATTATAGCAGCTGTGGAAAACATAATTGTACAATATAAGAGTGAATTTATTTTTTAAATTAGATACCTCTTTAATTGTTTCCAGGGAAAGGCAGAGGCAGGCAGGCATATAATCTTTCTTATCAGTAATAACAACTTAGGACAACTACAGTCTTGGAATTTTGGATTGAATGCATGAGGAATACTAAAATATAGCATTTAAAGAAAAAATTTGTTGGAGCAGACAATAAGAGGCTTTTCCATGGAGAAGCGACAGTAATGTTGCAGAAGCAGTGGCTAGCCTCAGCGAAGTGACTATGATTATCAGGTCAAGCTTGTGACACTATATGCTTTTGACTTTAGTTCGATGACCCTTTCTCCATCTTAAAGCTTGTATGCAAATGTTGATATAGTTGTTTGGTCACTCTTGCGGGACATTGTTTGAGTCTTAAAACTTAGTTCAATATGAAGATGCCAACCAAATCCCTTTTTTTTGGAACACAGCAATTTGCAAATATCGACCATCAGACAGCTCATTGTCACACAAATCTACATATGCATAATGCAAGTTACTGCGATATAATCTGTCAAGCTTTGTATTATATTTGGTGTACAGCATGCTTGTCTTTCAATATTGTTGTTTTGAGTGCCTGGTCTGAAAGTAGCCACATTTTCCAGATAGTTCAAGCCTTTGGAAGCCTTGGAAGGTGATGTTTCTCTTGATGATCTAAATGAGGAAGTGAATCCAGGGCATAGTACCTTGTATGGATCATATGGAAGCAAAGACGACTCCAGCCAATATGGTGAAGACATGAAGAAATTCCAAAAGATAGGCTTGAGCAGTCAGGAGTATAGTGGTCAGTGACTCAGTACAGTAATCCCACTAGTGAATATGGGTTAAATCCCTTTGTTTCTAGTGCTGAGGACCAGCAGAGCAGAGATATCATTGCAGTCTGTGGATCCCATATCAGAGCTACGCCTTTAGCCATGGAATTGAATGTTACAAGCCGTGTATCCCATTTCAGTATTAAATTTTAAAACTACAAACTTTGTACTCTGTTTCTTGCTGCTCCAGAATTGATAGTTATTGATTCAGCATTTTCAATAATTTCCAGCTGGATCCTTGTATTTGGCAGGGACTCCTGCTGCACCGCAGCTCTTGTTTCTATTGGTTAGAAACCATTCTTTTAATTCTAGCAAAGTCATCCATCATTATATCCAATTTCTGAAAAGTTACTATGTTCTCGTCATACTTACTTGAACTATGATCTCGTCTTCTCCTTTTTACGGCTAGTTGATGTTTCCGACTTTTCTTACTAAGGTGCTGCTTTATAACATGAATTTTTCTTAGCATATTATTTCAATTCTTTTTGGATTTTCTCTGTTTCTTTCCCAACCTTTTTTCGTTTTTCCCTTGTAGCTAAATCTTTTTATGAGTCTTTATTTTCTTTATTTTTTATTTTTTATTAGATTGACCTTAAATTTTCTTTTAATAATGGTTTAATAAAATATTCTTCTATTTCTTTATCAAAATATGAGTAACTTGTCTTGTGTTTTCTTTAATTGTATTATATGATTATAATATTTCTAATACTTAAAATTGATCATCTAATTTTTTAAGAGCTAAATTTGAAGAAATGTGATGTAGGGGACTCCCCTTACACCCCCACACACAAAAAATAAATTCACACCAGGAAACAACATGGTAAAAGATGCATGTGCTTCACACATATCATTATTCATATGATCTGGTAGCACTTCCACACTATGATGGTAACTGATACTACAACACACACATAATGAGGAACCTGCTCCATTTTAAAATTTCATACACACATACAGGTAACTGATACTACAACACACACATAATGAGGAACTTGCTCCATTTAAACTAATCTTAACACATACTGGTAACTAATACTACAACACACACATAAAAGGAGCTTGCTCCATTTTAAATAATTATACACATGTTAAGGTTACAATGTAAGTTAAGGGTAAAATGAGAATTACATGCCAAAGGATGTAGAATTTCAAAGGCCCAACAAGAATATCTCTGTTACAAAGATCAAACAGAATGATTTCCAAACATTTCAGTGGAATCAGTGGAAGATATCAAGCTGCTAAAGAAAAAATCTATCTGGTTCTCAAGCTCCCTATTTTGTAGGAATGATTCATTTATTCCTACCAACATCTTCACTTAAATTTTAAGGTGAAGTAATAGCACAATATTCATAGCTGATACTTTGAGGGCCCAAACTGTGAATGTTCTTTCAGAGCTCAACCACTTACATGAGGAAGCAAAGATTATGTGAAATCCATTCTTGGTTGCTGTAATAGATGACGTGAATATCATCAATACGAGATCTCTTTTACAAGAAATGTCCTTTTGAGGAACAAATTTGATTTTTCAATTTTTGATTGGAGGGGTAACACATTGATTTTTGTAATGTCCCCTTTTGTAAATGCCCTAGCTTTTGCACTAAAATCACAATTCCAAGCTCATCGAAAGTATGATCCCTAAAATAGATCTTTCTTACTAGGTTTAGGAATATTAACTTAAATCATGTATCTAATTTAATGATGAAAACCAATCATAGGAGAGCTAGGATAAAAAGAACGATCCATTTGGGGGGGGGGGTATACCTAGTGAGGAATCCTATAGCTGTTCTCTTCTTGTCACCCTTATTCTCCTCCCTATAATTGGAGTTCCTTAATCTAATGATCAGCCATTATAGAAGTTTGAGGCGAAATTACAATAGGTGTCCGAAATGTCCTTCCCTTCTAGTCCAAGGGTGGGCCACTCCTTGAACCCCCTTGGCCTCATAGGACTAGCTGTCACCACCATGAGATGGTGTGCTTAGAAGAGGACCTCATAACTGTTTCCCCTCCTTATATTCCCTTATTAGCCTCATCATGGTTGGTTACAGCATTTAAACAGACATACTAAGAATTACACATTATTGTCTATATTCTATATATAAGAGATCATATAATAATATCAGATTCCTAGATTGCATACGTATTGATCATAAGTGAGTAATTATAAATAATATTCATTATGCTGTCAACCCCAAAAATTATTACTTCACACCAAATCACAGTTACGATATTAAATTTCTGTATGCCTGAATATGACTGCCTTAAATCAGATCTAATTATCTTATATTAGACCTGCCCCTGTTCGATGTTCGCCCTAATACAAATTAGTGTGATTTTATTCATCTTCATATTGAGTAGGCCCTTTTTTGAATTAGCCCAACTTGGCCCTATAATAAAATGTAATTTTATTATTTATTTATTTTCTTATCTTCATCGGTTGGCTCTGCTTGATTTTGCAGCCCTATTTTCTATATAAGTAAAACTGGCAGGGGCATGACAATTTTTTTTCCTATTTAAATGATCTTGCTTTAGTTTGAAATTTTAATTCCTCAGTTTACGTACAAGCTCTCACAGATTGATACAAACCAGGCATCACTCACTTGGTTTGTATTAATTCAACACTGCAATCTGTGGTTCCCAGATTGCATATTTCAAACCCTGTGCACAATATGAAAGAAAGTGGGCTGCCGGAACAAAATAAAGAAAGACGCAGAATTACTAAAGACACTAGATTACAAACAGAAACCAAAGATCATGATAGAAAATTTTGAGTTCTCGACAGATAGCAAACATTGCTATATAAATAGCCTGAAAATCATAATAAATCACATTTTTAAAGACTGTTAGTCAAGTTACATAAAGGCTGTGAGATTAAAATGAGAATGATAACAACTTGCTAATAGAAGAGTCCTATAAATCATGCACTCAAAGGAGCTAAAGTTTGAGTTCTCTACAGAGAGCAAACATTGCTATATAAATAGCCTGAAAATCATAATAAATCACATTTTTAAAGACTCTTAGTCAAATTAAATAAAGGCTGTGAGACTAAAAAGAGAATGATAACAACTTGCTAATAGAAGAGTCCTATAAGTATAAATCATGCACTCAAACTGCAGCTCCTTTGATGTAGCATGTATATCAATTTTCCACTCTCCCCTACTGAAATGAACTGCAGGTATTCTCCAGCCAAAGGCGACAAATAGTATTGCCAACTAGAATAGAAAAAAACTCTAGCTTTTATCAATTTTAACCATTCTTAAAAACTAAATGCAAGCTGCACTTCAATGTTTTAATCTATGTTTATGATTAGAACACCAGTGTCATTGTAGACCGACCTGAAATCTATTCCACATAAATGTGTGCAAATAACATTAATGTCCCTTAATAAGTTAATACACAAGATTCGATTCTACTTTTGCACATATGACTGATAATAAGACATACATACTAGAATCAGAAATGCCCTAGTAAAGCAAAAAGCCATTACACATGGTGCTGCAACATCAGGTTACTTACTCATACACATAATGCCACAACATCATTACGCTAAATTTAAACTAATGTGTCAATGGACTTGCAAGAAGCAAAGAACATCAACATCAATACATGCTCAATTATTTTCAGTTTTATTCTGTATTAGTTGTGAAAAGCTTCACCCATACCATTATAACCTGTAAATGAACAATCTAATTTGAATACATAGAAGAAAACAATTAATGCCACTTGGTGCCCCTATACTCAAATATATATCCAAACATACAAGAAGTCAGACCACTTCTATAGAGCACAAATTATTGACAATTCTTTAGCTCTTCAACAAGGGCATCTTCCACTTAGAAAAAGCAAGACAGTGGTGTAAAATAGAAATCCAATGCTCAAACATATATTCAAAATTTCAAAGGGATGCCTACCCATAAATCAGATCAAAGTACCATAGTTTGCACTGCTTCAATGTACATCTCTTAGTGACACATATAACTCCCAAAGCAAATAGAAGAGAACATAAGACAGACAGACAATGTAAACTTACATATGTTATCAGTACTGTTCCAGAACAAATTGCAAGTGCCGATGATATGGACCAGAATCTATACTTTCCATATCATGATAAGCACATATCAATAATAAAGAAAGAAATGGATATCACTTAGTGCTCAAATATTTGGCACTTGCATGTAAGCTGAAACAAGGAAATGTTGAGCTGCATACCTTAGCACACAAATGCTGCACTTTCTAGAGTCAATACAGATATTCATCTCTCTTAAAACAAAATAATTTCAGCTCACACTCATACAAAAAGGAAAACAATAAAATGTAAATAAAAATCATCAGAATTGCTGCCACAAACATGAAAGAACCAAAGAGTGACCCAACAAGCCTTTAACCTACAAACACATGAAAATGATAACTGTGATTGGTGGATACCAATTCCACAGGCTAGTAAATCTGGATCAATCATCAAAGATGAAAGTTCAGGATTAATAACATTATTAGTGTACATCTCAGTATTGTCATTTTGAGAACTCGGAGAAAACCCTGACAAAAAATACTTTGCAAGGAAACAGAACAACAGGGCCTGTCATATTACAAAATTTGTTTCTTGAGAAACCAGCATTTCTTAGGCTGTTTCTTGCCTGCAACAAACAGCTAACTAAACCATTAAAAAGAACTGGAAGTATAAATTACTATATCAATTTGGCTGCAATCTGGTAGCCATTTCAAAATTTCTCAACATCGATTGTCTTTTGATATGTTGCAGCAAGCTCTCCATTAAGATGAATTTGTACTTAATCAGTTGCCTTCAGGGGCATTTCACATATTCTCTGTCCTATATTTTATAATTTTTAAGTCCGCAGAAGAATATCTCAACTGCTACTTTAAGTATGCAGCAACTAAGGTTGTCCTTTGCATATACCATTGTTGTTATATTGTATTTTAATTCATTTATGACGGTTGTCTCTTTGGTATAGAAAATTGATAGGAGTGTAAGCCAAAAAGGAAATAGTCAAATACCTCTTCATAAACAAGATAGCCACCTTAGAAACTTTAAGCATTTACAAAGTCGAGAAACAACTTCTACAATACATGATTGGATGTAAATGTCTAGGCATGCAAAATGGACAAAAAATTCGTATAATCTTGGCATTATAACGAGTTGTTCAAAAAATCTCTTAAAAAGGCTTTTGAACATAAGATTATCTTTCTTTGTGATTTGTGTTGTTGTGCATGCTCTTTAAGTTTTCTTGTAAGTGACCCCATCAAGCTGCTTCTCCTGTTACCAACCATTTTCCGTAAACATAGAAGAAACAAACTTGGCAGGATTAGATGGTGAACCAAAGTCCCTCTAGAGGAACCACAATGAATAAAATTACAATGTCGTCCAAGCTTACTCCACGCCATATTAAGAGTTATTGTACAAGTATGTGATTTGATGGTGTGGCGTGCATGATTTGAAACATGTGTACCTAGGCAATGCACCTTTGTTTTGTAGACATACAAACTAACACTTGACTACTTATCCGAGCATGAGAAGAGCTTCTCCCCTACTCCAAAGTACCCATTTGTTGATCCATTACAAATTTAGTCCTTATTGCAAGTGAAAATCTTCAACACCTAAATTATATGTTGAAATGGTAGGGTATAACTGACTTGCCTTACAGGATGCACATGTACCCATGCATTTATGAACACTGTTTAGATTCATTTAATGAACTTTAACCATCCTTAGTTCTTGAGTTGCGGTTACCAGTTACACTAAAAGATATGAAAAAAGAGAAGAAAAAGAAATTAGCATTAAAAAAAATGGAACCTTAGGCAATGGCAACGAAAGATATGTACAATCCAAGACAGTCTTGCACAAAGGCAGAAGAACAAGAAAAAGAAGAACAACTCTATTTGGTATTCCAAACCAATTAATAAAAGATTACAGCAATACATTATCCTCACTGACACCAAAGAATTAACCAGTTACACTTGAGATATCAAAAAAAGAGAAGAAAAAGAAATTATCATCAAAAAATGGAACCTTAGGCGATGGCAACCTTAGCACCGGCTTCCTCCAACTTCTTCTTAGCCTCCTCTGCATCGTCCTTACCCGCACCCTCCTTGAGCTTCTTAGGCAAACCCTCAATCATATCTTTAGCGTCTTTTAACGCCAAATTGGTAAGTGCACGTACGACCTTGATGACAGCAATTCGGGCACTGCTTGGAACATCTTCAATAATAACATCGAACTCCGTCTTCTCCTCCGCTGCGGCTTCGGCTTCGGCACCGCCGCCAGCAGCTGCGCCCGGTGCGGCCACTACCGCGGCCGGCGCGAAGGAGGCAGCTGAGACGCCCAGCTCAGCTTGCAACCAATCGACCAGGGTTCGAGCCTCCTCCAGGGTCAGCTGCTTCAGTGCTGTACCTAGTTCTTCTACTTTAGGGCTTGCAGCTGTGGCTTTGACAGCCACACTGCGCCTTGTAGCGGCTCGTAAGGAAATACTGTGGATTTGGGGTTTCAGCGCCACGGCGCTGGAAACGCGCGGTGATGGTGCTCTCGAAAATGACGTTGGTGTTGAAGAGAGGAAGAGGGGAGATTTTGTTACAGCCGCCATACTTGCTGTATTTTTTTTTGATCTTACCAGAAAATTTCGGCCTGCAATAAAATGGAATGGATTATTTTGGTTGGCTGGAGGTCTTGAGGATATCAGAGCTGAATTTGTAGAAAGAGTGGATCAGAAATGTGTGGATAAGAAATACGATAAAACATATCAGTGTATATTTTATCGAGTTGTTTCTATCCAAATAAGCATAAGGGTTTTATAATTAAAATGATCGAATTGCTTATGAAATCAATTATGTAAACTTTGTTTGATGAATGTTTCCTATCATATTCCTTAATTAGTACATAAATGTAATTAATATAAAACATATCCATTGGCTTTTTCCCTCAAGGAATGAACATTTTTTTGGTATGAGGGATTTGGGTAGGGGAAGCATATCAATAGTCATTATAGCTAACTTCACACCCACGTATCTTAAATGGGATGTTGAATTTTGACTTTTTTTTTTGCTTTCTTCGTATGTGAGTTAACTTCTTATAGCTATTGGTATGGCTTCTATGTCGGACATTGTGGGATCTGTTTTACATGCAAGGGTCAAAAAGTGGTCATTTCAAACTATCGAGCTCAATACCTACTTAAAGATGCCCCAATAATAGTGCACTTGAAATTGCCAATAGTCTTGTTTGGATCCCAATAAATGGATGCATGGTTGATTTGGAGCTATCAATTCTTCATTAAGATCACCTCTCTCTCTCTCTCTCTCTCTCTCTCTCTCTCTCTCTCTCTCTCTCTCTCTCTCTCTCTCTCTCTCTCTCTCTCTCTCTCTCTACTACCTCTCTCCATCTTTATTTGTATATCTTTGCTTCACTCTATTTGTATCTCCTTATTTATCTCTTTATCTTTGTCTCCCTCTTCCCCTCTCTCTATATCTTCTTATATCTCCTTGTATCTATGTCTATCTATCACTCTATCTCATCATCTATGTCCATCTCCCTCTCCCTTTTTATCTCTCTCTATCTCTTCTTTTGTATCTCTCCCTCTCTATCTCCTTACCTCAATCTACCTTATCTCTGCCTCAATCACTCTCTATCTATTTCTCTCCCTCTATCTTCATTTATACCTCTATCTTCCTCTCTCCCCCTCTATCTCTAGACATATCTCTCTTTCTCCCTCTTCCTAGACCTATATGGTGCAGGAGCACCCTTCCAGTCCCCTTCTCTTTCTTGGTTTTACTAGCACAGTTCTTTTTAGAAGCTTTTATGCATGTAATAATGAGCCATCTGCTCATAGGTCCTAGGTAGAGTCCTAGAAGGGTAAGTTGTCAAGTTTATGTTTTTTGTTATGTTTTCTGTCAAAATGTAAGGTATGTGTGTACTGGAGGAGTTTAGGAGTGTTTGATCACCAGGTGGTGTTCTTAGGTTGGCCCAATGGCGTCTAGAAATCTTAGATAGCAACATGTCAAAGTTGCTCAAAGCTGCTCACAATGGCATGACAACTTTTAAAAGTTGTCAAGCAATTTTTGTTGCCAAAAAGGTAAGTTCTTTAGGTTAGCGGTGGAAAAACCCTAGTTTGTGCACGTAGACCGAGGCAAGGTACTATAAGTACTCTAAAACCCTAAAATCTAGAGGTTGGAAGGACATATATTGTACGGCTCTAACAGAAAATCGGACTATGACTGTAGAATGTAATTACCAGTCAGTTTGACAAGAAGAAATAAGCAAGTGTACGGATTGATAAAGATCCAAACCTGTGTGTTATGTTTGACATGGTGTAAATAGTTTCATTTTCAAGCATTAATTTAGGTTTTTAATTGCAGACTGTGTGTGTTTTTGTAAACAGTTGTAAAACTGTGTTCTTCCTGCCCCGTTTTGGACAGGAACAGTGAAATGAGGTCTTGACTCCATTTCCTGTTGTGGAACCCTAATGAAACCACAGGAAATGGGTGTGGAGAACCTGTACAGTAGACCCAAACAAGCAGGGCCCAGCAAGATGCAGGTTAACAAAACAGCAGCCCATTCCTAGGCAAGACTAGCAGAACCCAGTTAGGAATGGACGTTGTAACAGAGGTCTTGGAGAGCAGGTTGTGTAGTTGAGTGAACATCCTTTGGAGGAAGAGCAGAGGAGTGTTGGAGGCAGCATTGGGGTGAAGGAGAGGCTTCATCCAATCCATTTAAGGTAGCAGACACTCAAGAAAACCTCACTGTGACCAAACAGTCCAGAAAACCCTCATTAAACCCTCAAGAACCCCAAGAACTGCCCTAAGTTTTGTACGGCCATTTGCATGCCCAAACCCTAGGTAATCTTTGAGGCATTGCCAATAGAAAAGCAGACAAATCTTGGAGTGTGGATTGTGAATGCACCGTGTGGGAGAGAAAACCCTTGTAGCAAACTGTTTTGAGAGCAAAACACCAAAACAGTGAAATCAGTAGCGAGCAGGAAGACAGCAACTTCTTGATTGCACTTGGAGGGTTGAAACAAGGTTAAAGACTCAACACCAACTTGCTAGGACCTTGGAAAGCATGAAACAAGCCTTGAACCTTTACTAGCCATAGTAGGGGAATGTTGTCTCATGAGTAGGTGAGACTGTAGCAGCAGCAAAGCAACTCATTGGTGAGTGGATTGGGCATGGTCAGGGGGTTTCCCAAGCAGAGGAAGCCCTAGAGACCCTAGGGTGTGAGAAGAACACCCGGAGATCCCAAGAGAGGATCCAGGAGCATAGACCAAGCTGGTCTATCCCAACACCATCTCATCACTATATACCTATATGTTTTTGCCCCTCTATATCTATCTCTACATATTTCTTCTTCCAACTCTTCATTTATATCTATATTTCTATCTCTCCATATCCCTCTACCCCTCTCTATATCACTTCCTACCATGATCTTTATCTTTCTATTTCTCTCTCTCCCTCTCGCTATATTTATCTCGTCCACCTCTATCACTCCATCTTATCTCTCTTTATCTCTCCCTCTCATTCTCTCCATATCCCTCTTCCCCCCTCTATCTCTCCTTCTCTCTATCCCTATCTCTCCACTATTCCATCTCTCTCCTTGTTGCAAACATAATGGAATCTTGTTATTAATTGAGATTGATTATCTTCTTGATTCAAATATTTTGTTTCAATTGTGTTTAGATCCTCGTAAGTGGATGCATAATTGATTTGAAGCTATCACTTCTCCATTCAAACCTATGTTGCACAAACATCATTATTTTCTAAATGTCCTACCAATTGACCTCATCTACTACACAAATGCATGCAAAAAAAAATCAAAATTGTCCCAATTGCCCTTCCACACCTCTTTGGCATACCCATTGCACACCAAGGTGTGATTGCTAGTAATTAAAATGATTGAATTGCTTATAAAATCAACTATGTAAAATTTGTTTGATGAATGTTTCATATCATACTCCTTAATTAGATAAATGTAATTAATGTAAAACATATTCAATAGACCTTCCTCTTATCTCAACCATGGAGGAAAAGTGACATCAATTCAGTGTTGGTCCAATATTTGCTTCAATTATACGACCAAAAATCATTATAACACTTTAATTGTAGAGCTATGCTCTTCTTTCACCCTTTTAGGTTGTGATCTTCTTCATTTAATCTTGTCTTTATTTCTCGTAGAGTCTCCCATTTTATTTTGATTTGAAAGCTCAATGATGATGGTTTCTATTTAGCGGTTCATGACTTTAAAAGGCTTTCAGTTTATATGGACTTTATTTGTCTTGTTAAGGGATTCAATTTCACTCAGTTCATCAATAATCCTTTAGATCAATAGCCCATGCATGATTTGAAAGTTTGTTAAAGAAACACTTCAATGGATTACACTATTGGTTGATGTTGCCAACTCAATAAATAGTGGATCTTGTCATTTATCAAAACAAGCTCAATTGAAGCATTGCAGAGCCATCAATTCAAGGCGAGAGGCACATGACAATTCATCTTACAATTTGTACATCTAATTAGACTAGCAAGTTTATAACGCTACTCTATTGGGTGTGCAAAATAAGTCAGTGTTCATGATGAGCTCCAATGATCTTTGAAACAATTTTAACAAGAAAGGAAATAACTATTAGAGGAGCTTTGAGATTTGAAAGAAACACCAAGATAGTCTTTCGCGAGTAAAAAATAATGTATAATAGTATATAGACCTATCATATAAAAAAAGAGTATAAAAATGTATGGTAGAAACCTTGCGTCAGACATACAATAGAGGGTTGTTTATTTCATCAAATTGATGAAATAAAACAATTCATTCTTGATCATGGTATTTCTTTAATTGATCGTTTCGTTCCAACACATGCCAAAATATCAAATGATCTCACTCAATATCGTATGTGACATCTGTATCATTCTGGGATGAACAATATAGTCGCATGACTCACATTGAGATCTCATCTCTCACATCACATGATGCTACATTTGAATCCAATGTCAATATCTTCATGGCTTCCAAGGATTCTGTACACTATGACATTGATATTAGAATTTCAAACTGGCCACATCGGGATACAATTCTACTAAACATATCATCCTTGTTTATAGAGTTTCACATTGCATATTTGGAAGACTCTATTAAGGACATTCATCTTCAATTTGATGACAACCACATCAATGTTATTTTCCAGGCCACATCTACATCATTGCATCTTGTTCTATATCAACCTTCACATAGAGCATTTAAGCACTATTTGAAGAAATTGTCATTAGAATTATCTCAATATTTGGATCATGTGCAAAATTTAGAGATATTTGTCATACTTCTTACATATTCCTATAAAAAAATGGGAAGTCATATTGCACACATACATGGTGTTGTTTCTTCTTGAGGGGAGAAATATTGTTCAATGATCATGGATCATCTTTAGCATCCAATGTTGAGCATATATAAGCACAATAGGAGGCATTTTGATAGGAGGTTTCATGGTTTCTCTTATCATCTTAGTTTTGGGAGGGAGTTTTTCTCACATGGAGTTCTTTCCTTCTCTCTTTTTCAAGGGGTCACATGGACCTTCTCTATTTTCTCTTATATGAAGAAGAACATTTATTATACATTGTGCTTGAAGTAGTCCTTAGGGGTCATGGTTCCTTCCTTCTATCTTCTCTTGTATTCACTTTACATTCACTTTGCATCATTTCTCTTTTAGAGAGGAATTTTATTTCTCACTAGGTTTTCTACTTTACTCTATTTATGGGAAGTTTATGTACAAGGGTACCTAAAATGGCTTAGTAAGTGGGACCCATCATCATTATTTTTATCTTCTCTAAGGTGCACATAAGTGGGGATGTTAGTGTAAATAGGTTTAATTATACTAACAATAACATCACAATAACCACACGGTGCTATTGTGCAAAGTTTTAGTTATGTCCATCTATTAACCATTTCTAGTTGCATCATTGACTAGTTTTGACACATCAATAATGTTGGGGCCATATTTTATTGGGTTCATCTTTGTGATTTATAAAGGTGTCATTATTATGGTAGGTGTAGGATTCAATTCTTTAACTATGAAGTACTTGTAATGGGGTATTAGGTTCTCACACAAGTTGATGCAGCCGTAACTGGTAGAACCCTCAAAGAGAATCAACCGACTTATGTAGCAAGATTAACACAACAAAAGCATCAAGAAAACATAACAATATTACACTCATGAACATCTTATTCTACCCGAGTTGTCTGATGCAGGAGCATCACTGGTTGATGAGCAATCTTGCATCAACCAAAAATATTTCCTTTCAGTTTTGTTCTTGTTTAGTTCTTTATGTAGTTTTTTGTGTTCTTACCGGTTGGTACTGGTAGTTGCTTTCTTTTCATGGAAGATCTTATTTTCAGTTTCTAGGCTGGTTCATGTGCTTAATTCCATATTTCTAGTTCATTTGGGTTCTTTTCTGGTCAGTTATCTCTTTCGGTTGACTGTTTCTAGGTTCCGGGACAGTTCTTGTGCTTATCGGTTGGTTTTCCTTCATTATCGATGCGATTCTTGGCATGTGGATCTATTTTATGTCTTGTTTGATGTTCCTATGTGGTCGACCTTCCTGTTGAACCGCACTTTGGGGTTGTTATTTTCTGGAAAGATTTATTTAATTCTTAGGGTTGACCTAGTTACACGTTTCATTTTCCTACATTGGTAAATGTAATATTATGAGGCCAACCCGGATATGTTCCGATGGGTATAAATATGATGTTATGTAATCATTTGTAAGGGTAGAGGAAGTCGAACTAAGAATAAGGATTGAGATTCGCATTTTGTGATCCGACTAATTCTTAGAGTCCCGGATTGGATTGTATCTGGTTGATAGCCTGCATGTAACCAGTTAACTACCATATGTTCTTTGATGATAGCTGGAAGATAGCTGGAAGTTCTAAAGCAATAATATGATTTGTTTATGTAATCTTGTTATGTTTTCTTGTTGCTTTCGTTGTGTTACTCTTGCTGCATAAGCCAGTTGATTCTCTTTGAGGGTTTTACCAGTTATGGCTGCATCACAAGTTCATGAACATAAGAAGGATACATATTTTTCCTTCAATATGACTATAAGTTTTGTTGGAAATATGGTGATGAATTCAAATAATAACAAATCATTATGTGTTTCAAATCTGAAATTAAAGTTTCATCAAATGCATTCAATCCAAAACAAGATTCTTCAACTTTTAGAAATTCAATATTGCAAAAAGATATGAACCAATCACAAAAGAACAAGGAATATGTGTGGAGAACCCTTTCGAGAAAAAACACCACTAGAAAAGAGTCCAAGATTGCATTGCTGAATCAAAATAAATGATTACGATAGTTCAATCATCTTGCATGCACATGCAACCTTTAAAAAAAATAACTTTGTTCTTCGAAAAAGTAGCCTCAAAACCTTTGTTCAATACCCCTTGCTTCTCCAACCAAGGATTACTCTCAAAGACACTCCTTGGGTGTTCAAAATCATCTCCATATAAAAACACATTGTAAAATGCATAAAATCCAAGTTTGCCAAGATGCATCACCAATGAAAGAGATAGAATACTTGGATTTCCCAATTGAAGCAACATCCACTAGACCAAACACATCTAAATGAATTGTATCCAGATTGTTTTTTAATTTGAAATTGCTAGAAAGAAATGAAGTTCTATGTTTCTAAATGTACATTTTTAGTAAAAATCTAAAGGCTCATTAGATAAGGATAACCCATCAACTAATTTTTTTTCTTTGTAATGGGTTGTAAACCATTTTCACTTAGGTGCCCAAATGTCGATGCCACAACATACAAGATTTTTTAATATACACTAGAATTGATTTTACATAAGTAGAAGCATTTAGCTTAAACAAAGTGCTTGTCCATGATCCTTTTGCTATCAAATCTAATGAAAATGAGTTTTGTCCAAGAAATCCATGGATGAGGAAATCCAGGCTTTAAACTCATGAAACACTTGCCCGAGCTTATGTGCTTTCCCAAAGATAGGAAGGTCATTGGATGCAAACGACTCTTCAAGAAAAAAATTCATGCAAATGGTTCAGTGGAAAGCTACAAGGTTAGGTTAGTGGCCAAAGATTACTCCCAAAAAGAGGGAGCTGATTTTGGTGAGATATTATCTCTTATTGCTAAGATTTCTTAGTTAAATTTTTTGTTATCCATTGCTTCTGCATATAACTGGAAAATTGAGAAAAACTTTGTTAAGACTACATATCTACATGGTGGCCTTGAAGAATAAATATACATGCAATATCCAAAAGGTTACAAGGCAAAAGGGAAATAAAAAATGGTTTGCAAGTTAAAGAGATCCCTCTATGCTTTTAAACAATCTCAAAGAATGTGGTATCAAAGATTTGATTCATATGTCATGAATTGGGTTTTGGTAGATGTTAGAAATATCATTGTGTGTACATTAAATGTATTGGTGTTCATATACTAATCATTATTTTGTATGTGGATGATATGTTATTTTTCAACAATTCCAAAGACATGATTAGAGAACTTAAAGCCCAAATTTTACGTAAATTTGTTATGAAGGATCTTGGAAGAGCATGGTATATTATTGGAATGAAAATTAAAAGGGATCAAAATAGAAAACACTTTGGTTTTCATAGAGTAGGCATGTAAATATAACATTGCAAAGATTTCACATGCAAGATTGCAAGCTAGTGAGTGTTCCTTTGCATGTTGCTACTAAGCTATACTCAGACATGTGTCATAAGAATATGGATGATATAGAGAATATGTATAATGTGTCATATGCTAGTGCCATAGGAAGTCTTATGTACACAATTGTTTGCTCTAGACTAGATATTTCTCAAGTATTGAGAGTTTTAAGTAGGTTTATGTCTAACCCAAGTAGAGAACATTGAAATTATGTTAAATGGGTGTTTTGATATATGTGGGGTACTTCAAAATATTGTTTGCTTTATTTTTATGCTAATAATATTGTTAGGGTTTCAAGCAGATCCGAAGAAAATATGAACTAACAATTATATGCAGATTTAAATACACAAGATAAAGAAATAAATCAGGACACAGATAATACAGAGATTTAATGTGGTTCACCCAGAATGAGTTACGTCCACCATACGCAGTCGTCCAATCTTTCTTATTATCCAGCAAAAATAGTACATCAACCTTACAATGCCTTAAGCATCCCAGCTGCTTATAACATGTGTTTTTAGGGCAAAAATAAAGTCGACCTTTTTAGGGTTTTAGTACAATGTCGGTTTTCATAAAAAAAAATACCCAAAAAAAAATTTCTCGGGGGCTCCCACCCTTGAACCCCCGCTTTTCTTGGGGGTTGCCGCCCCCGAACCCCTACTCGGGGGTCGGCCCGGCCCCGGACCCCGGCAAGGATACGTGCTGAGTGTACAGTACTTTGTTGATCAGTCGCCACATTTCAACAAATATCGATAAGACATTGGACATATAGGGATTTATGGATGCAAATCAGGTAGATGACATGCATAGTAGGAGGTCTACCAATAGGTATGTGTTTACATTGTTTAGTGGTGCAATTAGTTGGATGAGTACGAGGCAAACCAAAATTGCATTATCTACTACTAAGGCCAAATTATGGTTGCTACCATTGTGTCAAAGGAGGTCATGTGGTTACAAAGACTTTGTGCAAGTATGGGTTTTAATTGTGAGAGATAATTGATATTGGATATGACAATTAGAGTGCAATATGTTTAGCTAAGATCCTATGTATCATGCTCAAACTAAGTATGTTGATGTGAAGTATCACTTTGTTCAAGAAATGGTTGTTAATAGAAAGATTAAGATGAGGAATATTGACACGTATGAATGTTGTAGATTCGCTCACAAAATATGTTAGCACAAAAAAATTTACTTGGTGCAAAAAGGTCGGGAGGCTAGTCTCATGTGCATAATTATTCTTGATTTTAATGGGTGATTTACAATGTAAATTTGTCAAGTGGGATATTGTTAGGATATAAGTGACATTCACCTTGTAAACCCTTGGAAATTTTATTTATTGGATAATAATTTGTTTAATTTTTTTATGAAGTGCTCTACACATATTTCTAATAGCTCAAAGGTGCCAAGATCCATGGTTCATAATCCATCCGACCAATCTAACTAATTCTCTAGGTCACATGAAACCTCAAGGATTCTTCACTCTCGGTGCAAATAAGTGAAACAACTTTGGAACCTAACTCAGTTGTCTATCTTTCAATAGCTCGACTAATTGATCTATGTCTAAGGGTTGGAGTGTTCTATGCATGTTAAATATTTCACTATTATTCTCTTATTATTAATATTCCTAGCAAGATTACCATGTTTAGTTCAAGGGGTTGAGCTTAATTAGTTGAACTAGAACTGAGTTCTCATTATGGAGGTCCAAGATCAAATCCCAAAGGGGCATCAAATATGGAGTTCTAAGTTGTGACTCTTGGTCTTCTATAAATGATTTCTAGTGCCATTGCTTGGAAGGAAATTGCATTAGTCTCATTGTCGTGCTTGAAAGATCTTGTATTTGTCTCATGTTGATGCTCATATGAAGAGAACATTTTAAAATGATTATCAATAAAAAAAAATTACCATGATTTGTTTTGTTATAATTTGTTATTGGACTTGATCAACCCAATAACTTTGTACATGTGTATTATAAGGTATTGTATAAAAAATATATCATTAGGATACTATATCATGTCATTGATTACCCATTAATCTATGAAAAGGTGGTATACGTTGATTTTTTTTTACTAAGATTACATATTATAAACACCATGTTGATAGAAATAAAGCAATTTACATTTCAATCCTTGTTGGATTTAAACTTGCCCCAAAACTTTTTTTTATAGACTATGAAATGATATGAATTCTTTTAAGAGTAAATGTGTACTTGTTTCCATTTAATGTGATATAAGAAAATAAGATCCTCGTGTACTCTTAGAATGCATGATTATTATCTTAGAATATATTTTGAGCATATAAATTGTATCGTATTCAATGATGAGTAACTATATAATGTGAGATATGCATGTTATTCACTAGGTAAATGTTATATTTCAGTATATGATATATTACTTTGGTGAATTTTACGAGGTTACACGTAAATGATTATAACATCCATATTAAAGATAATGGATTACATGAGAGAAAACCGATAAAGTTAAAAGATATAAGATCAAACATATAAATAACAATAGTTTTCAATTATAAATACATAGATACATATACACATATGTATGTATGTATGTATGTATATGTGTGTGTATACACACACACACACATATATACATATACATACACACACATATACATATACATATACATATGTATACGTATATACACACAAACATACATATACATACATAAATATATACACATATACATACATACATACATACATATACATATACACTTATGAATTTAAAAAAAAAAAAAAGAAGAGATATCTATGAATTAAAAAATAAAACAATGTAGATGAAGATAAAAAATAGAAATATTATGAAATATATATATATATATACACACGTGCGCGCACACGCACACACACAAAGAGAGAGAGAGAGAGAGAGAGAGAGAGAGAGAGAGAGAGAGAGAGAGAGAGAGAGAGAGAGAGAGAGAGAGAGAGAGAGAGAGAGAGAGAGAGAGAGAGAGAGAGAGAGAGAGAGAGAGAGAGAGAGAGAGAGAGAGAGAGAGAGAGAGAGAGAGAGAGATACGCACACACACATACATATACATATACATTTATGAATTTAAAATATAATTAAAAAAAACGATTTACATGAATTAAAAGAATAAACAATGTAGATGAAGATAAAAAATAGAAATACTATAAAAAAATATATGTATTCAATGTTAGTATTTTCAATTATTTACTGTGTTATTCACATCTATTTTAATAACATCACATCTTCTAAATTATCTTAACACTAATATTTAATCTATTAATTCTACTACTAACAAAAAAAATTGAGATTAAAGTGGCATTACATTTTTAGGAGTAGATAGAATTATAAATCTATAAATAGGAAGATCTTACAAGACATTTTAAAACAGTCGGTATTCTAGCAAAGGATAACCACCAAAAGTTCCAATGGTTGACCCTTAAATAGAATATATCCCAAACCTTCATCCAATGGATTTTATCAAGCATTCCCAAAGATAAGGGAATTCCCAAGTAATTTATCCAAAGTTGTTGAATATAAAAGTGAAGGATATTAGCAATTATATGTTGAATATGCTTAGGGGCATTAAAGAAGATAATATTAAATTTATCTTTGTTGATTTTTTTTACCATAAGTAGATAGGTATATAACCAATGCTTTCGTAAAATTGGTAGCTTCTCTAACTTTATCTAATCCCATTAGAATTGTAAAATTTACAAAATGAAGGTGGGTTTGGCCCTCCATATTTTGAGTCTAGTACCAACCCTAAATGAGAGAATTTTCTCTATGATGCATCAACAATCTACCTAGACCTTCTAGCCAACACAATAAACAAATAAGGAGATAGGGAATCTTTGATTGAAAAGGACACATTTAATAAAAAACAGAGAATGATTGTGAGGCTCCATAGTTCATTACCCAATTAACCCACTAAGGGTAAAATCAAAAGCCAATAAGATGTGTTGAAGGAGTGGCCATCTTATTCTATCAATGGCTTTGGAAATATCAAGTTTTATGAGCATGGATTCCCCTTTGGAGTTAAATATAAAGTGTATAACTTTAATTGCCACGTTAATATCATCTAAGGTTTGTCACCCTTTCACAAATCCTCCTTTCTTAGAAGAAATTGGGGGAGCTAATTTTGTTTTAAGAAATCAACAATAATCTTGGTGACAATCTTGTAGGTTATAGTTTGTAATGCAATAGGGTGAAAAGAATTAAGAGAGAGTTGGCTCCTTGTTTTGGGGGAATGAGAGTAAGAAAGGTAGAATAATGGCCCTGAGCATTTGTTTATTTTTACACGACTATCTAAAAACCTCAAGTAGATCATTTTTTAGAATTTCCCAAAATTCTTGAATCTTTTGAAAGTCTAGGAGACTTGCCCTTCTTCATATATAACACCAACATCCTTAGTTCCTCAATAGAAATGAGTTATACGAGAGATTTATTCATATATTTTGATATCAAGGAAGGAATGCACCCAAGCACAAATATCTCCTCTTGAGAATCATGAAGTTCTTGCTCAAAGAAAAAAGAAGAAAAGTGTTGAACAAGCTCCATAAAAATATCTTGAAAGGAGTTTAATTGATTTACTTGGGCACAAATAAGAGAAGCAATGATGTGACCACTTCTATGTTCCTTTACAGAGATTAAAAAATAGATATTTTTATCTCCTCGAAGTCAGTCAATTGGGATTTCTGTTCTCAAAAGATTTCTTCTTGAAGCTTCCATTCAGATAGTTCCTTCAACCACCTATATTCTCTTCCCACAATAACTCCTCTATCATTCCTTCTTCTTTAATAATAAAAGTGACTCTATGAAACTTAACCTTAAAAAAAAAAAAAATTGAAAACATTTTCAAAAGAAAACCTGTTCCATCTTTACAATATAAATTTGACACATTAGAGCCTCTTGAAAAAGGAGTACATAGATGAACCAAAGGTTGACTTCCCTTCTAAGCACTATCTCTCCATGAGATTGAACAAATTGGCATATCGAAGCCATATAATTAGAAATCTAAAAGGAGGTTTTTTTGAGGGTAGAGAAAAATGAGGAGGATGATTTGAAGGGCAGACGGTTACACCCTTTCCACCCCAAAATTTTAGAGTGTACTCCAATTGTTTCTTACCCAAAATTTTGACACGAGAAACCTACCAAATCTTTTAGATATAGCTTCAATCCCGTACCTTATATTACTCCAAGTGAGAAAGCCATGGCTCGAATTTAAATCTACCAAACAAGGAAATGACACATTGTGTGTCAACAAGGTAGAAGAATGGACATGATGATTAATTCCCTCTAATTTTTCATTTTTTAATCCAAACTACTAATAGCATTAAAATATCCTAGAAGAATCTAGGAGAGAGAGAACTAAGGATTGAATAAATTTAATTTGAGATCAAAATGATACCTTACCTAGATAATTATTAGGTGCATGATAAACATCTATCAATAAATAAGTCTCTCTTGAATTAGAAAAAGATGCCACCATTGAGATTGAATTTCTAATAACTATCCAATAGATAGATGTAAGATTACAAGGATCCTATAACTAATAAATTTCACCAACATTAGGTTTTGGGCACCAATATAATATTGGCCTCTTTTCCAAAACTTGGAAGAAAGACTAATCATATCCTCCACTAGAAGCTTTCTCTCTTGAATAAAGACAATATTCAGTCTATGTTCACAAATCAAAGTGAGCATCCAATGTTTGATAACATTGAATTCAACTAGTTACTCCCTTATAATTTTCACCTTTTAATTATGTTTTTTCTTTTGACCTTTGACATTTTATCATTTCCTATTTTCTTAATGTTCTTCTATTGAAGACTGGAACATTTCTTTTTTCATATTTTGCCCTAGTTTTAGGCAAAGGGTCTTTAACAACCAAAAATTTATTTGACTTCATTTCAGCTCCTACCATCTGCATGGGATCAAATTTTGCTAAAAATAATCCTTCTCTCTCATATGGTTTTTCTATTTGTGTTGTGTTCTTAGAAGAAGGTTCTCTTTTACTTGGTAAGATTCTTTAATTTGTATGTCTAAATATATGTCAACTAGAATAGTAAAAGCACTTGAATCCAAAAGATTTTTTTTATTGGATGGAAATATTTCATGCTCCATTGCTTCTACCTCCTCAAAGCTTTCTAAGGCATAAATTTTATTTTTTTCGAATCAAGGGGTAAAAACTTTATTAATTCTCCAATAATAACATTACAAATACAATCCAGAGACCTAGGCTCCAAAAGAAAAGCTCATCATTACCCAGCCTCATAACCATTCATCTCCTCCACCAAGATCCTCTCAAACTCCTGGTGAAAGTCATCAGAAAGGTTCCCCCACCCCTCCACCTTCCAGTTACCATCCTTCTCAGAGGCCCACTTAGCCAAATAGTCAGCGGCCTTATTCCACTCATGTGGAATGTGGACAAACATCACAAGTTCCATCCTTAAACTAATCTGCAATATCTATTGAACAACCAAAGCAAGTTGGCAGTTCACACCAATCACCTTCTTGATAATTAGCATATTGATAATAATCCGGGAATCCGATTCACAGATAACCTTACGCCACCCCAGTGCAAAATCTCGTTCAAGGGCGTGAAGAATAGAAAGACCCTCCATAAAATTATTAGCATGATGCCCTTGATAAATAGAAAAGAAGAACACAACCTTACCTGTCCAATCTCTTCCTACTCCACCAATCCCCGTAGGACTAGGATTACCTCACGACGAACCATCAATATTGATCTTTAAAATATCTTTAGGAGGAGGCATCCATTTACCCTCCCTTTGAACCTTCTCCTTTGCCCTTCTACCTCCTCTAACACATGCAAAAGATGGGGACAAACACTTGAGGCCCGATCTTTCCACAATATCAACATCCTCTCTATTCAAAGGAAACATCACCTCACACTTTGCTTCCACTGTCTCCTGAATCATGCCCATAATTATGTACCAAACTTGGGAGACAACAAGGCTTTCTCCCTGAAAAATTCTTCTATTTCTCTCCAGCCAAATTTGCCACAAAATGAAAGTAGGTCCAATACTCCACACAAGCCGAAGGATAGGAACCAAGGTAGGAGGCTTACCCCATTTGCTCCAAAAGTCCACTAGGGATGAGACATGGACACAAGGATGTTTCCATACACTCCACTACGAATGCCAAAGTTGGGAAGAGAAAGGGTGCTTGAAAAACAAATGTGAAGATTCATCCTCACCAGTACCACATAGAACACACTTAGAAGGACCTTGAAAACCACACTTCTGAATATTGTCCCAAGTTAAACATCTATTCAAGGCAAGCGTCCACATAAAGAAATTGCACTTAGGCCAAGAAAACTTATTCCAGTCATAATTCCACCACTGAACCTCATCCCCAGTCAATTGTTGAGATAGAAGTTTCTAGTACCCATTAGCAACTGTAAAAGTCCCCTTGGGATTTGGGAGCCAAGCCAGAGTATCCTTCTCCTTGATGGAGTTACAATTCCTACTAGTTAAAATACCATACAGCTCATCGTGTTCCTCCTGCAAACCAACCGCAGGCCAGTCTCTGGGATCCTTCCACTTTTCCATCTCTGACTGCTCATCTTGATAATAAGACTTGAAATCACTAACTCTAGACCAACCTGCCTACTGGAAATACCGACATAAATTTGTCAAATTGGGGTACTGTGAGATAATGGGAGGAAAGCCATTGATGAGCCTAAATAATGGCTCTATTTTGATAGATTTTTTATATAATACTCCTGCCTAGGTCTTATGATTAGATGACATTTGGATTATAATACTCTTTTAAGTTGATACCTTTTAAGTGTTTTTGAAACTGGTTTAACTTATACCTAAGGATGTCATATAATGATTTTAAATGATCTATCTATCCAAATATCTGAAAACAATTATAAATATGGTTTGCATTATATCATGTTAGCATTAGTATATACGTATATACACATTTTTGTTGTGCACATTAATATCATGATGCAGGATCAGCAAAGGTGAAGTAAAGACAAATGGCGATTCAAAAGATCACCAAGTATGTAACTACAATGCAGACCCAGTCAGAGAAATGTAGTAATGATCGAAATCACTTGACTGGTTCTTCAACATATTGATTTATGAAACATTTACAACTATTCTTAAAGGAGCTTAGATCTAGGAGGTTAATCATGCTATATTTTCTAATACACAGTCTTTTGGTATTGTTTATGTATTTTCCAGTCAAGATGAAATAAAGAGATCGATGTGATTTTGAATAATTAGATAATTGTAATCTGAAGTTCTGGACTTGCTCACTCAAGGGGGCCCACTTGGTGAGTAATCCTTTTTATGTTTTAGTTAATTATATAATTCTGTAGTAGTTGTTTCTATAGTTGTCTATTCCTGCAGCCATAGGAAACAGTTCCTGTGTCTATTCCTGCAACCACAACAACAAAGTAGTTCTTGCTGCCCGCCATAACTTTATCATTAACAATAGTTGTTTGAAGTAATTTCCAGTTGTAAGATTAAAGTATTAGTTCATTTGAGATTCTGTGTGTTTACTTTAAGAAGAATTTCCTTTCATGCAGTAAGATAGAATGGTTGCAATATGAACTTGGTGCACATACAGTGCTGGCCCATTTCAAGTTTACATCCTTGGTTGATAACTAAATGAGCCTTTGCCACAGGAAAAGTTAGCTATTTAAGGATATTAAATCTTTGAATGGTGTTTTATTACCTGGTTACCATTCTAGTTGTGAGGACCAACATTTTTGGTGTCGTTGTCGGGGATGGTACCAAGCTAAGGACCTAATGTAAACCATTAGTTTTTAAGTTTTCTTAATTAGCTCTTTGAATTTCCTTCATTAATTTGCATGCATAGGAGGAGAAGAGATGCATTAGGAAGATTTATTCCCTCACATTCTACTCGAGATATAAGATTAGATCAAGCACCTGAAGTAAACCCTTTTGCAGAAACTTATGTGCTCAATAGAGGTGTTTTCAATTTGGCAGAAGGAGACCTAGACTTCTTGAACGAACCCCCTAAACATAACATTTTACCTCTAGTCATTTATCAGGGACCAATGGTAGCAAATCCTCCACCTCCTCCTGTAAATCCAACATTTGAGTTTCCCATTTCTGACCTACATGATAATGCAAATTTGAAAAACATACTAGCCTCTTCACTTCCAAAATTTTATGGATTGGTAATAGAGGATCCAGACATTTTTCTGTTTGAATTTGATATCCTTTGTAGATACCACTGATGCACATAAACTCAAGTTATTCCCTGCTACTTTGAAAGAAGTTGCCTTGAGATGGTTTATGAGTTTAGGAAGAAATGTAATCACTACCCCGGAGGAGATGAAGACAAACTTCTTGGATAAGTATAAAGACTATTGTAGGGGAATGGACCGACATGGTGATGATATCTTCAAAATGACACAAAAAGAAGATGAAAACCAGGAAGACTATTTGGAAAGGTTTTTATTTAGTATCAACACATCCAAACATAGTAATCTAAGTGAAGACTCTATGAAGTTGATTTTTCTAAGGGGCATCAATGATGATTGTGTTGACTCCTTAGATCTAATGGGAGGAGGAGATATTACTCAAGTTCAATGGGATGATATCAGACAAATCTATCAAAAGTATTCAAGAGTTGCAACAAAAAGGGGAAGACATTATAGGCCCAGTTCTTCGATTGCAATGTCATCTTCAATAGTCTCAAGAATGGAAATAACTCATCTGTTGAAGGATTTTAAAGAGGATATAATTAATAATATGGCTACCCAATTGGATACACTACATGCAAAAAAAAAGCAAGAGGAGGCAGAGGCTATGCTTGCTGAATTTTGTCCTCATTGTCGACAAAAGAAGAAGGATTGTAGATGCAAACTGTTAGCTAAAATTGATAGCTACCAGAGTTCCCCAGATTACAATCCTGTCTATGGAGATGATGAACAACTCTTTTATGTTGCACAACAAAGGCTTTGGCCTCCAAGACAAGGTATGCCACAGGATCCATTGTCATTTTCTAATCCTTATATGAACTTCAATGCACAAAACAATTAGTGGCACACCATATTCCCAAAATTTTAGAAATTATACTCCTCAGTCTTGGAACAACTCTCAAAATCCTTGGCCTAATTATCAGAATTCCTCATCTCAATGGCAGCAACAACCACAAGGGAATTGGTTTCTCCCTCGAGGTAACTAGCAACAGTCACCACAATGGAGGGGAGGACAACAATAGGCAAACCAGTCATCAGGTTTCCTATAACCACAACAATAGTTCCAACAGCCAACTTTAATGCCACTCCATCCAAGCCAACCCAACTGCCAACTCAGCCTGTTATGAATCCAAATAATAAACCACATCAGCAACAACAAGTTTTTTCAACTGATCCTAATAACTATCCTGCTTACTCTCTCAATATAAGTGATATTCATTTGAGGTCAGAGACAACATTGCCTACTCCATCTCCTCTAGTCATAACAGAGTTACCAATAGAGGAGACTACTCGGGAAAGCATACCTGATAAATTTGGAAACCCTGAGCAGGTTCAGCAATCTGAAACTTCAGATATACCTATAAGAACTCCCTCGTTTCCTCAAAGATTGCATGTAGAAGTATCTAGGCAACATGATGATATAGCTTTTGATCTTATTGATCAGCTAAAACATATGTGTTAAAATCCCACTGTTTCAAGCTATTAAAGATATTCCCATATATGGAAAATCTATTAAAGAGGCATGTCTGAAGAAACCTGGGAGGAAGAAAAAAGATCCAAAAACAGTGCATGTAGTAGGACAGTTGGCTGATATTATGTTAGGAAAAATTGTTGTCCCTAAATACTCTGACCCAGGTAGCCCTATTGTCAAGGTAGTTATTAATGGAACTCAAATAAAAAATGCCTTGATAGACTTAGGAGCAACAATAAATGTGATGAATAAGGATGTCATACAACAACTCAACATTACTAGTGTTAGATCAAATCCAACGGTCTTGCTGATAGCTCTACTGTTCAGCCTGAAGGAATGGTTGAAGATATTGTTGTCACATTAGATTCTTGGGAATATCATGTTGATTTCATAATCCTCTCTCCCAATGCAACATTAGGTGGATATCCAATTATTTTTGAAAGACCTTGGCTGGCAACAACTGATGCATATATAGGTTGCAGATTAGGAGATCTGACAATTTCAGATGGTATTACTACCAAAGCACTTGCACTCTATTCTCCAGCACAACCACAACTTGATCAAGAACAAGTAGTATGGCCAGACATAGGAGAAGAAGCAAAGGAAATTAATTATGTTCAACAACTAATGATGTTATCAAGGGATCCATTCATAGCACTTCAAGAGGATGATACGGTATCCTCTCTAACATCATAAGAAATCATTATGGAGCAACTCAACAGTCATTGGGTATACCACTAATTCCTCTGCATACCCTTCTTCCATCTGTAGGCTTTTTAAATTCTCCTACAGCCACATATATGTTTCACACATTGCTACCACAGGAGATTCAAAACTCTTATATGTCTGAAATATCTAATGTAGAGTCAGTAATTCAAATAGAAGTTGTTGCAGGAAGAAATTTGAACATCAATAGTCAATTAGCAGCGGATCAAAGGTTGTCATTAACAAAATTACTCAAAGCCCAACAACAAGCTTTTGCATGGGATTATCAAGACATGAAAGGATTAAATCCTACACTGTGTACCCATAGAATTTATATCAAAGAAGATTTTAAACCAATTAGATAGCCTCAGCGAAGGATTAATCTTGCTTTAAGATAAATAGTTAAAGAGGAACTGCAAAAGTTGCTTCATGCAGGATTCATTTACCCTATTTCAGATAGTCAATGGGTTTCTCCTCTGGTTATAGTTCCAAAGAAAGGAAGAAAATGGAGAGTTTGTGTGGACTATAGGGAGCTCAACACTGCTACTAAAAAGGACCACTTCCCACTTCCATTTATAGATCAAGTGTTAGACTCTCTAGCAGGTAAGCAATACTTTTCATTTTTGGATGGGTTTAGTGGTTATAATCAGATTAGAATAGCTCCGAAAGATCAGGAAAAGACTACTTTTACCTGCCCTTAGGGCACATATGCCTTTTCAGTCCTTCCTTTTGGTTTATGTAATGCTCCTGCAACCTTTCAAAGGGTTGTCCTCAATATATTTTCAGACATATCTCATGATTGTATGGAAATTTACATGGATGATTTTACTACTTATGGGACTACATTTAAAGAGGCATTACAAAATCTGACCAAAGTATTGCAACGGTGTGAAGATCACAATTTATCCCTAAACAATGAAAAATGTTTTATGATGATTCAAGAAGGTATAGTGTTGGGGCATCAAATTTCTCAATCAGCTATTCAAGTGGATCCAACTAAAATAGAAATAATAGTTGCTCTTCCTGCCCCTGCTAAACAAAAGGATGTGAGAAGTGCTTTAGGTCATGCAGGGTACTATAGGAGATTTTTCAAGGATTTTAGTCAAAAACCAGGGCCATTATATTCTTTATTGACAAAGGAAGTTGAGTTTGAATGGACAGTTGCATGTGAAAAATCATTTTCTCAACTAAAAGAAGCCTTAACCCAGGCCCCTATGCTTAAAGGACCTGATTGGTCAATTCCTTTTCACATTCATACAGATGCATCCAATTTTGCAATAGGAGCAGTTATGGGGCAGAAGCAAGGAGTTTTGGAAAATGCAATTTATTACATCAGTAAAAATTTGCAAGGACTAGAACTGAATTACACTATTACTGAAAAGGAGATGTTAGTTGTCATCTATGCCCTTAATAAGTTCAAACACTATATAACTAGTTATCAAATATTTGTACATACTGATCATGCAGCCATCAAGTACCTCATGAACAAAAGCTCCATTACGGGTAGATTGGCAAGATGGTTATTGTTAATGCAAGAATTTGATATTACTATCATTGATAAACCAGGAAAAGCAAATGCAGTGGCAGATTTTTTGTCAAGGATTCACACACCAGACAATAAGGAGGTCATTAACGATTCCTTTCCAGATGAGCATTTATTTTCCATCATTTTACATAGTCCATGGTATGTTGACATAACCAACTACCTAGGAGCTAACAAGACACCCCCACATTTCTCACCCAAAGAGAAAAGATTGCTAGTAGAAAAGAGTTTCAACTTCTCATGGATAGTAGATTGCTTATTTTATACAGGGCCAGATCAAGTTATGAGGCGCTATGTAAGGGAAGACGAGACATATGATATACTTCATGCCTGTCATGATGAACCTTGTGGAGGTCATTTTGCAGCCAAAAGAACAACTCACAAGGTATTAACTACAGGGTACTATTGGCCAACCTTGCACAAGGATGCAGTTAAATACACCAGGAAATGTGATAGATGTCAAAGCATGGGTAGACCAACTCGGTCTGATAAAATGCCTCTACACCCTCAGGTGGTTGGTACACCATTTGACAAATGGGGCCTAGACTTTGTTGGGCCAATTGATCCACCATCAAATGGTCGCTCCTACATTCTTGTTTGTACTGACTATGTTACTAAATGGGTAGAGGTCAAAGCCTTCAAGCATGCCAGAGACAAAAAGGTAGCATAATTCTTATATGAAGAAATCTTCACTCGATATGGAGTTCCTAGAGAAATAGTGACAGATCAAGGAGCACAGTTCACTTCCACTCTGATCACAACCCTGGTTAATGAATACAATGTCAGGCATCGGAAATCAACTCCTTATCATCCACAGGTTAATGGACAAGCAGAGATTACTAATAGGGAGCTTGAATCCATATTGACCAAAACAATAGCACTCAACATAAAAGATTGGTCTAGCAGATTGTTTGAAGTTGTATGGGCTTATAAAACCACTTGGAAAACTACAACAAGGTTTACACCATTTGAAATGGTATATGGGACAAAAGCAATGATGCATGTAGAGTTTGAACATAAAACTTTGAGAACAACTATTTCCTTAGATATGACTCTATTTGCAGCACAAGAAGAAAGGCTCATGCAACTTAATGCTTTAGATGAGAGAAGGAAGTTTGCCCTGCAACATACTAAATCTGTTCAAAACCAATGTATGAAGTGGCATGATCGCTATATCAAGAACAAATCATTCCAGCCAGGAGATTGGGCTCTACTCTATGATTCCAGGTATAAAGATAATTTGGGAAAATTACAGACACGGTGGTTAGGACCTTATGAAATAATTGAAACATTTTCTAATGGTGTTGTTAGATTATCTACCATAGATCCTGTTAAATTTAAATTGTTAGTCAATGGTCATCAGTTGCGCCTATACCATAAACCTCTAAGCACATATGACTTCCTGCGGCAGTTTTCCACTACCAAGCATGCCGAGATTCTTGCAGCCACTGCTGATGGCTTTGCCATCACCACTCCATCTTAATATCTTTGCCACATGATCATAATAAATACTTCCCCATCTAGCGGGAGTACTTTTCTGCATAATAAATATTCCATTCTGTATTCACTCATTTCTTTCCTTTCACTCCATACATTTTTGCATCGTTTTCCATGCATGGCGGCTCAAATATCTTCAAGCTACAATCATACTCGCATGATGTTAGGTACGCTCGTGTGTATTTATTTTTGTTGCATATATATAATTAAACCATATTAACTCTAATTATGATATTTTGCATACTGTCCTTTCTCGGTCCTCTTCCGCATGTGTGGACACTTGTCAAGCCTTAGGTTGGGGGGAAGTACATTGACAATTACTCTAGCAGATAATTTTGATGTCCTCTCAGATTGCGTTTTATTTTTCAAATTTCTAGTTTGAGGTGATATCTTGCATTTTGCTTTTCTGTTTGCTTAGAGTTATTTTTAGACTACAACTAGGTTTTCGCCAAGTAAAGGCACATTGAGTATGCTATAGTGTAGAACTTAGTGCAGAAATTGAGCAAATTTACACTATTAAAGAGTTGAAAGTGTTATCGTTGCAATGGGTGGTCCACTTGTTCGACATGAGCCGATAGTCCATGAAGTTCTTCTTCAGGACAAGGATTGTGAACCAATATTCAAGAACAGTGGATGGCTGGATTATTTTTTAAAGTTGATGGAGTTTAATGAAGAAATTGCGAGGGAATTTACCCACACACTTTCAAATGGAGAAGCTCAGGTAAAAGGTTTGAGAGTGGTGGTTACAAAGGAACGGATAGCAGAGGTAATTGGGTTACCAACAGATGGGGAGAAGTACTCAGAGTCCAAGGATGCACGCAGTGCAAGAGTAGAATTTACACGTCTGGGAGACCCTCCATTAGTAGTAGATAGACAAAGAACTAGGCGAGAATCCCTTCCACCTGAATGGAAAGCAGTAGCATTGTATGTTCTAAAGTATTTAACATATGAAGAAAGGTTCTCATGTCTGCATTCCCATCACTTTAAGCTCCTAAGTCATCTACGCCACGAAAGAAGGATGAATGTTCCAAGCGTATTGTACAACCTTATTTCCATAAGTGCAACAGAGACCCAGAAAGGTAGGCCTCATTTTGTTTCTCATCATTGCCTAATTAAGTTATTAGTTGAAAAATCCTTGAGTGATGTTTCTCCAATGCTTTGGAATGAATTTGTTGAAACCATAATGTTTAGGGTAGAGAACATGGTTATAGAGGAGCCACTTCCATCTCAAGAACAAGAAAACCTTGAAAAACCTGGTTCCCCTCTTGAACCCTCATCCTCTTTGATATCCTCAGAACAAAATCTTCTTGCAGCAGAGGAAACCTTACAAGAAGAAGCTACAACAGGGGTTCCTTCTCAAGGTCTAAGAAAAACTAGGGCTGCCACACGAAAGGAAAAGGGCAAAGAAAAACAAGTTGACATAGGACATAAGGAGAAAAGTAAAAATGATAATTTACCCCCTCCTACAGCCAAGAAGAGAAAAATTGTGAAACCAGCTCCTGCAGTAACTGTTGGAGTGGTTGAAGAATTGGCTACAGGAAGTAGTCCTGCAGTCGAAAAAGGAAAATCTCGAAGAAGTAGTGGTAGGCTTCATAAAAAGTTTAAAAGCCAAGACCAACCCATAGAGCCAAATATTATAATCCTGATTGACTCCCTAGAACAAGAATGACACAGTCCACTCCACAATGATATCCCTCCTTCTCTTGCAAATGAAACTCAAAGAGAACATGAAGAAGAGGAAGAACTACAAAACATTGAGGAAGAACAGGAATTATAGCTTCAGGAAGAAGGGGAACTCTAGGATATTGAGCAGCCTCAGAAGGAAGTAGGTTTTGAAAGACTGGACAACTTAACATCTGTTGTAGAGAAGGTTATTGAAGCAGGGGGCAAAGTAGAAAGGAAGAAACCTAGGGCACTTGTTCATAGACCACCTACTTCCCTTACTAGTCATGCAGTAGGACTTGCTCTTTATGAAGATTGGGAACTTGAAAAGGTAAAAATGCAAATGATAATTGATTACCAGAAGAAAGTTATTGAGAAAAAGGATGAGGAAATAGCCCAGCTTAAAGCTAAGGTGGAAATAGTAGCTACCATGGTACCACAACTGATGCAATGCCGAGATCCTCCTCATGTTTACTCTCTATACTTAAGAGAACATCACATTAGTTTCCAAATGATGAGGATTGTCAGAGATTTAAGTCCCTCATTCAAAACAACAGAAGAATTTTACAGTGCTTATCAGACATCTCCTACAACAATAAAAAATCTACTCTGTGAACTTTATGTACATAACTGTGATGTTCCCGATGATGTTGATTGGAACCCTCTCCTTTACATTGGAGATATCCAATTGAGGGATCTTATGTCATTGATGCAGAATGAAATATCAAGGGGAGAGCAGTTTCAGGTACATCACAAGGAATAAATTGACCTTTCATTTCCCTTAAGGGATGAGTCAAGGGAACCCAGGCACTTTGATTGGCATAAGATTGTATACGAGCCAGATTATGCAAAGGAGATCCTACCCTTAAGGGAAGAAGTGTATAAAGAATATGAACAAATGGCTCCAAGGGAAGGACACTCAACAATAGGACATGTAGTTCAACGCTGGAATAGCCTGACAGATGAGTTGAAACAATCTAAGCCACACTCTGCACAAAATTACCATGCAGCATTAAACAAAGCACCCAAGTATATGCACTTGGGAAGGACAAAGGGGCGACATTGGTTGCATCTCAGTTTTCAGCCTCCAATCCTCCTATGGCGATTGATGGGATGTAGGGACAATGATCCACCATATAGTGAAGCAACATAACATACCAGGTGGAAGAGATTGGAGAAAATGAAAGGTTTCTATTGGAGCTTATCTACGGGCGGTTCTGGATAGGTTACCCCAAGCAATTTCTGATTCAATGCCAAAATCCAAAATTTTCCTGTTGTTGGAGGATTAGCAAGAATTAAGGTTAGGGGGATATGATGAGCCTAAATAATGGCTCTATTTTGATATATTTTTTATATAATACTCCTGTCTAGGTCTTATGATTAGATGACATTTGGATTATAATACTCTTTTAAGTTGATACCTTTTAGGTGTTTTTGAAACTGGTTTAACTTATACCTAAGGATGTCATATAATGATTTTAAATTATCTATATATGCAAATATTTGAAAAAAATTATAAATATGGTTTGCATTATATCATGTTAGCATTAGTATATACACATGTTTGTTTTGCACATTAACATCATGATGCAGGGTCAGTAAAGGTGAAGCAAAGACAAATGACGGTTCAAAAGATCACCAAGTATGTAACTGCAATGTAGACCCAGTCAGAGAAATGCAGTAATGATCAAAACCACTTGACCGGTTCTTCAGCAGATTGATTTATGAAACATTTATAACTGTTCTTAGTGGAGCTTAGATCTAGGAGGCTAGTCATGCTATATTTTATTAGCTACATGACATATGTTGTTTTGTTGTCCTGTGCTGACTTCTTCTCTTGTTAATAAATCCCGTTCACCTATTTCGTAGGAATGTGGTCGATAAGTTAGAAGTTTATTATAAGTTTTCCTATAAATAAAGGGATCTCTCTCCTCTCGGGGATAGCAGAGAATGACCATAGTATTTTGTAATACATAGTCTTTTGGTATTGTTTATGTATTTTCCAGTTAAGATGAAATAAAGAGATCAATGCAATTTTGAATAATTAGATAATTGTAATCTGAAGTTCTGGAGATGCTCACTCAAGGGGGCCCACTTGGTGAGTAATCCTTTTTATGTTTCAGTTAATTTCATACTTCTGTAGTAGTTGTTTCTACAGTTGTCTGTTCCTACAGCCATAGGAAATAGTTCTTGTGTCTGTTCCTGCAGCCACAACAACAGAGTAGTTCTTGCTGCTTGCCAGAACTTTATCATTAACAGTAGTTGTTTAAAGTAATTTCCAGTTGTAAGATTAAAGTATTAGTTCATTTGAGATTTTGTGTGTTTACTTTAAGAAAAATTTCCTTTCCTGCAGTAATATAGAATGGTTGCAATATGAACTTGGTGCACATACAATGTTGGCCCATTTCAAGTTTATGTCCCTGGTTGATAACTCAATGAGCCTTTGCCACAAGAAAAGTTAGTTTTTTAAGGATATTCACTCTCTGAATTGTGTTTTATTACCTAGTTACCATTCCAGTTGTGAGGACCAACAACCATCCCAAGAATCTGACAAGAAAAGAGCCTCCTCCCCCTTTTTGCAAATCCAGATTAGGCCTTCCTTAACTAGAGTAGCTCCCTTCTTAAGTGTATTCCATATCACGAACCCCTTCCCAGTCACAGGGTATCTACGGATGTCTTCCTTCGGAACTCCTGGAAGATACTTATGTGCAAGAATCTTGGCCCAGACTTGGTCCTGTTCCACACACCATCTCCAATACAACTTTGCAACCAATGCCTTCCCAGATAGAGTAGCCTACCTTAAACCCAATACCACCAATTGCTTCAGACTACACATTGTTTCCCATTTAACAAGGCTTCACTTTGAGCCCAAAAAATTACTAGCCCACAGGAATTGCCTTGCCAAAGCATCCAAATCCTTAACAAAGCCCACAGGAGCCACCTGGATCAGACATCTATAAGTGGGGAGAGCCTGAACCACCGACTTGAGTAACTAAATCTGCCCAACAAAAGACAACCACCTGTGAGTCCATAAAATCACCTTATGGTGAAACTTATCGATGATGTACTGCCAAGAGTCCCGAGGGAGATTCCCCACAAAGATGGGAATACCCAGGTATTTCATGGGAAGAGAACCAATTTGGAACCTCAAAATCTGCGCAATCCTCAACTAAATAGGGCTAGGTGTGTTGAAAAAGAAGATGGAATATTTATCCTCATTAATTAATTGACCAAATGCTGCAAGATAGATATCCAAAACCTTGCACAAATTTGTAGCTTCTCTTATCTTAGCCAAAATCATAAGAGCAATGTCATCCACAAACTAGCAGTTCGACTGCGGAGCCACGCCATCTCCCCATCTCCATCCATGGATAAGACCTCTCTCCATGCTCTTCTTCACTACTCTTCCTAGTCCTTCAACAAGCAAAATGAAGAGGTAAGGGGAAAGGGGGTCTCCCTGCCTCAGACCTCTAGAGGCACTAAAGAGCTAAGTGGGCTCACCATTAACCAAAACAAAGAAAGAGGTCGAAGTCACACAACTCATAACCCAAAGGATCCACTCCTCATCGAAACCAAAGGCTCCAATAACTTTCCTGATAAAGGACCATCACATTCTATCATAAGCCTTTTCCATGTCAAGCTTGATAAGCATGGCTTTTTCATTGGAAGTTGCCATAGAATAAATAGTTTCTGGAGCAATGACCACCCCATCAAGAATTTGTCTACCCTCCACAAAACCACTCTGCTCTTCTTAAATTAGACACTTCAGCCATTTTTTCAACCTCTCAGCTATCATCTTAGATATGATTTTGTAAATGACGTTGCATAGAGAAATAGGACGGAACTGACTTAATCGATCAACACCTTCGTACTTGGGAATAAGCATAAGGAAAGTGGAGTTCAAAGCACAGAGCATCTATTTGTTCCTCTGGGACTCCCGAACCACCTCCATTAAGTTTGTCTCGATTATATCCCAGAATTCTTGGAAAAATTCAATGGGGAAGTCATCAGGGCCTAGGGCTTTCCCTTTCTTCATCTGAAAAACAACTCTCTCCAGTTCCTCCAGAGAGACAACACCCATAAGATTCTCATTCATCTCCCTAGTAACCAAACAAGGTATGTAAGAGAGGACCTGTGCATCCTCCACTGAACCCCCTTGAGCATCTTCCCTAAATAGGGAAGCAAAGTACTAAACTATCTCTCGAGACATCTCCTGCAGTGAAGCCACCTGATCACCCCTATTGTTGACAAGAAAAGGGATAGAATTGTCGTGACGTTTGGCTTTCACTGACTGAAAGAAGAAAGCAGTATTTTTATCACCTTCTTGCAACCATTCAATCTTTGCACTTTTCTTCCAGTAAATTTCCTCACATAGCTCACATTCCTCCAAATTTTTCACTACCTTAGCTTCCTCTCTACTGAGGGCCTCAGACAAACCAAAATCTCTTATATGTCTAGTAATACCATCCAACTTTGCTTGGGCAGCCGCTTTAGCTTGGAAGATATTGCCAAAACATTGACGATTCCAACGTTTAAGTTGGCACTTCACATATTGCAACTGCTTGGCGAAGGTGAACATCACAGTACCAAAGGCGAGTCTTCCCCTCCTCCACCACTCCGCCACATAGTCATACAAAGATGGGTCCCGCAACAACATAAGTTGAACCTTGAAAGAGGGAGATCGAGATATCCAAGCATAGTAGGCAGAGAGTTTAATTGAGCAGTGATCTGAACCCCTCCAGTCTAAGATCTCAGTATAGGTAGACCAACCACCACCAACCTAGAAGCAACCGAGAAGCAGGAAACCAGAAAATGATCAAGCCTCTCTATAATGCAATCATTCCCAATCCTTCGATTATTCCATGTAAACTGGCCATTTCTAGGCTTAATGTCCACCGGATGTAAAGACAAAATGCTATCACGCATCAGCAAGGCTGACTTCTCCAACCGCATAGCTCCCCCTCGCTTCTCAGGCAACTCCAAGATGGCATTAAAATCACCCGCCATAATCCATGGGTAGTAGGGTGCCGCACTACGAATAAAGGTGATATGAGACCACAAAATCTGCTTACCCTGTAAGTCTGCAGACGCATAAATATTGGAGAAAATAATAGATTCCCCTATCTCAAGACTGGCTGAAATCATTGACAAGGAAGATTTAGATGACATCCACCAAAGAGGGCAAACCTTGACAAGGTTCCATAAACAGGCCACCCCCCTACCCCCCCCGATGAACCAATAGCCCCAATACACTGTAAATATCCTCTCCCCCATAGTTTAGGAAGCAGTCCAATCATACTATCCATTGATAATTTGGTCTCTTGCAGAAAAAGAACATCCGGTGAATGCCTTCTTACCAAATCGTGAACAACTTTTTTTCGAGGGCCATTGTTCAAGACCCTAACATTCCAAGAGAGCACTATCATTTTGGGGGATTCAAAAAATGAGAATCCACAGTCTTAATTGACCTTGACTCAACCAAGTTTTCCCCCATCAATTTTATCTTCTCCAAATCCTTCTTCTATCTGGCTTAGGTCCTTTGTCAGTTGATCCTTTTTTCATGTCCTTCTGATGAAAACCCAACTGGAGAGAAGTCTCGTTGCTCTTCGTCACATCAAGCCCTAATTTTAAAATTGAAATGGGATTACCCCCCTCTTCCATAGTCACTTATGCAATAGGATTCAATTTCTCTTGTGACTCCTGCTGGGAATCCATTTCCACTTGCAATGCACTACCAACCTGTGGGTTTTGAGAAGCATATGGAATAACCCCCTCCTGACCTGCTGCCAGAGTATTTTATTTCAAACCCATCAATCCTAGAATAACTTCCTGTTGACTAAGAACATCCAAGGCTTCAAATTTGTTGAACGTATCTTCTTCCAATCTCTCCTTCAAGGTTCTCTTTTGACCCTTGTTCTTGTTACGAGTCTTGACAGGAACAAAGCCATCAGCCCCTGCAACACTCTTGGAACTGGGGGCCTTACCTTTGTCAGACCCCGATGGATTTCAGGGTTGCACAGAAGGTTGAGACGCACTAGGTTTTGATATTGGACATCTTCTCTGTAAATGACCATATTCATGACATAACCAACATCTAAAAAGAAGGGTTTCATAGTCTAGCTGTTGCACCCAAGAATAAGACCCAACACAAATATCCATGGAATCTGGAAATGGCTTACTTAAATCAATTTCAACGCATAAGCAAATGAAAGTCATTACCTTTTTTATCCAAGTTTGTTGAGAAGCCCCAATTGGTTTCCCCAACAGTGAGGCCACCATACGCAAAATGTCCTCTCGCCAGCACTCAACTGGGAATCACAGGAGCTGAACCCAAATCGACACACAATTTGGAAGCTCCTCTGAGGGGTTGAAGCCAACATGCCATGGTTTCATAAACAATCCATTCTGGTTATGAAAGTAGGGACCACCTTCAAAAACCTTATTACGATATGCCATGCAGCTAAAGGTAACCATGAAGTAGTTATTTTCCAACAGCATAATATCCATCTCTCCCTCTAGCACCCAAATCCATTGAGCCCAAGTTTCCAAAAATTGCAACGAAACCCTCATTCCCAAAAACTTACACAATAAAGAATGCTATGAATAATAAGTTACCTCCTCGGCAATCCATTTTGGTTGAATGACTAGCCTCAGTCTCTCCTTTGAACGTTCTAGACAGCCATTAACTTTCAAAATATGGGAATCGCCAGGCGGTCCAAGTCCATCACCCCCCGCATCAAGAAAAAATAAGTTGTTATTAAAAACCGTCATTGCTTGTGAAAGCATCTTGGTTCCAAACGCTACATGAAAATCCATACCTTGTGTAGTACCTAATGGTTCTCCAGTGGCTGCTTGAGTGGCCATGCTTAGAATCTGCATGCAAGCCAAATCTCTGATCCAAAGTGGGGAAGAACCCTGCACAACTCCTGCACCCAAACCACCAAAAAAGAAAACCCCAAACACAACCTCCACTCAAAAAGAAACCACAAAAGGAGAAAAACCCTACACCCAAACACTGCACCCAAGCTTACCCCAACCACCTCCAAAACCCACACTCGACCAAGGAATAGGCCGTCGGACAACCTACAAATAGACAACACCCCCCGCACAACACACACTCCCCTCCCTGCGTATGCACGGTCACCCAACCCTGGACATGAGCTAGGGCTGAATACCCTAGCTCAGTACAACCACAACCACTACATCGCTCTGCTCCAACACCATCCGAAAGAAAATCTCTTTATTGTGTCTCAAGGCATAAAATTTGTTATTAAACATCTCCCTAGGCATAATTTCCTTTTGTTGTTCATTCACAACCTTCATTTAGCTAGGGATAAATTTGTTTGCATCTAGTTCTTCTAGCAAGATTGGGTCTTTCCATTGACCTTTGAGTCAATTGTCTATGTGTCAAGAGAGGGTTGAGTGATTCTAGCTCCCATATTTGGAAAATTGTTTGAAGATGCCTCAATATTCAATTTGTTGATTCCAACTTATATTTCTCAATCTGATTTCAAAAGAGTCTGAGTGAGGATTATTCAAGTTAACTTTTTAATTCATATCTAGGAAAAAGTAGCTATCTTTCAATCTATTGTATGACAATATGGTCCCAAGGGTTTCCCAAAAATTGCTATGATCGATTGAAGAATTTTCTATCCATAACTCCATAAAAAGCCTAGGAAGACAAATCCAAACATGTATCTTACCTAGAAGCTCCTCCATTGGATCAAACACCACGTGTTAGGGATTGATAAATAAACCTATTTGATTGTGGAAATATGGTCCTCCCTTCAAAATTATATTTTGATCCATCATTCTAGTGAATATTATTAGAGAAGCGAGATCTAGAAGCATGAAATGATCTTTCATTATGAAATAAAATAGTCCACAATAGCATGGTTATCATATAAAATGAGTGTGTAAATATACAATGAGAACCTTGCATATGCAACAAAGGTAGAAGAGGTAGGAAGGTAGAACTAAATCACTGACTACCCCTCCAAAGGTGCAATACATCTAAGCTCAAGCAACCAATGTTTGAGAATGCATCATGCATGCATGCATGGATGCAATACGTGTCTCAAAAGGTGAGTACACGTGTACCAGCCACATGAAGTGACACAAAGCTAAAAATCACTAAGTGGAGAGTTAACTACTGTGAATAGGACTCTCCTAGGTAGGCTAAAAGCTAGCTAGATAGATAATGTCTCTATTTGCACTAACACCTTCCCTTAAATGCAACTTAGAGAGAAATGCATGCAAAGATATTGAGTCCTAGCTACTAGTCCATGTTAGGTACTCATGTACAAATTTTTAATAAATGGAGTAAAGGAGAAAACCCAGTGGAAAATAAATGCCCTCTCCAAAAGAGAAATTAATGCAAATGCAATAAAATGTAGAAGTGAAGAAGATAGAATGACTCATGATGACCCCCCAAGGGCTACTTATATCACACAATTATAAGATAAATTACCCCATAAGGGAGATAAATAAGGGCAATGGAGCCCCACCCCCCATAAGATGATATATCCTACAATGTTGAGTGATGCTCAAAGAAGAATGCAAAATGTGATCCCTGAATGTTGAACAACATTTCTTCCTCATGGAAGAAGATGAACTATAGGTAGGTGCATGAAATATTCCCATGCGAGAATACTATAGGTCTCTTAATGATGCACAAGATCAAAAGAGTGATGAAATCTCTGAAAGCTACTCAAATACTCCATGAGAAGGCTAACGTAGAACAAGAACCAAAGATGTAGATGTGTTGACGTCAACGTTTATATAGTTATCATAAAAAGTGCAAACAAACTCTATAAATTGTGATTCACTAAACAAGTCTAATATGCCTTGTAATTAATCATCCCAATCAATTGTAGTGGAAACACAACTATGAATATCATGTTGCACTAAATCACAAGAAACCAATTGTGTAGGAACACTCAATTTTGAAGAAGTGAGACGTGAAGGTTATGTGATATCAATGTAAGGTATAAGAACCGTTGAGAAAGATAAAATTCCAAGATTCAAATAACTAAGATATATCTTCTTATGCATGTTGAAGGTATCAGTATCATCTATACTCAAACTAGATCATCAAAGTCAAAAGAACCAAAGAAAGAAAAGGATTATAAATTGGAATCATGATCAACATGTCTTGTAGCAATGATGTCTCTACTTTGCAAATCTTTGACGATCATGAAATGTGATGTCAACTCAACCATTTTCCCTATGCCACAATGTGTGATATAATAAATTGAAAGAAGACTAGTGAATAAGAAAGGAACATAAAGTATATGATTTAATGTTCCTACACCAATCTCAATAGATCCCTTTTCACAAGTCAACATAAAGATGTTATTTGCCATCAAAATTGATGAAAATGATTAAAACTCAAATATAAAAAATACTTGCCTAAATGTAGACATGTCATGAAATGCCCTAAAATCAAAAAGCCATGTGATGCAATGCCCTAAAATAAATAAAACCACTTTTAAGATATATTATTTTCATAAGCAAAGAATGTCATACCTCTTCTCATTTTTGTTTAATTTTTTGGATGATTTTTTAAGCTATGACTCCAAATGCTACTTCAATTAGCCTAGATTTATTAAGAGGGATTTTCCCTCACAAAGGGAAGGACGAAGAGCTCGAAGTAGTCAGAAGTGCAAACATAAGAATTTATCAAATAAATTAAGGTATGTCACAATGATATGTTTTACACTTTGCAATGAATTTTCTGGCCTCTCGTTGCCTCAGTTACAGGGACTGAATAATGGCAATGGCAGCTCAACGCACATCTCAGCCATACTGGTATTTTGAACTTTTCATTACATTCATGATGTTTCAAAGTCTATTCTATTTCTATTACCTGTGCAGTAAAGGCTAATACTTATGGCTGTCTAGGTTTCTTTGGTTTCTTTCAAAAAGTTTACAGGATATTAGGTGCATGCTACTCTCTGGGGATATAGGATTTAGTTTATGGTCATGGGATGTGGAGAGTTAGGAGCGCTATTGAGCTTGGTGAAGGAACGGCATCAGTAGTTCACAATGGAATTATAAAATCACAGCGGGTGCTTTTGCGGCCACTCTTATCATATCAGTTTAGTAACTGTTTCTTATGATCAGGCCTTAACTGGTTGATTCCATGTGGTAAATATGGAACTCATTCGAATTCACACGAGAAAGAGGTAGCCCAGTTGGACGCATTAGAAAAAATTGTGTTTTCTCAATGCCCTTATCATATTTTAGGGCTACAAAGATGGCAGTGAGGTTAAATCCTCATGAAGGTAATTGTATTTTTGCAATTCCCTCGTCGGTTTTCATTGTTCACATGGTCAAAGAGAGTTTGTTTAAAGAGATAAATATGAAAACTCTAACAAAAAACGTGGTTTCTAAAAGCTTCCATTCTGAAATTTCAATGGCAGCATCTAAAGCAACAATAGCAGTTTTGATCGAGAAGAACAAGCAAAACCTAAAAGAGATTAACTCAGGTTTAGGAAGAGTTCCTGCAAGAACAATTTTCGCACAGTCAAAGCCCAAAGGCTCAATCGCCATATTTTCATGCGTAGGAGAAGTTCCCACATGGGCAATTCCTGCACAGTCAATCAAAAAAAGCCCGATTGAGATTTACACTAGTTCCAGGGAAGTCCACACAAGTGCAATTTCTACAAATTTAAATCCAAAAGGGCCATTTGAGATGTACTCAGGTTTAGGGGAAGTTCGATCAAGGATGATTTCTGCACAATTGAACCAAGAACGGTCAACTGAGGTTAACTGCATTCTACAAAAGAACCCTTTTTATAGAAACTGCATATTTGCAAATAAGAAATCCTTTTCCGGGACGGTTGCACCGGGATCATGTATGTTCTATCAGGCAAGGGCTATTTCAATAGTGCCTCAAAAGGCATTTGTGATGGCATCAAACTTACCTCCAGAGTATCAAATGCCTACAGTGACATGGGGTGCAGTGCAGGGGTTAAAGGAGAAGCTTGCTTCACAATCAATGATTTTTGATTACTTGAGAAGTTTGGGGATTGTGCCTGACGAGCTGGAAGAGGTGGAGCTTCCATCAACAGTTGATATTATGAAAGAAAGGGTGGAATTTCTGCAGGGAATGGGGCTCAATATCAAGGATATCAACGAATATCCGCTCATGCTGGGATGTAGTGTGAGGAAGAACTTGATCCCTGTGCTGGATTTTTTATATAGATTTGGTATTGAGAAACCGGACCTTCCAGTTTTGCTTAGAAGATACCCTCGATTGTTGCATGCTAGTGTTGTTGTAGAGCTGGTTCCCATTATTAAGTATTTAAGAGGGCTTGACATTGAGAAGACTGACATTCCAATTGTGTTGAGGAAATACCCTGAGGTTCTGGGATTCAAACTTGAGGGTACAATGAGTACTTCTGTAGCTTACTTAGTCAATATTGGAGTAAGCCCTAGGGATATTGGGCCTATGCTGACAGAATATCCTCAGATATTGGGCATGCGAGTTGGGACAATAATCAAACCATTTGTTGATTATCTTATGAGTCTGGGGTTCCCTAAACAAATCATAACTAGAATGATCGAGAAAAGACCACATATTCTTGGATATGATTTGGACGAAACAATAAAACCAAATGTAGAGCACATTATTAGTGTTGGTGTAAGGCAGGAGGCTCTTGCTTCTGTAATTGCACAGTATCCACAAATTTTGGGACTTTCTTTGAAGCCAAAATTGGACTCCCTACAGCAATTTTTCAAGTCTAATGCCAAGGTCGGTCCTGAAGATTTTGGCAGATTGTTGGAGAAAATGCCACAGGTTGTTATTCTTCGTCCAGCTGAACTTGTAAAGCCTGTATATTTTCTGAAGGGACGAGGTTTTGCGGTAGAAGATGTAACAAAAATGGTTGTTGCTTGTCCTCAGTTACTTGTCCTTGATGTGGAATCCATGAAGCTCAGTTTCTATTATTATAAGACTGAAATTAAGAGGTGTTTGCAGGAGCTTGTAGAGTTTCCAGATTACTTTACATACAGCTTGGAATGGAGAATCAAACCTCGTTTTCGAACAATATCAAGCAAGGGCATAAAATGTAGTCTACCGTGGTTTCTCAACTGTAGTGATAAAAAATTTGAAGAAAGGTTGGAGGATTTGGATATTGAAATTGATGAAAGAGGACCATCTTTCAGTATGGGTGGAGCATTGCAGTTACCTGGGGATGGAAATGATTCTGCAGGGGAATTTGAAGATAGCGAGGAAGAAATGTCATACATAAGTACAGGCTCTGTTAATAAAAAATAACTTGCTTTCTGTCAAGATTCGACTTCTTCTCTTGAATGTTTTGCTTGTTCCTTTTTAAAGTTTCTCGAATTCCTGTCTAAATGCTATCAGATGTTTTGAATTATAAGATAAAATGTTTCAAGATTATTTTTACATTTTGGAAGAACATCTTTAAAGGGCTTCTATAACGTCTCCTTGAATCTTGTATTCTACCCAAAACAGAAAAGACTCACGATCCGGTTTCAAGTGGTAAAACAGTTCAAAAAATTCAAGTGATTGACCTTATTCTTTGGTACCCACAAATGAAATCTATAAATTGCCTCATTAATCAATCCATTACTATTCATTTGTAAGGTTTAGCTTTGGATGCTAGAGTTTGTAGCGGAGTCTCAAGCAAAATTTCAAAAGGCTCAGAGAAGATTAGAGGCTGCAGAAATGCTTATTAGTTTGAGGATCTCTTTTCAAACGTACAGCAGGACAAGCATCTGGCATGCGATTACAAACACATAAGCAAGTGAAGCTCAATGCCATGTAAGTTGATCAATAATGGTTAGGTACAACTTAAACCAAAGAATTGCATCAAGCCTTTACCAACAACTTTCAAAGGTATGTATGAGTTGCTAAATTGAAAATTATAAGGCAACTTAAAATGATACTTGTAATTTTCTAAAGTAAATTTAGTTTGTAGTATAGCTTTAAAAAATAAATGCTTGTGGTGGTGTAATAGACAGAATGTTTTTGTTTGAACATTAATGTTTGCCAACTTTTTGGGCATAAGAGCTATTGAAATGCAGCCTATAATATCATTGCACGTTCTACTATTTAATGATGGATTTAACAAGCTCCACAAATTTATTGAAACCGTATTTACTCATACGGTCTTGTAAGCATTTAGATATCTTTTGCTCAACTATGGTTAGTACATCACTTGCAATTGACAAGGCTCACAACTAAGATAGTTGTCACTACTAATGTTCCATATTTAGGTTTGTTTACAACAAGGCTTCAGAGACTGAAGTTGATGGTGTTGTCTTTGTAATGTACTATATTACCTCAAGATCTTAGTATTTTATGCACGACATTACATTCTTCTATGATGTATAGTGTATACTGTTCATTTTGCGTTGCTTTCTTTTAGAACTAGAAGCTTTTGGGTTCCACTCAGTTTTAATGTTTTTGAAATATTTTTTAAATCTCACATCTGAGTCATATCTAGTTATTATTAAAATTCGAAGATATTGAAAAATGTAGACATGTTTTTCATTTAGTTATCCAATGCTCTTATTGACCTGGGTTTCTACTTCAACGCCAGAGATTGGATTTGCCCCAACCAGTAAGGGTGGTGACCACTCTGCCATTTGACAGCACCCAACCCAAGTAGTCTACAAGAAAACAAATTGACAGAAGCTGACTACATGACTTATATGGAGGATTTCAATTCAAAGAAGTCAAAGAAGCGAGTACAGGATTATTAGGACTCATGCAGTCAGATTTCTTTGGCTTCTAATGCTCAGAATGGGTTCAGTATTCTTATGTTTGGAATGAGATCAGTGAATCATCAATTCCTATGATAGTTACTGTTGTTTGTAACTAGGTAAGATGGGTTCGGATTGCCTTAAGGCAACATCCGAACCCATATAGGACTGGGTCCTAAAAGGGGTAATGTGCCCCCAAGTTAAGGTCAGGCCCTTTAACCTTCACGCCACCCTAAAATACACCACGCCTCAATAAATAAATTGGCGCCAAAAGGAGGAAGGCCGACTTGGATTTAATAAAGGTTAAGACACATAAATAAAGTCAACTTGCAAATACAATCATTCACTTCATCTCTCATGCAATCAGCGAAATAGCTCTGCAATTGAAGGTGCGAAATAAAGGAGAGGATTGTGCGAACTTGTTCAAAGAGATAGAAGTCATTTGGTATTCCTTGATGAAGACTTGGTGTATTTAGAAGGGCAAATCTGATATGATAAAAGGAATCAGATCTGAAGAGTCAAGCTAAGTATTGTATTGATGCAATTAAGATTGAATACATAATCTGACCTGTGGGTCTTTAGTGCTGGGTTTTTCCTCCTTGGAGGTTTTCCCAGGGTATTTGTGTTGTTCTCTTGCATCTACTTGATTATAGTTTACTTAATGCTAGCAAATAATTAAATGTTAGAAATCTGATTACTGAACTAGGTCACAAATTTAACAGTTACAAGGCTTTAACGAACCTTTAGAATTTTTGCCAAACCTTTTTTTCCTTAAGGGATTAAATCTGTCACTGTCAGGCTTCGCTAACCCTAATTTTTGTGATGCAAATCCTGTTTTCTAGCCTGTTTGCTTTGAACGTCATGATAGACATTGTAAATATTATAAAATTTAAAGCTAGTCCAAATGCATCGACACTGGACGTTGGCACCAATTTTATTAATGATCATGATTTAGATATGTAGCAATATTCATTTTGAAGATGTTTAAATTGTAGTTTTAGAGCCTAGCTGTTCTAGCTTATGGAGACCACCACTCTTTAAATATTGTACTCTATTTGTTGTATCAAATTTTGAAATACAGTAATACTACGAACATGTGCATTAAAATATTGTTTAATATAACTGATGATGGACCAGCTTAGTCGTCCAAAACTTTGATCATCAAACTTTTAACAGTTATTTCCAAAATCCTTTTTGGTAACACTGACTGTGGAAGGAAAAAAATTGCAACTTTCAGATCATTATGATATTCTATTTTTGTGATTTTGTAGAATTTGAATGTTATATAGCTTTGAATTTTTTCTAACCTACTTGAAATTCATGACTAGAGTTAACCTTTCACCTTTTCAAACGTACTGAACTTTATGAACATTGTTACCATGATCACTGTTTTGCAAAAGAAATAACAATTTTAGGGGAGATAATTTTGCATATTGGCTGGAACAATTTGTTGGATCATCAGAAAACTATTATACAATATTTCAGTCACTATTCTCTCCATGCAAATTTGTATGGTTTAGGGCTTACGTTACCTATCTTCACAGCCATTTACACAAATTGGGATGATAGCAGAAGTTGTAACACTCTTACGTTTCTATTGTTATGTAGTGCACAGTATGTGGAAATATTTCAAATGCGTATTTTTTAAGTCAGAAAATGATGGGAAATAGCAGTGTTGATTTCCTATTATGGCCTCAGTTATGTGAATCTTGGAAAGGACTAATAAGCTGAGTTTCAACCAGTGTTTTCCTCAAGTTCCAGGAAGGGGGAACACGGACGCAGTTTTGAGGATGGCAAAAAAAATTGCCGAAAATTGGGGACCATAGGGGAATGGTGAGGGTGGAATTTTTTAAAATCTTAAAGAAAACTAATATCAATTCAAATATTAAGTAAATCCAGTATCTCTTTAGCATTTATAATTATTTCCTTAAAAGTTACCTTTTTCTGTTTTTATGCATCAAATAGAGCAGATTGTTTGGTTCTAAAACAGGGGTCGTTTATTCCAAGTCCCCAAGTTCCCAGAACATCACACGGAATTTTGTGGACACATATTTTGTTTATTTTTGAATTATCCTTTTGCTTAGGTTGTCAAGCATATATAGTTGTGTGCCTTGCTGGGTACCCAGGTGGACATGACAGTCAAGTTTGTTATCTACTGTTGGTTGATTATTTGCTGGTTGTTTACTAGAATTATAGTCTTATGGCACAACTACCAAAAACTGCTATAACTATAGTTGAAGAACACTGAATTATTTGAGGTACTTTTCAGTTTTTATCTTAGGTGGTCACATCCATATAAAGAAACGCACTGTTGGGTATCAGTATGGACATGATAAAGTTTGTTATCTTCTGTTAGTTTATTGTTTGCAGAATGATTACGAGAAGAATTAACTCCAATGTAATGAGCAACAGAAACTCTTTTAAGCAAAACAGGAGCAAAAATAAGCTTGCAAACTCAAAACGTGTACAACTTAAAATTTGTAAACCAAATAAAAGTACAACAATTTGCTTTTTTTAAGAAAATAGAAAGTCATATAGAATTCAATTAATTAAAATTTGTAGAAGTGGAGAGATGGTTTTACAAGAAAACAGGTTTGGAGTTGAGCACAGGCTGCCGAATAGTGGCAAACAGAGAAAAATGAGGTATCGTGACCCTTACGGTTGACAGGGAGGAGCAGAAAACTAGCCATTGCACCAAGAGAAGGTGTCAAATCATCTTTTGGTGAGAAATAAATCTATCCAAAAGGTTCCTCAAAGAGATCATTTGGAGCAATTGATCCATCTTGAACGGTGTGATCATCATAGGCCAAAGAAACTAAAATGTCCCACCTAGACAGGGATGGTTTGAGAGGGACCTGCCACCTCATGTGCCAGAGAGGAATGATGAGAAGGTGGAGCAGCAATAGAGGGTTTGCCATGAGGGGCTATAAAATACCATGCTCCTTGGAAAGTTGGCAGATGCGGAAACTGATGCAGTGCAAAATGGTGTCTGAACAAACTATGTTACCACCCATCGGTGGGGAGCTGACAAGAGTCTAGTAGGGTAGGATGTGACTCATGCTGCAAGGCACACTACCCTAGTGGTTAAAAAGGTCTGTAGAGTTGTTGGAATTTGAGTGCCATCTTTTCTACAGGCAGTTGAATTTGAAATGATTGCTAAAGTGAGGAAGCATACTTTTTCTCCAGTCTCAAAATCATAAGAGATGCTTACTACTAAAAATAGTTAAATTTGTGGACTTCCACAATTTGAAGAATATGGAACCTCTAAAAAATGCTAAAGAAAAGCTATAAAATCTGACCTGCAATCAGAATCTCCAAATAGAGCATTCCACCAATTGAATGGTTCAGAAAGAAGAAGATACAAATACTATGAATCCACTCCTAGAGTCTTCAAGTACAAAGGCAAGTCTAAAAGAGATGTCTGAAGATCAACAAATCGTAGCCATTAGTCTTTCTCCCTTTTGAAGGCCTTAATAAACCAAATACCATAGAAAGTGGGGTAATTTTGGTTCAATTCATCCCTCTCAAATACAATTGCAAAGCACACTAATGCATTTGTAGAGAAGTTCAAGTGTATAATTTGTGAAAGCCATATAATATTCCAAGAAAATTTCCACCAGACAAGATGTATCTAAAGGTGAAGCTTGTGAAGCATGATGTTTGCCATAAGCTCTTGAATACAAAGGATAGAAAGAAAATAATAAGGAATCAATTTATATTGTCTCTATATTATTTCTTAGGGATCTATTCTCAAGATGAAGCCAAACATTGTTATATTATGTTTTACAAATAAGCGAAAAGCTTAATGCCTGGGGCTTTTGCAAAAGGAAGTGTACCATAACCAACAATTGGGGAATACAAAAGACTATGATAATTGAAAGAAAGGCCAAACCAAAGACAATAATCTCTAGCTCACTTGAGAAATAACCTAACCATCTCAAAGGTCTTCCAAATGCTCTTAGTGACGAAAGTGCCTCAAATCTTGATATGCATGATAGTAGTAAGGAGAGAATGAAAACTGTGAGAAAGAAATGCCACTCCATGGAATCACACGCTTTCTTAAAATGTAGCTTGATAAACAAAGCCTTGTGTTTAGAAGGTCTAGCCCATTCCATGCCTTTGTAGATTGCAATGATATTTTAAGAATAGAACACCTTTTAATAAAACTAGTTTGTTTTGGTCTAACAATATAACTTCTTCTTCTTGTTGAAATTCTTTTGACCTTCATTGTTGAATCTCTATAGGGGCACTTAGCCATAACATGGCCCATCTCTCCACAGTTGAAACATACATTTGAAAGGCAGTTTATCTTTATAGTTTATCGTTATACTTATTGGAACCTCTATGTAGTCTTCCAACAAAGTTAGTTTCTTCTAGATCTAATTTATTATTAGAATCTAACTCGTCCTCAGATGCCTTTAAATCGAGTTCTTTCCTTGTGGTTCTCTCATTGTCAAATCTCATCTCAAAAGCAATTAGGGATCCATGTAGTTCATCCACAGTCAATTTGTTCAGATCTTTAGATTTTGGGATCAAATCTTGGTGGTAGGATTTAAGTATCCTTTTCACAATGCCCTGTTCTTGTAACTCTTCACCAATTCCTCTAATAGAACAAACTATCTCATTTACACAGAGCAGAAATGCAACAATATTTTCATCCTTAAGACTTTTAAACTTAGCTTTGCAAATTTGAAGTTTTGCTTCTTTGACCTTCTCATCTCCTTCATAGATTGTATGCAATTTGACCCATGCATCCTTAGCTATTTTGTAGTTCATCACTTTCACATACTCAAGAGTTAGTCAAACCACGAATAATAGCATTCTTAGCCCTGACATTATTCTTACAAGTTTTCTTACCAACCTAATCCCTTGGGGGAATTCTTAGGGAACTCATAACCATCTATAACTGGTTACCAAACCTCAAAACCTAGAGCCATCAAATAGGATTTCATCCTTCCACTCCAAAATAAACATAATTGGATCATTCAAACAATGGTGCATGATTTGAAGACAAACCTTCTTGAGCAACCGAGCGTGCCATCTCAGATCTGCCTCAAGTTGTTATGCTCTATTCAAGGAACCTTTGCTTTGATACCAACTGAAGGGCACATAACATACCAAGAAGGCGGGGTGTGTGAACCAGTATATCCAATTTTCACTCAATGTTTTTGATTAAGGAAAAACAAGTTTTTAAGGGACCAAAAACCCTTTATAAGATAGGTTTTAGAAGGATCTACAACCCGAACCGAAGGATAAACTTGAAAGACCACTCAAAGAAACAGAACACAAAAGAGATTTGGCCCAGCCAATCAAAAGAAGGGGAACAACATTAACCCCCACCAAAAACCTACAGGCTGCAAAAAACCAGCAGCCCTAACCCAACTAGGAAGGATCAAGAATTTGACCTACCCTTATGGGATCGAAGGGTCATATCAAAAGAGGATTGAGACAATTTAGACTTTTTACTTTTAATAGTAATCCATCCCTCCTCAACCCTAGCAGCAGCCTTTTGCCAACAGGATGGGTCCAAAATAGAGGACCTCCCCTCATCAGGAGGAACAGAGCCAACATCCAGAGAGGCAGAGACAGCAGCAACAATCTGAGATGTGGGAGAGTCATCCATCGAAGAGGAAGATCCATCCCTTTTCAAACGATCACTCGGGATGCCACCGCAGGCATCCACACATTCCTGAGGCAAGGCAACACCAGAAACAAGAGGCTCAGTTTGAGGAATGTTAGACATTAATTGAACCATAAATAACTCCACTTAATAAATAAAAATCACCAAATCGGCTTAACCTAAATCATTTTTTGTTATGTTTTATTTATTTTAATATAATTATGTTTTTATCTATTAAAATGAATGCAAAGGTTGTGTGGATTTATAAATGGCTATTATATTGAATAAAATTGCGTGTTACACTATAGGCCTATATTTGCACACTTAAATGATATTGACTAACAATTAGTAATGTTTTTGCTATGATCTCTTGTTAGGATCAACATTGGAGGTTAACTAAGAAAGGAGATAATGTGGAGAATGGTTTGGTATTGCATACCACCCAACTCCATGAAAAGTTAGATCAAGCTTTTGTATCAACAACACAAATATATATATCTTTTTTATTTATCTTATTAGTATATATTGGTTAAAGTTATTTATTTTTTTGTTTTAGATTTATTTTAGTTTAATTAGTATCTATGTAACAATCAGTATACACATAATACATACCAACTTAACATGATTTTATCTTTACACATTTCTAAGGATTAGTTGTAAGCTAAAATATATATGTTTTATCTACTTAGTTTGAAATCACCACATAAAATAGATCCCTCATGCCACAAACCTATCTCTTATCTATTTAACTTTGTAGAACATAAGCTAGGAAAAAAGAATGCATATAAAATTATAATATCATTGTTGTAAATGCATTCAAATCAAATAAAATTCAATATTTGAATCAAATCAAATTTCGAGTGAATGATCAAATCACATTTTAACATTCATGTGAGAAGATAATTAGGAACATTAAATAAATAAAGATATTTATTTAATTCCAATGACACAATTATATAATTGAACAATTAAATGAATTATTCAACTATAAGTTAAAATAAATGAACCTTTAATTAAAACATATTTAGAAAATATATGTTATTCTAAATATATGTTAGGGTTACCCTAACATATATTTTCCTTAAAATTTTGTAAACAACTCATCTCTAGCTAGCCCTAACATATATTTTCCTTAAAATGTTGTAAACAACTCATCTCTAGCTAAATATTTACTTTTCACCTCTAATCAATAGATTAAAGTTGCATTTGTATGTGAATTATTTTTTGTTAGTCTCATTTTTAACAACTTCCTCCTTTGGTAGGGTTGCATAATATTTTTTCTACAAACTTTGCCCATTTATTCTCATCAACTTAAATTGTCTTGTCTGGTTTTAATTAGTATTTTTTTTGAGAATTTATTTGCGACAAGATAATTAGTAGTGAAATAATAGTCTTTTAATGATTTTTTTTTATGAAATTTTGCAATTAATAATGAAACTCATAACATTTTACTCTTGGATATGGGTCCTTGACCAAAAGATCAATCAGAATACTTGAAGAAAGAAGCCAAACTATTCTTAGAAAGGTAATCACTTTCCTTAAGTTTACTCACACATACTAGCATAGACTTGGAATTGACTCAATATGGTGTGAGCTTGAAATTTTTCATATATCACTTGTAAACATCATATGCAATGTGTTATACCCTACTTTCTCATTCTAGATTTAATACAGTTTTTGTTTCTTTTGTTGGATATGCATGTAAATTGTCCTAGACAAAAGATCATGGGGAATTTTTTTTTCTACGTAAAGAGAATTTATATTAATTCAAAACAGGTATTACATCAGTTTTACAGAAAGGATGCCCTGGACAGTCATGTCCATGTTGAACAGGCCATCAAGCCTATTATATACATCCAACCACAGTCCTTAAAAATTCCTACGGATATCCTAATGCAAGTGCAAAGGAGCAATCAGACGAGGCAAATGCAAACAATTTGAGGTATACTTATTGATGCAATAAATATTAGGCTTTTCTTTTCGTAATTTCTTTTTATGGGATTGTGAGATTCATTTCTTGGATGTGGGTCCTTAATCAATAGACCAAATTTAGGTTTTCAATATAAGGCTGAATTTGGTCTTCGATAAGTTTGGCTTTTCTTTTCGTAATTTCTTTCTATGGGATTGTTTTACTCTGACATCATGTTTCAGTTTGTCTTTTTGTGCTCTCAGCTGAAGAATGGTGACAAGGTTTGTACCCGCATTAGAAGACAGTTGGATCAGATTAAGTACCAATTTTTGCAGCTTCAACAAGGAGATATCAAGTGTAGCAAACAGTTGCACAAGTTTTTCAAATTTCAAGCTTGATGTATTATCGACAGAGTTGTAAATCTGCATTGTATGTTTTGGGCAGCTCATTGTTATTTTAGCCTGTAATGTTCCAAGTGTTACTACAACTTGTTCTTGTTCTTGTTTAATAGATATGTACTTTGTTATTGAGCTGATTGGTTCAACTGTTTAGATTTCGTTCCATTATTTTTTCTTTTCATGTGTAGTTCTTTCTTAAGGCGGCCTTTCATTTTATTGTATTTCTTCTCAGCTTGTTCAATACAAAAAAAATTAAAAAATATCTTCATGGATGTACCTACTTTTCTTGTTATTTATGTATAGATGCAGTTGGCGAACTTGTAATAAAATTGTTACTTTGTAAAGATAACTAGAATTGGGGAGGACATGCTTTGAGTGTAAGTTGGAATGTGGTTGCAGTGAATGTCACTTGGTATTTTTGACAAATCATGTAGATCCTTTAGTCTTTAATCTCATTGTTTTTCATCTTTGATGTGAGAATGAGGTTACTTATCATGGTTATGTAGAACATATTTTAGTAATATATACATTCACATGTTTCTAGATAATATTCATACTATAAGCTTTTATTTCTTGGGATAGAAACTTTTTAAGCAATATAATTCCTTCCAACATCAACAATTTGTAAACATTCAAGATTTGGAGGTAATTAAATGCGTCAAGTTTGATCAACCTCGAGGTGGTTAGAAAATTCATTCAATACTAACAATAATTATTTAGTGTTCCATTGTAGTTACTTTCATAAAATATTAGGATTATCAATCACATTATATGTAACTCAAGTTTCCCATATACTCAAATTGTTTGATGGCCTTTTGAAGCGTACCATGATATTAGTGAGTTTGAAGATAATAATATATAGAACTCAAACCTACAACACATCTTTAAATTAAGTCCATTATTTGAAGTGATTATTAAAATTATGTATATTGTAGACACTTAAATTTGTCCATACCCAACTACACTTGACCTTATCCTATTCTAGCCAAATTAAATAAATATTTATTATTTATTTAATTAATCCTTTATCTTAACCCACCACCTTTAATTAAATAAATTTACATTTATTTAATTCAACCTTCACCCTTAATTAAATAAATTTGCATTTATTTAATTAAGTTTATCCATCTTACATTTATTTAATTAAAAATTTAGCCTTCACAATTAATTAAATAAATTTACATTTATTTAATTGTGTCTAACTTTGTCCTACAAATCCTCTTACTAAATCAATTAATACCTACTTAATTAATTGATTTAAGCTAATTAACCCTCTTACCATTTTCCTAATTATTAAATTCCTCCACGCATTCTCTCTCCTCATGTCACATCCTCCTAATGTGTCCACTTGCATCTTAATCCCTCATCATTTCATCTAATCACCTTCACTAATCATTTGCACATTCTTAATCTCCAAGATTATGAATGAGTCAACATGTCATAAATGGCTCTCCCATCTCATCTCCCAACCTTAAATGCCACCCACTTTTGTCTACCCAAGGAATTTTGAATTCCTTTATTTTTCCCATGCTCCCTCTTCCCAAGGAATTTTTAATTTACGTTCTCCTTCCCAAGGAATTTAATTCCTTGTTTATCTTCCCAATGTCCTTTGTCCCTCTCCCTATGTCCTTGAGGAGCGCGGAATCAAAGAATGTCTTTATGGATAAATCTCTTGGTCTCCCACTTGTCCTCTCCTCCCACATTCAATCTTGGCCATCCATCATCTTTTGATCTCCACCATCCATTCCAAATTTGAAAATCTATAAATTGAGGCCTCTTCTCTCATTTTAACCATCCCTTCATGTGCTATCATTATACAGTTAATTTTATCACTCAATCATCTTCATACCGTCATGTTGTTGGATTAATGAGCAACCACATCCAACCAATCATCATCATATCAACATACTTATCATTTTGAGGTTTGCATGTTCTTGTTTGAATAAACTTAGTTTATACACATATTATATTTATTACATTTGCATGCATTCATATACAAGCATATTTCAAATAGCACCTTCAAACATATGTTTCTCCTCGTTATTAATATAATTTACAAAATGAAAGTGAACCTACAAAAATAATATTCTATAAAAAAAAACATAATAATCAAATACATCATTCTTTAAATATTTTTATATACAAAAAATAGAAAACAAAAATAATGCATCTTCTATGCACAAATTGAATTGTACTTTTTAGTATATTAATCTACAAATATTTTCTATTGGTGTCACCATTACACCCCCTTTTGGTGCAAGTGCTAGTTTTATTTTTACTATACATCATTTTTTTCTACCTCACAAAAACAACTTGTCAATTCCTAACTACTTTTTACTAGCTAATGTGTGTTACAAAGGTTGGGAATTCTACGAGAAGACACAAATTTACAAGATTCTAGATAGTATGTCCTAGAATGCCCTCTAGACAAAATATGAAAAGAAACACCCAATTGAATATTTTTTCTCATTTGTGTTAGTCCCATCATCTCTCCAATACTGCTTGACTTGTACTTCCACATGTAGCAAGCTTCGTGTGTTTTAAAAGTACTCATCATATTCTAGTGCATACTTAACATGAAGACTTTCTTCTAGTGTTTTCCATCTTATCATTGTTTTTTCTCTTCATCTACGATATGCTTTTCATAAATTTTACCAATATATTTTTCTAATAGCTCCAATATCTTGTTGTTGCCACATTTCTATCCATAAATCTGCATATATGCTTGTTTGGGAGGTTGTTTTTTTATTTTATTCTCCATAAGTTCAATGAATGGGTACTTTGACACCCAACCAATCCAAACAGTCCTTGATAGGTCCCACACATGCCCTATTTTTTATTTAAACTTTACTTTCCCCTTTTATTCATAATGTTAATTTTTATGATCACCTTTTGAGGTTGATTTATTAATATTGCTGCCCTTACTACTATGAGAGTTGTCTAAGGTAACATCTTCTCTAACATTATTGTACAAATCATTATAATCTTTCTCTACATTACTCACTTGTTAATTAACAAATATTGGAACTCATTATGTTGTAGCTTAATTTGATTCACTATACACATTACCAAAATATGACATGTTTTTAACATTTTAATAAGCACCCCTTGTCACTTCTAGGATCCATGCTCGGACTCACATTTCTCATAAATTATAAACTATTAAAAATGCCAATAAGTTCACCTTAGAAGACTCAAAAGATAGAGTATCATATCCAACAATGGAATTGATAAGGAAAATCACCAAAAGGAATCATAAAATAATTAAAAAACAACTTGATTAAAGGATGTCACAAGAGAAACTATAGCCAAGTTGACACAATCACATTGCATACTATTGATATTTAACCTTTTTAAAATAAAGTTATACTCAAAATTTAATTGAATTTGATATTTTAAAAATAGTTGCTAGCCTAGTTGTTGTTGGATGATCCATTGAGAGTGTAAGAGAGCACACTACTTGCAATTGAAGAATAAATTAATTCAAAATATAATCCTTTTATGGATCTTGAATTGAATATTTTATCTATTTAGGATCACTAAATAGTTAAGATGAGTTAATCATTTGGTTCTTGAAGAGAATTCACATTTGTGAGTTAGCCTTATGATCTCAAAACCTCTCTTAGTGGAACCACATAATCTACCTCACCATGTACCCCAAGTACCTACAATCAACAATAGCCCTCACATAATCCACTAGCCTAAGATTAGTCCATTTAGTCCAAAACATAATTCATGATTTAAGTTTAATAGGTAACATAACTAATAATAGTGCCATTAATAGTAAACATAAATGGTCAATGAACCCACCCGCACACCCACACCCACAATCCAATAACATATTATGATTACAAGATCCATCCCTAGTCCAAATTACAACAATGTTAGGTGTCTCAAAAAAAAGGGGGTTTTTGTGGGATGTGGCATACTCCCCTCCTTAGGATTAGGTTAGCTTGGCTTAATTAAACAAGTATGGATATTATGTTTTGATTACATTTTCATCTTCCTAGGTGGCTCTGGGTTCAGACCCATATTTGATGAAGGGGAAAACCCCAAACTTTCCTCCCTAAATTTTCTTACTATATCTTCAAATTTACTTCTATCTTTTGCCTTACCTCTTTTTTCATGACCAGTATCACCTTCCCATCATTCTCAATTACTTGAAAAATGGTCATAAATAGCCCTCAAAAGCCTTCAACCAAAAAGTTGAAGTTTGTAACTCCCTCCAAAAATAGCTTAACTTATGGGAATCATAGCTTTTGATTTGGGCACTCGATTGAGTTTTTTAAAAATTGGAGTACTTGGAGTGTATTGGAGTTGAGGAAAAATCAACTCTACAGCTCCCAAAGATCACCTGCATGCAAACCTGTCATAGAAGGAGAGAAGCAAAAAAGCTATGGAGGCCAAAATTTAGAGATCCAGAAAAGAGGAGTCATATTGATTGTGCAACAAGAATGCAATTCAATAATTATAGTTGTTATGAAATTACAAAGAGAGAATCCTTATAAAAGGATACTCGAAACCCTAAAGGTGAAAACCCTAAAGAATTATAAGATTCGTAAGTTTAGCTTAAGCATAGAGTATAATAGAATAATAATTAAATAAATAATTATTAGCTAATAAAATATTACTCTAACAGAGTGTTCTATAATTTTAAAAATTCGTAAATGAAATTTTGCCAATTTTCAAGGTCATAAAATGACATTTGAAGCCTTAAAACTCAATTTTGATATTTTTTTCAAGATTTTACTTGAATATTCAACATTTCCAATTCTAAAATTGTTCTTGGCTCAAAACTCAACCAAAATGTGTAATTTACCATTTTGGGGCTTTACAGAAAATTTTCCAAGTGCTTACAAGCTCATATATACAAACTTACTAAAAATAGAAACCATACTATTTTGAGCCATCTTTGAAAATTGAAATCTAAATTGTTCTTTAAAAAATTTAAAAGGAAATAAGCCTCATGAATACTATCATCCTAGACATCATGCCCACAATATTGAGAAAATTTAGTCGGAGTATACTAAAATACTACCTAAAGACACCAATACAAGTTTATCCAAATAGTTGTGAAAGAGATGATTCATGAGGATCATAGGGGTGGAGAAGACATTTTTTAGACCAAAAGGCACCACTAAGAACTTAATGTATGCACCTAGCTCAAAAAGCTATTTTTAGAATATCCTCTTCCCTAATCCTTAGTTGGTGATATCTTGACCTTAGATCTATTTTAGAGAAGGTAGTAGCTCCTTCCGTTTCGTCAAACAAGTCATGAATATAAGGAGGGAGATATCTATTTTGGATGGTCACCTTATTCAACATTTGATAGACAATGCACAATCTCAAGGTCCCATCCTTTTTCTTAATTAACAACACTATAGATCCCCATAGAGACACACTATGCCAAATCAACCCATTCTCAACTAAATAATGTAATTGCATATTTAGCTCTTGTAGTTTCACAATATTCATTTTGTAGGGGGCCTTTGAAGCAAACCCAATCCTTGGAGTTAAGTCAATTGAACAATTCTTTTGTCACTTAAGAGGTAAGCCTATCAACTCTTTAGAAAAGATCTTGAATTTCTTGTAGAATTGGGTGATCTCCTATGCTAGGAGTTGGGTGTTCACTACCCTCCTCTAAATTTACTAGGTAAAGTTGACTTCCCTTCCTCATCATCCTCTTAGCTTGCATGGTTGAGATCATTCTCACCATTACTAGTCTTTGGATTCCTTGTCTCTATTGAACATCTAAACATTCAAGCTTCTTGTGGTAACAATCTAGCTTGGCTTGGTGCTTCTTAAATCAATCCATCCCTAGGATTAGGTCATAAGATCCTAACAAGGTGACCCATAAATTTACCTTAGTCCTTATAAGACCTAAGTCAATTTCAGCTTGGTTGTTGTATCTAAGTTCCCTTTGCAGTCACTTTTGACTTCCTTGTCTCTAGAGGAATCAACCTAATACACTTGCCCTTGATGCTTTCTATCATTTGTCTACCTTGTTTCTCTATCCTTCTGACTCACAATTCCTTATATAGTTTTGGCCTCTTTTAAATCTTTAGGAAGCCTTCTCGACATACACAATTTCCTAAAATTATCACTTTTTATTGTCAATGTAATTGGATGAATGGGACTTCTTCTAATTCCTACTTTCTTTTCTATTTTTCTTTAGTAACTATGACCGCTTTAATGATTTGATTCAAACTTTTGATTTAAGTAAGCTTGGTTGCAAATAAAAGGTTCTTATTTAGACCAAAACTAAAGTTATTTATATGATCCTCTTGATCCTTAATATAGTGGACATGATAGAGTAGGCCTATGATCACCTTTTGAGGTTGATTTATTAATATTGCTGCCCTTACTACTATAAGAGTTGTCTAAAGTAACATTTTCTCTAACATTATTGTACAAATCATTATAAGCTTTCCCTACATTACTCACTTATTAGTTAAAAGATATTGGAAATCATGATGTTGTAGGTTAATTTGATTCACTGTACACATTACCAAAATATGACATGTTTTTAACATTTTAATGAGCACCCCTTGCCACTTCTAGGATCCATGCTACAACTCACATTTCTCATCAATTATAAACTATTAAAAATGCCAATAAGGTCACCTTATAAGACTCAAAAGATAGAGTATCATCTCGAACAATGAAATTGATAAGGAAAATCACCAAAAGGAATCATAAAATAATTTAAAAACCACTTGATTAAAGGATGTCACAAGAGAAACTATAGCCAAGTTGACACAATCACATTGCATACTATCGATATTTGTTGGTGTAAATAAATATTCATTTTGGATATTATTACACTTACTTAAGTTAACTTAGGATAATGCATCTCATCGTAATTTGGATTTGAGACACTTAGGGAAGTGTGCACTTAGGGATAGAGCTTGTAGGAGAAATTCCATCTTTTGTGGTCTTATTTTGCTGTTACACTCCACATTCGGTGGGTCATCCACCTCTTGTGGAATATTATATTATTTCTCCTACCTACCCTTAGTATTTCTTACCTACCCTTGTTTCTCATTGAGCCACATGTCATATTTGTGTGCTCATACATCCATATGGCCTTGCCTATATAAGCAGGCCTCTATTCATTGTATTAGTTAATCCAGTTGATCATTTTTATATTGATGAGAATACAGTTTGTTCTTGTCATTCTATTGTCTCTTTTATGCTTTTCATTGTGCCCTTGATTTTGGCAAAATCCAACATGCTATCAGAGCTATTGGGGCTTCGTTGATCAGTTTTTGGAGACATCGTGGAAGGCTTCTACTTTTGGATTTGGGGATCTTCATTTTTTGGGGGCATCATACAGCGATTTGGACATCACCGTTGAATCCGAGAGGTCATTTCCATAAATTTTGACTATAAAGTCGACCTATTTTGGTGAGAAATTTATTTTTCCCATCTTGGCTATTTTCGTACGGATTTCAAAAAAAATTTACAAAAAAAATTTTATTTTTCAAAAAAAAAAATTTCGAATTTTTTTTTTTGGAAAAATTGAAAAATCAAAAAAAAAAAAAAAAGAGTTTTGTTTGGGGGTCCGCAGACCCCCTCGTACACAGTACCTGTTGTGCGCAGGTTTTGCGCAGCGTTGTACACTGTCCGAACGCCGCCGCAGACCCGTACCTAATGCCGGCCTCCGACTCCCGTGACCCCGCCGGCGACGCGCAGTTCCCGTCGGCCTCCGACTCCTGTGACCCTGCTGGCGACGCGTAGACCCCGTCGGCCTCCGACTACCGTGATCCCGCCGGGCAAAGCCCCTCCGGCGCCGCCCAGTCGATCCGACCCCGACACGTGGCCAGAAACAGCCATCCGTACACCACATACAGCGCCACGTAGACCGTACTGTCTGCCACGTCACTGCGCCACACAGCTAGTCCGTACAGTTCCACATCATTCGTACGGCCTGCACAGTCACCCGCACAGTCAGCAGTCCGTACAGTACGGACGCCCAGTCAGCAGGGAGGCGAAGTTTTTGTGACGGTCATACGGCCGTCAAATTTAACACAGTGACTTGCTGATGTCAGCGCCACATCAGCATTTTTTGAAATTTTTTTGACCCCTCTCCATTGGGCTTTTCAGTTTTGCAGTCCAACTTTGGAAGGCCATATCTTGCTCATTTTTGCTCCTTTTTTGGTGCAATTTTTTTTGAAATGGGATAAAATTTCGTGATCTTTGCAGTGGTGTGGTTATTTTCTGATTTTGGTACATAGGTTTTTCGGAATTTTTGGATTCTCTCAGCTGTACCTGTCCAATCCTCAATTCTACAACTTCAAAGGCCTCGTTTGAGCTCATACGACCTCCTTTTCAGGTGCCGTTTTTTTTGAAAGTGCTTATTTTTTCGTCTACTTTCAAAATCTATGATCAGATTTCAGAGATTTTGAGTGAAAATTGTACTTTCAGATATTGGTCTTATTTTGCCTATTAGGTACTTGTAAATTGCTTGGATCTTAGTTAGATCTCTTGCATTATCAGTTTGAGACTCTTTTGGCCTTATTAAGGCAGTTGTAAAATTGTAAATCAAAAGTCCACTTTGCCATCTTTTGCAAGTGGCCCATTATATACGCACTACTTATAAAGTGCCAAATCATCACATTTGGGGGGGTTCTTTGATTGAGTGAATTTTGGGGGGGGTGTCTTGTGTGATTGTGCCTCTCTTTGTGCTCTTTCCATTCTTGTTGCAATGAGTCCTAATAAGTTTCCACCATTAACTCCACATAATTATGCATCATGGAAAATTAAAGTATGGAGTAAACCAATGGAAAAGGGTCTCACACACTACATAGATGGAACAATAACAACACCACCTGATCCTAAGGCTGATCCAAATGCTCAATTAGAATGGCTCACAAAGAATTGCATGGCTCTTGGAACCTTACGCAAGTATGTATCAGATGACCTCATTTTCCACATTGAGAAGTGTAAAACAATTAAAGAGGCTTGGGATATGTTTCAAAAATTGTATGGACAAGTTGATGAAATCAGAGGCTATTAGATTGATAATGAGCTCACCAACTTAGATCCCAAGAATTTTGATACAATCCAAGATTATGTAACCAAAGCAAATGAGCTAAGAGCAAAGCTAAAGGATTGTGGAATTGACAAGAAGGATGCTCAATTGATATTCAACTTGTTGGACAAGCTTGCACCAAAATATGCAACATTTGTATCTAGCTTCCAAACTCATCGTTTGACAGTGGGGAGTTCTTATGTTATGCCTTCATTTGATGCTTTCATAGAAATGTTGATATTGGAACAATCTAAGTTGTTGAACATGGGGTTTCTCAAGTCTTCAAAGTCCAAGGCTTTGGTAGCAAATCAAGGAAATCAAGGAAGTCAAGGCAAAGATTCCAAGAAGAAGAAGAAGCAATCCAAGTCTAAACCACACCAGGAAAAAGGACAATCATCCTCTCCATCACAAGGCGATTTTTCACCCTCTTCCAAGAAGGGGACACCACCTAAGAAGGATAAACCAACTTGTGCATATTGCAAAAAGTATGGTCATGATGAGCATCGATGCCACGCAAAGCAAGTTGATGAGTTAACCAATCTTCTTAAGAAAAACAACATCAACTTGCCATCCGCCTACACAAAGAAGGATTCAACTCCTTCCTCTTCCTCACAGTCTAAGGGAAAAGGGCAAGCATTTGTGGCTACAATAGGTTCTTCACAGCAATGGATACTTGACTCAGGTGCCTCATATGACATGGGTTCTACAAAGGAGCAGTTTTCTTCATTGGAGCCATCTAAGGTACCTCACATTTACATAGGTGATGACACACAAGTAGAGGTTGAAGGGAAAGGTTCAGTTGACATGGATGATGGAACATTTGAGAATGTTCTCTATGTTCCTAACTTGTCTACCAACCTTCTCTCCATCTACCAAATCACTCACTATGGGAATGGGAAAAAGGTTGAGTTTACCCCAGATTCAGTTGTGGTAAAGGAACTTGATGATGATGCCTTGGTAGCAGTGGGACAAGTCAATGACAACTCTAGACTTTATTCATTCTCCCACTTTGTGCCAAGTTCACCTTCTAGGGCCTTTCTTACTCATTCAAATTCAGAAAGTAAGCTATGGCATGAGCGGGTTGGTCACCTCAACTACCGCTATCTTCAGCAGCTAAGCACTAAAGACATGGTCACAGGTCTTCCTCGAATCAGTTTTTCAGAGGGTGTATGTTTAGGTTGTTCCATGGGCAAGCATCCCGAAGAGAAGTTTGATAAAGAGAAAACTTGGAGAGCTTTGGAAGTTCTTCAACTTGTTCACAGTGATGTAGCAGGTCCATTTCCAGCACCTTCATTCAGTAAGGCCTGCTATGTTCTTAACTTCATTGATGACTACTCCCGCTTCACTTGGGTCTACTTTCTCATTCATAAGAGTGAAGTATTTGACAGATTTCAGGACTTCAAGACTCGTGTGGAGAAGCAATCAAGGAAAGTGGTCAAGATTCTTCGCACAGATAATGGAAGGGAATATGTGAACAAGAGACTTAAGGATTTTTGTACCTTTGAGGGGATTAATCTTCAGCATTCTGTTGCATACACTCCACAGCAGAACGGGGTTGCAGAACGCAAGAATATAAATCTCAAAGAAATGGCTAGCTGTATGATTCATGCACGTTCTCTTGATCCCGCCTTTTGGGTAGAGGCTATCAGTTGTGCCACACACATCCAGAACCGGGTTCCTCACAAAGATTTGCAAGGTATTACTCCTTTTGAAGCTTGGGCTGGTAGGAAACCGATTGTGAGACATTTCAGAGTCTTTGGGTGTCCAGCATGGGCTCGCATACCTCCACAGAAACGCAAGGCATTGGAACCTCAGAGTCGACCTTGCATATTTGTTGGATATCCTGAGGGTGTTAAGGCATACAGATTGATGGATCCAGAGACATATGAGGTATTCATTGAGAGGAGTGTTCACTTTGAGGAAAGCTCTCCTAGCTTAGCCTCTCTACCTCCTCCACCTTCCTCCATTGTGGATAGTGATGTTGGTGATTCAGATGATGAGACTCCCTCAACTCCGACTCGCAGGGTTCCACCTCCGCAGGGTCCACTTGCAGTTGAGGAGCCTCATTCTCCACCCCCACCTAGACCTCGTTGGGCTCGATAGACACTTGAGTCCGCGGGTTCTCTTGTTGGGGATCCTTCGGATACACGGAGAACTCGATCACAACATCAGGATCTTCCACATGCATTCATTGCTACCGCTTCCAATCCACAGACATTTAGGGAAGCATCAGGGGTTCCTGAGTGGGACCAAGCTATGGAGGAAGAGTATAGTTCCTTGATGAGGAACAACACATGGGATCTAGTCCATCTCCCTAAGGGGAGAAAGATGGTTCGATGGAAGTGGATCTATCGGACCAAGTTTGCAGCGGATGGTAGTGTGGATAAGTATAAGGCTCGGCTTGTTGCAAAAGGTTTCTCGCAGGTTGCAGGTGTTGACTATACTGAGACCTTTGCACCCGTAGCCAAGATGAACTCCATTCGTTTGACACTTGCTATTGTTGCAGCTCATGGTTGGGCTGTAGATTAGATGGATGTGAAGAGTGCTTTTCTTCATGGTGATCTTGATGAGGAGATTTATATGGAGCAGCCACAGGGTTTCATCCAAGATACTTCCTTGGTTTGCAGACTAAGGAAATCTCTCTATGGCCTTAAGCAGGCCCCCAGGGCTTGGTACGCCAAGATGGATTCCTTTCTTCTCTCCGCCGGATTCACCAGGGGTCATTCCGATCCGAATGTTTACATTTTGCGACAGGATGACTCTCACTTGATACTTGTGCTCTATGTTGATGACTTGATCATTACTTGGAGTACTTCATCCATCATTAGCAGGGTCAAATCTGCTTTGCATGACAGATTTGCTATGACTGACTTGGGTCTTTTGCACTACTTTCTCGGGATAGAGATTTCACAGTCACCTTCCGGGATCACACTATCGCAGCCCAAGTATGCTCTTGATCTACTTGCACGCTTTCATATGGCTGATTGTAAGCCTGCCTCGACTCCCTTTCTTTCAGGAGTCAAGCTTGAGGCTCAGTGTTCTTCTCCACCAATTGATGCCACTTTGTATTGTCAACTTGTGGGTAGTCTCATCTACTTGACTCATACACGCCCTGATATTTCATTTGCAGTTGGCATGGTTTCCCGCTTCATGCAGGAACCACATGAGCTTCATTGGAAAGCTGCCAAACGCATTCTTCATTACATCCAGGGTACACATCACTATGGGATTCACTATGCAGCAGGCACAGGACTTCGCTTGGTTGGTTACACAGACTCCGATTGGGTTGGCGATCTAGTTGATCGTAAGTCTACTTCTGGTTACAGTTTTCACCTTGGTTCAGGCCCCATTTGTTGGCAGAGCAAGAAGCAACATGCTATTGCTCTCTCTTCGACTGAGGCTGAGTATCAAGGCGTTGTTAACGCAGTGACTGAGACCATTTGGCTCCAGCAAATTCTCACAGAGTTTGGTTTCACCACTCCACGACCAACAGTTCTACATTGTGACAATCAGAGTGCCATTGCGATCTCGAAGAACCCGGTCCAGCACCGGCGGACCAAACACATCGAGATTCATATGCACTATATCTGAGAGCTCATCCAGGAGCAGGTCATTGATTTGCAGTATTGTCCTACAGCAGAGCAGGTTGCTGACATATTCACCAAACCTTTCACCGAGAGTAAGTTCCAGCAGTTGCGAGCTCTCTTGGGGGTGCGGGATGTGTCATTAGGGGGGGTCAGCTGACTTCTCCTTCCTCTCTTATGGGGGGGACTTTTTCCTCTTTGAGGTTTTATCCTTCTTCTTTGAGAGTCTTTTCATCTCTCTTTTGGGGGGGAGTTTTTTCCCGCTGGGTTTTCTCCCTTTCTCCGTTTGTGAGAGATTGCATTGCATTGTTTTGCTTGCATTTGCATGTTGTACATGGGTACCTATCATGGCCTAGTAGCCGGGACCCATCTTGCATTGTTGACTTGAGTCTTCATTCCCCTAAGTTGCACTTAAGGGGGGGTGTTGGTGTAAATAAATATTCATTTTGGATATTATTACACTTACTTAAGTTAACTTAGGATAATGCATCTCATCGTAATTTGGATTTGAGACACTTAGGGAAGTGTGCACTTAGGGATAGAGCTTGTAGGAGAAATTCCACCTTTTGTGGTCTTATTTTGCTGTTACACTCCACATTCGGTGGGTCATCCACCTCTTGTGGAATATTATATTATTTCTCCTACCTACCCTTAGTATTTCTTACCTACCCTTGTTTCTCATTGAGCCACATGTCATATTTGTGTGCTCATACATCCATATGGCCTTGCCTATATAAGCAGGTCTCTATTCATTGTATTAGTTAATCCAGTTGATCATTTTTATATTGATGAGAATACAGTTTGTTCTTGTCATTCTATTGTCTCTTTTATGCTTTTCATTGTGCCCTTGATCTTGGCAAAATCCAACAATATTTAACCATTTTAAAATAAAGATACTCAAATTTTAATTGAATTTGATATTTTAGAAATAGTTACTAGCCTAGTTGTTGTTGGATGATCCATTGGGAGTGTAAGAGAGCACACCACTTGCAATTGAATAATAAATTAATTCAAAATATAATCCTTTTATGGATCTTGAATTGAATATTTTATCTATTTAGGATCACTATATAGTTAAGATGAATTAATCATTTGGTTCTTGAAGAGAATTCACATTTGTGAGTTAGCATTATGATCTCTCAACCTCTCTTAGTGGAACCACATAATCTACCTCACCATGTACCCCAAGTACCTACAATCAAACAATAGCCCTCACATAATCCACTAGCCTAAGATTAGTCCATTTAGTCCAAAACATAATTCATGATTTAAGTTTAATAGGTAACATAACTAATAATAGTGTCATTAATAGTAAACATAAATGGTTCATGAATCCACCCACACACACAATCCAATAACATATTAAGATTACAAGATCCATCCCTGGTCCAAATTACAATGATACTAGGTGTCTTAGAAAAAAGGGGGTCCTTGGGGGATGTGACATACTCCCCTCCTTAGGATTAAGTTAGCGTGGCTTAACTAAACAAGTATGGATATTATTTTTGGATTACATCTTCATCTTCCTAGGTGGCTTTGGGTTCCCCATATTTGATGAAGGGGAAAAGCCCAAACTTTCCTCCCTAAATTTTCTTACTATATCTTCAAATTTGCTTCCATCTTTTGCCTTCCCTCTTTTGTCATGACCAATATCACCTTCCCATCGCTCTTAATTACTTGAAAAATGGTCATAAATAGCCCTCAAAAGCCTTCAAGCAAAAAGTTGAAGTTTGTAACTCCCTCCAAAAATAGCTCAACGTATGGGAACCATAGTTTTTTATTTGGGCACTCAATTGAGTTTTTTTAAAATTGGAGTACTTGGAGTGTTCTATAATTTTAAAAATTCATAAATTAATTTTCACCAATGTTCAAGGCCCTAAAATGACATTTGAAGCCTTAAAACTCAATTTTAATAATTTTTTCAAGATTTTACTTGAATATTCAACATTTCCAATTCTAAAATTGTTCTTGGCTCAAAAATCAACAACAATGTGTACTTTGCCATTATGGGGCTTTGGGGAAAATTTTCCAAGTGCTTACGTGCTCATATACAAACTTACTAAAAATAGAAACCATACTATTTTTAGCCATCTTTGAAAATTGAAATCTAAATTATTCTTTAAAATTTTTAAAAGGAAATAAGGCTCATGAATACTATCATCCTAGATATCATGCCCACAATATTAAGAAAAATTAGTCGGAGTATACTAAAATATTATCTAAAGACACCAATATAAGTTTATCCAAATAGTTGTGAAAGAGATGTTTCATGAGGATCATAAAGGTGGAGAAGACATTTTTTAGACCAAAAGGCACCACTAAGAACTTAAGGTATGCACCTAGTTCAAAAAGCTATTTTTAGAATATCCTCCTCTCTAATCCTTAGTTGGTGATATCTTGACCTTAGATCTATCTTAGAGAAGGTAGTAGCTCCTTCCATTTCGTCAAACAAGTCATGAATATAAGGAGGGGGATATCTATTTTGTATTTTCACCTTATTCAACAAATGATAGACAGTGCACAATCTCAAGGTCCCATCCTTTTTCTTAATGAACAACACTAGAGATCCCCATAGAGACACACTATACCAAATCAACCGATTCTCAACTAAATAATGTAATTGCATATTTTTCTCTTTTAGTTTCACAATATTCATTTTGTAAAGGGCCTTTGAACCAAACTCAAACCTTGGAGTTAAGTCAATTGAAAAACAAAAGTGTCACTTAAGAGGTAAGCCTATCAACTCTTTTGAAAAGATCTTGAAATTCTTGTAGAATTGGGTGATCTCCTATGATAGGAGTTGGGTGTTCACTACCCTCCTCTAAATTTACTAGGTAAAGTTGACTTCCCTTCCTCATCATCCTCTTGGCTTGCATGGTTGAGATCATTCTCACCACTACTAGTCTTTGGATTCCTTGTCTCTCTTGAACATCTAAACATTCAAGCTTCTTGTGGTAACAATCTAGCTTGGCTGGTGCTTCTTAAATCAATCCATCCCTAGCATTAGGTTATAAGATACTAACAAGATGACCCATAAATTTACCTTAGTCCTTATAAGACCTACGTCAATTTCAGCTTGGTTGTTGTATCGAAGTTCCCTTTGCACTCACTTTTGACTTCCGTGTCTCTAGAGGAATCAACCTAGGTCACTTGCTCTTGATGTTTTCTATCTTTTGTCTACCTTGTTTCTCTATCCTTCTTATTCACAATTCCTTCTATAGTTTTGGCCTCTTTTAAATATTTAGGAAGCCTCCTCTACATACACAATTTCCTAAAATTATCACTTTTTATTGTCAATGTAATTGGATGAATGGGACTTCTTTTAATTTCTACTTCCTTTTCTATTTTTCTTTAGTAACTAGGGCTGCTTTAACGACTTGATTCAAACTTCTATTTTTCTTTAGTAACTAGGGCTTCTTTAACGACTTGATTCAAACTTTTGGTTTGAGTAAGCTTGGTTGCAAATAAAAGGTTCTTATTTAGACCAAAACTAAAATTATGTGTATGATCCTCTTGATACTTAATATAGTGGACATGATAGAGTAGGCCTATGAACACAGCTTTAGAATTTTCTACTAACATCCCCCTTGGTGTAGTGAGTGAAATTTTGTCATATTTTGATGAGAAAATGAGGACTCATAAAATTTGTTTGTAAATTTATGTTGAATATCTAGGCAACTAAGAGGAGGGGGGGGGGGGGGGAGATCAGTTGATAACTTAAATCAATTTCTTAAATGGGTGAGTTCACAATAATGGTTCCCACTTTCACCCACGAAGGAAAAACGCGATGATAGGAAAAACAATTCAGAGGGGGTTTGAGTGAACTAGGGGTGTTCAAACAAACTACCCTTTGGGGCTCGCTCGAACCCCCTCTTTTGAGTGAACCGCCTTTAATGCTTGTTTATGTCGATATTTAATTATATTGGGGGGGTTTTCTCGAATCCCCCTTCATTCGAACCCCCCTTCGTTCGAACCTCTTTTTTTACACTTCTCTGAAACTTTGTACAAATTTTTGTAGATTTTTGTCCTTTAAACCTCTGGTTGAAGGCTCAAATGGAACCATCTTGACAACCCAAAATGTAGTATTGTAGTCCTCGAAGCAAACTTTCCAATGACTATAATTTTATTACATATTGAGTTTATTATGAACTTGTTTTTTTTAATTTTACCAAACATAGGTTTTTCACTGAACATGAATTTCTCTGTTCAACGCATTGGGAAAAGTACTAAAATAATTCAAAAAAAATCTGAAAAATATCTATGCCCTAGGTATTGATGTCTTCTTTCTAACAAAAAAAAAATTGAATTTCGATATATACAGAACAAGTTATGTGTTCAAAAGTACACCTATGTCTAAAATATAATTAGTTGAACTTCAAAACTTAATAAAATTCAACATATCACTATCAAACCAACTGCAAGCCTTGGATATTGATGTTACAAACCAAAATTCGAAAGAATCGAGTTTTTATCATTTATAGAAAAAAAAAGTTATGCATTTCAGGAGGCACATAACTCTTTAAAAATGTAGTTTGCTATTAAAAACTACTTTTCGAAGGAGATGGAAATTTTTTTTAAAAAATCTTCAAAAAAATTTGAAAAATATATATATAGAATCTACAGACAAAATGCTACAAATCACTAATTTACATCATCTTCAAATTCTTAATAGTTTAAAAGTTATAGTTGTCGAAAGTTGAAGATTATTTTAAAAATGTTCATCTCAATGTCAAAAGTGGGAACCGCTATTGTGAGTTCACCCAAATCCTTGTACACATCCGAAGTAACCAACAAAATTAATTAAAATAGATATAACATGAAAACATAAACATACAACAGATCACACAATGAACACCAGATATGACATGGAAAACCCAAGAAGGGAAAAACCATGGAGAATGTTAGTTCTCAATATAAAACATCGGTTAAGGTGATTTTTACAAAGAGTGGCTCACTACTAGAATGCTCACTACCTAGAAAAAGGCTCACCATCGAAGAAAGAAAGAAAGGTAATCCACCACTGTAACACAATCTACAAAGCTAGATTGCTTTCGGTGCCTCAATACCAACACACTTCGCACAACATCAACAATCTGATCCTTCCTTATCAATCTCACATATCTTCAATAACAATGTCACACCTTTTCATGCTAGCACAATCAGATCATCCTCATATAAATACCATCTTCCAGAAAACATAATCTTTCAAGTCGGCCAAGACAGGGATCTAAAATAGGTCAACACTAAACATTCTGATGGTGGGAAGGAATGAGAAGTAGACCATACCACAACGCACATCAATGGTTAGATCAACACATTACATCCATTACAAATTCCGGACCCAAATCATGACTCACACGCTACATCAATGCCACTACACATCCTTGAATTCCGAACTTAATTCGGACCCAAAAATCATGCCCAATACACCAAAAATGAGAATGGAATCAAGATATACATGAATGCAATTGATCAACACCATATCCGATAAACAAAAATATCTGGATCACCATCAACTCAACTAATCCATACTAAAACACAACTTCTGGAGCACCAAAGATTTCAGGGACACATCTTCTGAATCACGAACACCAAGAACACATGTTGACACTAATGACAACCATTATGTTTACATCAATGACAACCAATCATAATCACATTTGCAACAACTTATCCCAAGTCAAGTAGCTTAAATCACACCTTTTAATCTCCACTAGGTAGTCACACCATAGCGATGCTTCCCCCTCTGGCTGATAGATAGCAATTCGGGCCTTAGGATAGGATGGTTGAAGCTTGGGGATAGGATTGAGGTATTTCTTTTGTGGCTTAAAATTCTAGGAATGTCTAGCCACCTACTTACCCTTTTGAAGTTTTAGATGTTTAAAAGTCACCACCAAGGTTTCAAAGTCGGATATGGTTTCAATTTCAACTTTAGGGAGTGTTATAGTTGTTCCCTTAGAACCATCTAGGTTATTGGGGGCCTTATTCCCATAACGCTTTCCTTTTATATTTTTTACCACAACATATGACTACAAAACCAAATTAAAAAAAACAACACATGCAAAATTGTGAGCAGGAAGTCCCAAGTTTGACATCTACACTTTAATAATAACGTAATAACTCTCCCAAATTACTAAAATTATATATATGAATTGTAAGTAGCCAAAACTTTCAGAGTATTTTCCTAAGGTATTGCCTTGTTAGTGTAATAATAGAAATTTAGACATTCTTGTGGCATGCACATTATTAAGACATAAAGATACAACAAATCAACTTTCATGAGTGCATTAGTTTGTTAGAATTAAATGCCATTAATGAAGAATTCACCACTTGGTTGATAAGTTGGAAACCAAGTAAATTACTATGTCTTTGCTTGCCAACAATGCAACTAGTGTGCAATATGATCTCAACCAAATGGATGTATTCTCTATCCACCCCATCCATGTGGATTATGTGTCTTGTTGAGAGAGGTTACCAAATCCAATCATACAAGATTAGGTACAACCTAGGAACCCTTGAGAGAAGAAAGGTTTATTCTCTCTACTAGTTCAAATTACATTTTTTTTAAATAGGAGATGATATGGTTTGCCCATAAAGATTAACCCAATCTCTTAACTACATATTCCTCTTCAAGAATTGCCTATTCTAAGTGAAAAAAAGCATCCATCACATGTATGCCCCTAGCTCTATGCCCTACATGCCACTACTTGAAACCATTCAAGCCTCACAATTAACACCTAGCACCAATTGTTTGCATGTCAGTGACTCTATTGTCTACATGCCACTAAAGAAAACTAGCTAACTTTGGGGTAGAATTAGAACATTCTATTAGTAAATAACTCTCCTTGACTATCATCAAGATAGAGCATCAATGAGCTTATCTTAATTGGGTAATAGGATTTACCAACTTGTGATCACTTCTAAAGGAGAGGAGCACACTACGTCTTAGGGGGTATACAATCATCTACCTATGTTGTTGTAGAGTTCTTTATTCCCACCATCCTATTGCCTTAGAAGTTAGCTCATCTACCAAGCTTAGCTCTATAATTAGGAAAAAATTCTCTCAATAAAAAGTAAGACAAACCTAATAACCTAAGTTATGCATCATTTATGACTATCCTATAAATTTCTAACAATGGTATGACACGAGGGACACGAGGGTCTATTCATCTAAATGCACTTTTGAACTAATACTTAGTCAGTAGAAGGCATCCAATGCATATCTGAGAAAGGTGGGTAGAGGTAACCTAACTAGACTTTGAATACGAGAGTTTGTTATACTACTCATCTAGGCCTTAATAGGTAAAACACAACTTGCTAAAGTTGGTCTCTTGTTTAACATTGAGTATTTTATAATTGCATTGAGGGTGGAGCTTATTTATCCCAATGAACCAAGCTAGATAATTCTTTCACTACTATTCCTCTATAACAAGCCATAAGCCTCATTTCTCTTGATCTTAAAAAAAGTATAATCATATATAACAAATTCAACAATTTAACAATACATATATTGCCTTCATACTTGATTTTAATTCTTTAATTGTTACTTTAGAAAAAAATTAATTACAATTACAATATAAAAAGCTAAAACGTATTCTTTACTTCCCATATATATTGTTTTCCTTAAAAATCAAATAGGGTTGAAAAATTAATTAATTGTAAGTATTGTAGTGAGGTTGATGTCATACTAAAACCACTAGACAATCTAGGTATAGTGAGGTCAAAGCCATACTAAAACCATTGGATAATCTAAGCATAGTCTTAGTTAATAGAATCTAAAACAAGAGGATTAATAATTAAGAAAAGTGGACAACTTCTTGTGGTATGTCCATTAATTGCCAATAAAATAAACTACTTAGTTCAACCATGAATAATTCCAATGAGCCCTTGAGAAAATTGTAGGTGAGGTTTAATAATTACTAGATGGGTGTACTAAATCAAAATGTTGATTGTGTTTAGGCAACCAATAAACCCTTAATTGAGTTAAATTGCCAACTTGAACCTAAACAACCAAGAATAATGAGTAGGTGATAAATTGAGGAAGTTTTTCACAAGCATATCATTCAAATTAATGATGAAATAAACATTCTAAGTGTTTTCCATCTATTGCAGATGAAAGAAAAGGAAAGAACCTATAATTGGATGTCGAACTCAATTTTGACACCTAGAGTTCAAACTTCAATTGACCAATAGATGTGTAGCACCATTTTTGTCACTCCTCCCTACTTTCAACCAACTAAATTGTCTAATTTACCTCTTTTTTGTCTTCCTTTGCCACCCAATTTATTTCTTCCCTCAATGTTGATTGTTTGAATGCAAGGGCATATGGTAAGTTTTAAATGATGAGGCATGACCTCCCTTAAGCACAATGTTGGCTATGACGGATCAAGCCATTAGCTCTTAGTGGAAACCTCCCTACCAGGTGTATCATTTTCCTCTACTCAGACCTTTCCCTTGATTCTCCTTTCTTTAAATTATTATTTTTTTCTTGGAATCAATGAGTTTGACTAAAAAACTACAAATTGAATCCTAATAACAGGCTTGGGGCCTACGACTGTTCCCGTGTGCAAACCCTTGGCTTTCAGGGTGTTTGCTGACACTGAAAAGGAGATCATCCACAACTCCTCTGTGTTTGAGTCTCATGGCCTGATTTGCAAGTTTCGGGGCTTTTGGCCAAGCCTTCCTCAGCTGCACACTTAGATTTCCCAAAGTTGGGAACTGATCTTAAAGGGTACAATTAGCATTTATCCTTTAGCCAAGGGTTTTTTCATTGCTAAATTTGAACATGCAGAGGATAGATCAAAATTTTTATGTAACAATCCTTTCAATTGGGAGGATAAATTTGTTTTGATGGTCAAACCCTGGTTCTCAGATTTTAACCCATCTACTGATTCATTTAATAAGATTCCTATTTGGGTTAGGCTCCCTAACCTTCCCCTTCATCTATGGACGGACTCTCTGCTAGAGGAAGTGGGGGAGGCTTTAGGCAAATTCCTAATGATTGATAAGGATTCTTACCATATTTATCATTCTACTTATGCTCGGATTTTGGTTAACACTGATGTTTCTAAAGGGCTCCCAGTTGAGATTGAGATTGAATCTTCTTTGGGATCTTGGGTCCAACCGCTCGACTTTGAGGGTATCACCTTCAGATGTCGAAATTGCTTCCAGACTGAGCATGTTGTTGCACGGTGTGAATCAGATAAAAAGAAAAAAATATATGTTTCTTGGTGGAAGGGTGCCTCTTTTGAACACTACTTTGTTCGAAAGAAAAGCTTCTCCCAGGTGGTTGCGCAGGTTCCTCAAGCCGATGGTATTGCGCCTCTGGCTGCTACCCCTGGTTCAGGTGTTGCTTCGCCTCAGTAGTGTGTGGATGCTTGTGGTGGCATCTCGACTGATCGTTTGAAGGATGTTGGATCTTCTTCTTTGGTGGATGACCTTCCCACCTCCCAGATTGCTGCTAGATCTTTGTCTGATTCTCATATTTCTGTTGTCCCTGCCTCTCCGGATGTTGCCTTTGTTCCTCTTCGTGGTGGGAGGTCCTCTATTCTGGACCCGTCTTCTTGGCAAAGGACTGCTGCTAGGGTTGAGGAGGGATGGATTACCGTTGAAAGTAAGAAATCTAAATCGTCCTAGTCCTCTTTTGATATGACCCTTCGATCCCACAAGGGTAGGTTAAATTCTTGATCCGTCCTGGTTGGGTTGGGGCTGCTGATTTTTGCAGGCTATTGGTTCTTGTTGGGGATACTTCTTGTGTTGTCCCCCATCTTTTGTATGGTTGTGTCGAGTCTCAATTGTGTTCTGTTTCTTTGGGTGTACTTTCCGGCTTATCTTTAGGTTCGGGTTTCAAGTCCTTCCAAAACCTGTTTTGTATAGGGTTTCAGGTCCCTTCAAAACTTGTTTTCCCTTATTCAAAAACAATATCATAACTTTATTGTTTAGTTTTACTTATATTAGTTAATAAAGTTTACATATTTTATTTTATTTTTATCATTATTCATTCAACAACAACACGTCATCTTGCTATGCAATCAACATCGCTCAATAATGTCACTTCCTCTATGAGATATCACATTTTTTATTTTGTTATGGCCAAAGAAGGTTATGTAAACATTTGGCATGCAAGAAATTTTGAATTCATCTTATTCTTGTAATTGTATTATAATTAAATGCTTTCAAAACTCATTAAAATAAGAAAAGATGAGAGAAAGCACACAAAGTTTGTTGTAAATTCCTTGAACCATCATAGTCTCCCATAGGATTTGGCCTAGCGAGATAACAATGGAAGACCAACATTGTATTTATGTGCATTCATATCACATTGAATGTAAATGGAAGAGAATCAAATAGATTCAATTGTGAAAACCTCTCATTAGCTAGTTAGTTTGTTGTTATCTATGCATCTCTTGGCCACATTATGGATCATGGAGGGTCCCATTTGGACAACTATATGGCGAAGCTCCTCTTATGTGGTAATGACTCTCTTTATAACCCTCGTCTCACTCAATATTGATCCTATGTATCTTGCATTTTGGCATATTCTTCATTCTTCCATCTTTGAAATTCTTTTGCATATTTTCTATAAGACATGAGATGCTATTTAAAGCTTAAGATGAACATTCACAAGTATAATGCTTCGATTCTAGTGCCTATGATACAATGCATATTATGAAATCAAATAGGACACAAATATATTCTATTAGATTTGATTTAAGATTACATTAACGAACACATTCTTATATAGAGTTCAAAGTGAAGATATAAACAATAAATGATAAATAACTTAAAAATAATAAATCAATAATAACAATAAACTAATCTAAATTCAGTCATTATTGTTAACTTTATTGGTCATCTATTTAATAAGAGACCTTAGGTTGTTCACACTGCTTGACATAGTGACTTTATTGGTCATCTTGAATTTAAAAGCTAACGCTTTAAAGAAAATTTAGCATTAACCAATTTTGCTTCAAACAATAAGTTTAAATTTTCTCAAATTTTGTTTTGATGGTTTTGCCAAAATCTATATAATAAAATTCAAAATGGCTTTATCATCTCTGCTTTGTCATTCAAATACTTCATTCACATATACAGGTAGTTTTTCATTTCACCACAAGCTTTTGCATATATTTTTACTTTCCAAATGTAGAAGTTGAAACAAAATACTTATCCAATGGAATTTCAATTTTCAAAAATTATACAAACCAAAAAATTCAAACCCTAGCACCCTCGTGCACAATTAACTTGGAAAACAATACCTACAATTTTTCAAATTCAAACCCTAGTCAACTTGCAAATACAATTTTGTAGAAAACATTCAAAAACTCCTTTTCAGCCACAATAAAAAATAAAACCTAGTCAATATTGAAACCCTTGGTCGTAAGTTGAAATGTGTCCAAACTGCAAATTCTTTGCCATCTACAAACTCTAGTCACTCACATTTGTGAAGAAATCATTCATAGAAACCCAACAAATAAAAGGATCAAATTGCCTTCTCCAGCCACAGATCTTTTAAAAAATCGACAAAGTTTTTAGCTAGGATGGTAGGGATTTGGAAAAATAATCTTGTGTCATGTTTTTTGGCAATCCATCGCTTGCAAGTTTGGAAGCTTCAACAAAAAGATGGAAAAAATGCCAAGAAACCCTAGCCGTTAAAAGAAAACATGCTGATGAAAAAAAAACGCAATTTGTTGATAAATGTGGACACAATTGCAATCAGGGTTTTTCATAAACATAAAGCCACGATTTTTAACATAAAAATGATTGCAATTTTTATCAATAAGAATCTGCCTGTGATTTTTAGTTTGCAAACATTTTCATGTGACCTACACTAATACCATATTATGAAACAAATACAACACAAAAAATATTTTATTAAATTCAATCTGCAATTACATTGACTAACACCTTATATAGAGTTCGCAGTGAATATAAAAACAATGCATGACAAATGATCTAAAAACAATAAACTAATCTAAATTAAGTCTTAATAATCTCTATTAATGCAAAACCCAGATCTTTTAGAAATGAGTAGTGACGTACACTAGTGTGCTTCAATGCAAAACAAACTAGCTCTTGATAAGATGTACATCAAATTGGTGAGCACCTGCCAAAATTTCAAATTAATTGATTTACTAGTTAACAAGCAATGTTTAATGAGCATTTGCCAAATATGATAAAAAATTGAGTTCACAAAGTTAATTTATGCAATATGCAGCCTCATTCTAGTGCTGAATGAATTCACATGAGAGCTTGGATACACATTATCTTAGATGATTTTGCGTCTAGTCCGATTTGTCTCCCTTTTCAAAAATATCTTTTCCAATTCATTGAGAGGTCTTCTTGATCCATCTGGTAAACTAACGAACTTCACCCCACCACCTCTTCCACGTTTACCTTTTCGACCTAGTTCCTCAACTGTGAATTTCCATCCTTCATTAGGTCGTCTTCGACTGTATGGATGGCATTTGATCTTACCAGCAATCTGTACAGAAGTAATTAAATTTTTAGTTTGCATGCATATTTGCTCCAAATATATGTGAATGTTGACATTTCAAGAAGGATTAATAACAGTTCATATTCATTGAAATTCATTCTACAAAAATAAAGGTTACCAATCATTGTTAAGTGGAAGCTTGAAATACCTTTGCCTTGTTGTAATTCATGCGTTGCACAAATTCCTGATAAAGCATTTCATCTTCCTTCTGAGATATTTCCCACAACATTTCATCTGGATCTTTTGCAGTTCGATCCCAATTCTCAGGCATTACTTTGAAATCAGGATTGTTAGGAAGCTGTGCCACATGAAATTCACGATCTGCAAAATTTGCAAATCTGCACAGTACAGATCAACGTAAAAGATTTGTACACTAATAACAAAGCCAATTACACATTCCACTTTATGCATGAACTAAGTTACTATACATGAGGTGGAACTAAGTTACCATACATGGTCTCTACATGGTATAACATAGACAAACAAGCACACGTGAAATTAACATAATCACCAATAAAGTCCACACCGAAAAACCAATTTGTTATCTACTTACAGAATCTCTATGCAACATGCTTTTAATCTTCAAATCTAATTCCTGGACTGAAACGCTATGCATGATGCTTAAGTCATTTATAAACAATTCTAACTTATTAATGTCTTGGTGGTTTCATTCGTGCAAGCTTGCCTGAGTTTGAGGCAACGGGAGTATGCAGCAAAAGTTACCTAGTAGGGATTCCTAAAAACTGGCTATATGTCAGTATATGGATACAGCTGGTCATAGAAGCAGAAATCACCAAAATATCACAATTAATCAGAAATATTGGAAATTGCCAGGTTTGCCAATTTTTCCGCATCAAATCACGACTTTTTACAAAAGAGTTGACTCGCGATTTTTAATAAATTTTTGGCAATTAAATGTGTAAAAGTCGGGAAAAGCAGGGAGAAATCAAGGATAAATAGCCTGTAAAACCCACCTGCATGATTTATTCAATTTTTTTTCACAAAACCAGTTGAAACGGCATACCTATCTCCTAAAACCGTGAAGATCTTTGAAAAAATGCAGGTCTTTACTAGTTAAAATCACTTCTTTCATGCAAACCACAAGTCTGTAAAAATCGTATTTATCCCATTTGAGCAGTTTGCTCGCTTTCATGACAGTTTCAGCCAGTGATTCCCTGTCCCTTTGGCCAATTTAGAGATCTGTAGGGTTTTGTGCAGCCGAGGAGACTTTCATCAATTGTTTCCTGCGTATGATATATTATATTATATTATATTAATATATTATAATATATTATTATTGTATTAATATATTAATATAAAAATATATAATAATTATACAATTATTGTATTATAATTACATTATTATTGTAATATGATAATATTATTATATTATATTAAATTAAGATATTATAACTATATTATTATATAATAATATACCTTTTTTCTTAAATCCGAATTTTTCCCGATTTATACTTGGCTCTTCCCTAATACACAATCAACAAGAAAGGGATCCATAATCAGCTCATTAATCTTGGGTACCCAAAGTTTAACATAACAAAATGGCGACTATGGACTTTGGAACAAGATATCCTATAATATAAAGCAAATAGGTATGCTGTGCTTAGGTACACGACATGACTGACCTTGAAGAATTTTGTGCCGAAAGCTAGAAAAAACTCTGAAGTACAGCACGCTCCACCCAGAGAAACACTAGGATGGGTGACTTATCAAATAGTGGAGAAACATACAAATTTAAATCTTTGCTTTTATGCAAGTGGCATAACTATTGAAAAATAAACCCATGCAAGATTTTGAGGCTGTGCTTTTACAAGGATTATGACTTTGACCTCTAAGACAAGCTTACCTTCTCCATTCTTATCCAGAATTGCTGTCAATGGAACCATACGGGCACCTACCTCCTCCTTTAGACACGACAAACAGAAATAGTGAATCCTCTCTCTGTTAAAAGTATCTAATGCAGAGTGGCCCACCTCCCCCAACCTTATTAGCCCCGTACCAATATGGCCCAACTTATCCACATTGAAGCTTTTTGCTTCCCCTTCTCCTTCAACATCATTTGCTTACATGGCTGTAAAGTTGTAATACAATACATATCATGTCTCTCACTTCAAAACTCTGTTGTGATATGTAGGTATGCTTGTTGCTTCATCTACTTAAACTAATGGCCACATTGTCCAACTAGTATCTGAGTAGGCCCTACATCTCCATCAATGCCTTTACCACTTCCAAAAAACTTCATCTCTTTGAAATGTCCAGTCTAGAGTTGATGGGAGGATTGTAACAATATTATGCGTTGGTGGGAAATCTTCATGGGATGTTAGAGATTTAACCTTGAGTTACTCAGCTAGTATTTTCACAGTGATAACACAACATTATCCCCCATCCTCCGATGACTGCACTCAACATTTTTGAAGAGTACCGCTCCTTTGCTCGGCTCTTCAGCCGGAGAACGTTTTTTGGACCAGATGTTGATCCTCCTGCCGCCAACATTGCTCTGCATTTCGCGGGTGCCTTCTCTCAAAAGTTTCAGACCCGAAATCCTTGCTGGAATCCACCCACTGTCAACGTGGACCTCAAACGCATTCTGAAGCAGGGTGAGTTGCTCCTTAGTCAGCAGATCTCCTCTGCCAGTTTCACTCACGGGCCTATGCTTCCATCTCGGTTCCTCTCTGCACTCAGAAAGCTATGAAAGGACTCCTCCATCGTCATCAAGCCTGCCGACAAGAACCTGGGACTTGTCGTCCTCAACAAAACCTGGTACCAGTTCGAAGGATTACGGCTGCTCTCTGATCCAAATGTGTACTCCGCCGTCTCTGCCGTGCCTTGGAAAACAATTTGTCAGGAGCTGATCTCTGTCATTGAAAGGTTTGGTGCTATCTTGAAGGGTGTGAAAGATTTTCTTCTGAGCGTCCAAATCAATAAAGCACTTGCTTGTGCTTTTTATTTGCTCCCGAAAATTCATAAACCCATACTCACGGGGCTGCCAATTTGTTCTTATTCGGGCTGCCTGCTGGAACCCACCTCCAAAGCGCTGCACCACTTTCTTCTTCCGGTTCTGCTTGAGCAATCAAATCATTTGACAGACTCCATCAGCCTCGTGCGTGATCTTGAGCACTTTTGCCTGCCACGCAATTGCTTGCTCTTCACATTTGACATTGAGTCGCTGTATCCGAGCATCCCCATGAATGCTGGTCTTTCTGCTCTGAAAGCTATGGTAACAAAATAATTTGTCCTTCATGGTATTAATTTGCGGCTTGCTGAGATGATCTACCTCCTGGCCGAGCCAGTTCTTCAATACCATTTTTTAGAATTTGATGGCATCATTTATCAGCAGACCCGAGGAACCGCCATGGGAAGCAATTTTGCAGTTGTATATGCATGCCTTTTTCTGTGCCACTTGGAATTTTCTCTTTCCTCCACCGCGGACACTTCACCTCCTCTTTTATAAGAGGTTTATCGATGATGCTTTCAGAATTTGGACTGGCTCTATGCACTCTCTCCAGCAGTATCTTTCTGCCTACCAAAATGCCTTTCCCGAGATCAACATCAATCCATGCATCTCTTCCACTTCAGCGGTTATTCTTGACATAAATTTTTATAAAGGGCCGAACTTCTCCTCCACGGGCACTCTTTCTTCTCAATGGTATCAGAAGAAGCTTAATGCCTATCAATACATCTTGTATAAATCTTGGCATCCTTCACATCAGAAGAAAGCTTTTGTTATCAGCGAACTTCGCCGTTATTTATTGCAGGAATCTAAACCTTCCGGTTTTGTTCGTTTGAAAAGGCTCCTTTTTCACAGGCTCCGTGCCCGAGGCTACCCCAGAAGGTTTCTTTTACACTGCTTCAATAAGGTCTCTCTGAAGGACAAGTCGGCGCTTCTTCAGCGAGTTTTTGCTCCAAAAATAAGAAAGAGGGCCCCTCTTGTTTTCAAACTTGACTTTAGTCCTTCGACTAAAGCGATGAACTTGGGGGTTTCCCTAAACCCTGAACTTTTCCGGCTTTGCCAAAAAGTCCCCGCGCTTTGCCATATTCCTCATCCAAGGATCTGCTGGCGTAATCCACGAAAACTTGGCACCTTCCTAACGAGAAGTAGATTCTTCTCTCATAGACCTATTCTTCGTCATTACAATCATTAATATTAATCATTAATATTATTTAAATAATAATCATTAAGTAATCCTTAACTAGTTATTATTTTAATAACTATTTAAAAGATTATCTTTTAATGATTATTATTTAATAATTATTTAATGATTATTATTTAATCTTTAATTAAAAGATTATCTTTTTATAATTATTATGTAATGATTATTTAATCTTTAATTAATGATTATTTTTTATATTTGATTAAGTTGCCTTACTTTTTTGGCATTCTTTTGAAATTTTCAAAATTTTGTAATACTTCAGCTATTTGAGGAAAAATTTTGAGATAATGAATTTGTCTCCATTCTCTATAAATTCTCCTCCCTGGACATGTATTTTTCAAACTTGAGTTCAACTGATGAGGGGTGAATTCCCCGAAACTAGTTTTGAACAAACTCAATGAAATTTGTATGTTTTTCCCTTTAGCTATTTGTATACTTCTTTCTGGTTTTCTTCCTTCGCTGCCAGTGATTTTTTCAAAAAAATTTAACATCCTAAATTTTTTTAAAACCCTAAACCCTAAAACCCTAAAACCCTAAATGACAAACATAAATAGTGAATCCTCTCTCTGTTAAAAGTATCTAATGCAAAGTGGCCCACCTCCCCCAACCTTATTAGCCCCGTACCAATATGGCCCAACTTATCCACATTGAAGCTTTTTGCTTCCCCTTCTCCTTCAACATCATTTGCTTACATGGCTGTAAAGTTGTAATACAATACATATCATGTCTCTCACTTCAAAACTCTGTTGTGATATGTAGGTATGCTTGTTGCTTCATCTACTTAAACTAATGGCCACATTGTCCAACTAGTATCTGAGTAGGCCCTACATCTCCATCGATGCCTTTACCACTGCCAAAAAAACTTCATCTCTTTGAAATGTCCAATCTAGAGGTGATGGGAGGATTGTAACAATATTATGCGTTGGTGGGAAATCTTCATGGGATGTTAGAGATTTAACCTTGAGTTACTCAGCTAGTATTTTCACGGTGATAACACAACATTGACAACAGCGTATTCGATGTGAGATGTGCTAGCAAGTTCAACTTTATCTATTTGTTCCATATTCAAGATTTTTAGATATTAAAATAAAATATTGAGGGATAATTAAAATGAATTTGAAAAATAAAGTTAACAAAACTAAACGACCTATTTAAATATATTATTTGAATACTTAATATATAATGTATTCGACAAACCTAAACTATCTAGTATAATATAGTATTCGAAATAGGGAAATAATTTTATTTATTTATTTTTATTGTCTGCCTTGATGGTGAAATGGCAGGCACGCGAGACCAAAACAGTCTCGTCTCAGTAGACATACGCGCCGCAAAATGGCCCGTATACCTGTTGTGACGTTTTCACACATCGCCCCATTGCAAATGGGGACCCATGTTTTTTGCTCGTTTTGCTCGTTTTCGCTTTGCTTTTTCTAGGGTTTTGTTAGTTTGTTAGTTGTCTGGATTTAGGGTCAAGCCTTAGGGTTTTTAATTTTGTCTTTTCAGGCCAAAATCCAGTCGGTTTTGGGAGCTTTTTGAATTTCCTTTTCTAGAATGCAAATTTTGAATGAAATGAATTTGCCAGAATGGTCTAATTTTCAATTGGAATGTTGATGCAGAGCTTAAATTTGTCTAAGTGTTGAAGATGAAATGTGAATTTTTGTCCAATTGAATATTTTTGACCAAATTTTGACTTTTTTTATGTTTGATCCTGGGCATTGGAAATGATTTGTTTTCGCCTTGTGAAGTGATAAAATGTGTAAAATCATGATATTTTGGCCTGTAGGAGCAAAATCGCTCCTGTCCCTCAGTGAAGGACGGGAGCTCGTTTTCAAATATTTTACTATTCCTGCAGGGTCAAGATGAATTACGAATTGGAAGTGATGGAGAAAGGCGAGATCTTTCCATTGAATATAAATTGAAGACTTTCATGAGCACAGAAATGCCTCCAGGAGCAAAATCGCTCCTGTCCCTCAGTGAAGGACCGGAGCTACAAATCCAATATTGCTTTGTCCTTGCAGGATTTTAACGTCTTGACGATGTGAAAAGGTCCAAAGAGGTACATTTTATCAAATGAATATAACTTGAAGTGCTGTCGGGGAGATCACATGGATAAACAAGTCCGGCTTGAGTGAGGTCCTGATCCTGAAATTTGGCTAAGTCTGGAATGCCCTGATCCTGAATTTGACTAAGTCTGGAAACTGAAAAAACCTCCAAAAACTAGATTTTGCAATATAACTCCTGGAGGTCTGAAACCACTCTCAAACATCCTGAAAGTATATATGGAATATAACTTAAAGTATAAGAAAGAAGAAACATAGAAGGAAATGTCACTTATACTTAAATGTTATATTCCATTAAAATTGTCCTGATCGAGAGTGCGAAAAGTCAAATTTCGCTCGTGTCCTTCTCCAAGGGTCCAGAGCGAAATGCGCTCCTGTCCCTCTCCAAGGGACCAAGGCGAATCGCTCGTGTCCCTCACCAAGGGTCCAGAGCGAAAATGCTTAGTTGAGCCATTCCTGACCTTGTTTGGACGAATCGAGACATCAAAGGCATGGTGAAGGACGAAATGAGCATGATAGAACATCCAGACTTGATCAAAAACAATGAAATGATGAAGTTTTGCCTAGAGGGTCAATTTTGCTCCTGTCCCTCACTGAAGGACCAGAGCGAAGTTCTTCATAAGGTACGATCTGGGCAAAGATCAAGCAAATTTTATGTTCGAAGGCAAGAAAGGAGGTCAATCGAACCCGTTGAAGACAAATTGAAGATTATCAAACGTCAACAAAGGACCAAAATACTTAAGTTCGCTCCTGTCCCTCAGGAAGGGACCAGAGCAATTTTTGTTGTAGATGATTTTCTCGCCAAATTTCAACCGATCTCAAGGCATGAATGAATGAAAGGAGGCATTGCGAATCCGTTGAATATAATTTTCGAAGGTGATGAAGTGAAATGAGGCCCACAAGAGCAAAATCGCTCCTGTCCCTCTCCAAGGGACCAAGGCGAGGTACCTTGTAGCTCTCGTCCCTCTCCCAGGGACCAGAGCGATTTCCTTCATTAGACAGAATCCAGGCAAATGTCAAGACAAGTGTACGTTCAAAAGCAAGGAAGAACATGAGATGGACGCATTGAATACAAAATGAAGATTTTTTGGACGTCCACAAAGGTCCTAAATGTCTAGTTCGCTCCTGTCCCTCAGGAAGGGACCAGAGCGATTTTTGATATAATTGATTTTCTTGCAAAGTTACAAACAATGTCAAGGCATGAACGGATGGAGTGAAGAAAGACGAATCCGTTGAATATAGACTTGGAACCTGACAAAGTGAGATAAAGGCTACAAAAGGAGGATCGCTCCTGTCCCTCTCCAAGGGACCAGGGCGATACAATGGTGATGTTACTTCCTATGCAAGTTCAAGGTCGATCCAAGTCAAGACAAGGTGGCGAGGGACATTTCAAGGCGTCTTTAGCAAGCACAAACATTAAAAGGTCGTCACAATGATGAAATTCGCATCCTAGGACATAGATCGCTCCTGTCCCTCAGGAAGGGACCAGGGCGATATTACATCCAAAGGCACTCATTCACACATGCAAGTCAATCTAACTCAAAGGACCCAGCTAAAATGGCGATTTGGACGTAAGGATGAAGACCTTGGACGTAAAATTGCAAGAATCATGACCAAATTGATGGATCGCTCCTATCCCTCAGTCAGGGACCAGGGCGATGAGGTACGTATCCTCTCACTTTTTCATTTTGGCGCTTAAAACACTTTTTTTAAATTTATTTAAATGCTTGGAAAAAATCGATATTTAATTAAAAGCATTTAAATAGCGCATGGTATGTATTTATTAATTATTTTTGCCTTTGTAAAAAATCGAAATTTATTAATTAAAAATAAAGGCATTTAATAATTAATTATTAATTTAATAAAAATCAAAAGGGAGCGCTTGGTATTTTAGAGGTCGGCCTTGTTATTTAATTTAAAAATCATTTAAAAAATCGTTTCATATTATCAAGTCGGCCTAAGGGATGAAAAGGTGCAAGCGCTATATATGGAGGGTGAAAACAATCATTTTCACATAATCATTTCTTGCTTTCTACATGCGATCTTGAGGAGAAGGAAGGAAGTGCGAAGTATTTCAAGTATGGAGTGCGAATTTCAAACCAAAGGTGGCGCTAATATTATCTAGAGTGGTGCGATATTTTGGAGATTTCAGTGGAGCGATTTGTCAAGGGTGAACTTGGTGATCCATTTAGGACCACGTCAAAGGTGCAATTGAAGATCACGTTGAAATCCAAAGGGTGGCGAAATTGCTAACTTGAAGAGGAGATCACGTCCAAGACTTGAAGGGTGGCGAAGTTGATAAGAGGAACGTTCTTTTGAAGATCACATCAAGACTATCGAATTTCAATTTTGCCTGGGCGAATTTTATTCATTTTGCATTCTAGAGTTAGTTCTCTAGTGAGGTATGGCGATTTGGTTTTATTGTTTTGATTTTGAACGTTGATCGTCATTTCCTTAAATTTTGAATTTTGAAATTTTGAATTTCAATAAGCTCAGTTCTTTTTTAGGAAATGATTAATAAAGGACTTATCATTAAGTTTCCTAAAATTTGCTCTCTAATTTATGTTATGTATTGCAAAATCATGTTACTAATTTTGAAATGTTGTGTAGGCATCAAATGGAGGTCTCTTCAAGGAAAATCAAGGACGGTCTTCGCCAGGACGATCAAGCCAGGACATGGACGACCTTCTTTGGACTAACATCATCAAGGGCAATCCAGCGTTCCAAGGCGAGGTACATCATCTTCCTGCACATCAAGGACGCAAGGAGTTAGAACAAGGGCTCGTTGAAGAAGCAAAATAGATCCGGAGGAATTAATTAAAGCAAGCTTCTCAACAACATCAAGTTGAATATCTACCAAGTTCCAAGTGTCAAATGAGGTGGCGTCCTAGTCATCACTTCTCCAATCAGTGAAGTCCATCTCAGCATGTCTAGATTCAATGTACTTAACTCATGGAAGGTGGCACAAACTCCGATGTACCTACCCCGGCTATCCAATGGTCGATTTTTCTAAAAGGGACATGTGTCCAAGCAATACAATTTTATCATTGGTCAAACATTAAATGTTATGTAATGGTTGTAACAAACCCTAATTAGGGTTTTTCATTGTAAAATCTTGGCCATTGATCTTGAATTGATCTAAGCCATCAAATTGTATTGTGGGCACTATATAAGCCCAGGCATTTCATTTTGTAAAGGTTAATTTTTAGATGATTAGAGAGAGTTGTAAAGAGTTAGAATATAGTTGATAGAATAGCAATTAGAGTAGAATAGGAGGACAAGGCAAGAAATTGTTGCCATTGATTGTAAACAAACTCCATTTTCATTGAAGTAATGGTGAAATATGTCGTTTTTCTTGCAATTTGCATGGTTCCTTGTTGAGTCTTCAATCTTAGATGGTAGATGATTAGATGAATGGAGGAAATGTTATTGATTGATGGTGGAATTCGTACATCCATACTACTAGCAGTTTGTTGATTGCAGACTTGCCTTGCGTAGTCAACTGGATCATTCAGCCTAAGCTCAATTTCAAATTGTCGCCTCTTCATTGATATGCATCAACTTGGATGGTATCTATTCCTGCGGTGATGATTTGAACATCATAAAGCTTCCCTAGAAGATCGCACTAGCCTTGTGTAGATGTTCCATTGATGTCAAAACAAGACCTAGTTAGAGTTTCATCAAAAAATCAAGTCATTGCTCCTACATTCTTAGTATTAGGATTAGATCCTCTTTTCGCCCCCATCCTTTTTCCATTTTTTAATCTAAGTTAGTAAGAGCCTGTGTCCAGCAAAGCAGATCGGAAGTTCAATCATCACATGTAAGTCCCCTTGTGATCCCAGCAAATCACATCATACCACTGGAGCTTGTCCACACGTGGAGACCCCACTAAAAGAACCTTGGAGTCTACCTAACTGATCCTTTACGCGAATCTTCAGCAGTTAGAGACTATTTTCTCAAGAGAGGATAAGATGCCTTTAGGTATTTTATTCTGTGTATGATTGTGTACAAAATACACGTCAACAATACCCCACATACCCCACGTATCTCACATGTGCTTGCTAAAAGAACAAGCACAGACGTGCTGATACGCGGAGCGGTAGTATGAGAGGACATGGTTACATCATATGGGAGGAGTCTTCTTTGAGAGTAGTGCCCAGTTAACAATTTGATACTTTGAGTTATTTCAGTTTGTGGATATAAATTAGTATCAACTACTTTGATTGGGTGTTATTGGTTGTAAGACTAGAATGATCGATCTGATTACAGACTAGTTGATTGAATAGTTGATGTGAGTGCCACTCCAGTAAGTTGCAAGCTTAGCTTGGAGCTTTATTTGAAACTTCTTTTAGTTTCTTAGATTCTTACTGCAGTTGCCTACTTAAAGGTCACATATTCTAATTTTAATTATTGTGCATATAGTCTCTTTTCTAAAATGTCATTCCAGTGCAGTGTATTTTTTCAAAACTAATCAGAGGACCATTGTGCTCAGGCCAGGGAATGGAATACAATAATGCAATTGAAATGGGATTGAAAACTCAAATTATATTCATTCAAAAAATGAATTTGGGAAGTAAATATTAAATCAACAGAACATGACCATTCAATTCATCTCCAAGATGACTCTTTAGTTCATCTCCTGAATTACTTTTTAAATTCTACAGAAGACATATATTTCTGAGCATTACATAAAACATTATAATTACATACAATAATTTACTATAACTTAGGATTACCTACATAATGTTACATCCCCCATTAATTTGCAGGGGGGATAGTGAGACCAAGCATTACATAAACTATAATAATTACATACAATAATTTACTATAACCTAGGATTACATACATAATGTTACATCCCCCATTAATTTGCAAGGGGGCATAGCGAGACCAAGGATACCTACAAATTTTTCAAATTCCTCTCTTCAAAAGCACCTTTCTCAAGATATCAGTTGGTTGCTCTATAGTTGAACAATATATCAATTTGACACTAAATTCTTTCACATTGTGTCAAATGAAATGAAAATCTGTTTTGATGTGCTTGGTTTAGTTGTGAAATACTAGATTTCTTGCCATTTTGATTACAGACATGTTATCAAACATGAGTGATGTCGATAAAACCCAATTTTCCTACAAATCTTCAAGAATCCTTGTGACTCTGTGAGCAACAATTTACATAGTTCCCGTTAATGGGGCCTGGAAAGATAATCTTCCAACCAACCCCAGAGAGGGAGTTCAATGGGCTACCCCTGAGAGTGGGTGGAAATGAATTTTGATGGATCTTCTAAAGGAAATCCGGGGCCAAGGAGAATTGGATGTGTGGCCCAAGACCAATTTGGTAAAATCCTTGCAGAATGAGCAAAATATATTAGAGACAACCAATAATATTGCAGAATTCAGAGAGGCATTGTTCAGGTTGCAGATGGGGATGGATTTGAAGGCAAAGCAGATTCATTTGCAGAACTATAGACCTAATTGGCAACTAGCTCATTGGTTAAGACCGATCAAAAAAGCAATAGTGAGCTTTGGAGAGGTGAGAATTTTGCATGCCTATAGGGAGGGGAATGATATGGCAAACAGACTGGCCAAACTGGCAGCAGAGGAGGGAGAAGGAAATCACACTCAGGACTGAGGCATAATAATAATTACCAATCATGCTTCATAGATGCAAAATCACCTAAGATACAACGCCACACTTCCCCCGGAGAATAATCATGTAGGAGAGAGGTAGATTTTTGAGCATGACATATGGTGAGGGGGGACAGAGGGCATCGGAAGAACAGAAGTCACTAAGTGAATGCTTGAATGGACATCATCATCAAATCGAGGCATGAGGAGGGCAAATAAGGAAACAAGTCACCCGAATTAGGGGATAAAGAATAGAGAATGATGGAACGACCTAGGTGTGTGATACCATGTTTTAAATTGGTGACAGACTGGCAAAAATCATTAACTGGTCATTAATAGAGGCATGTGAAAGGATAGATCACGATCAACGGAATCATATGAGATTGATCCAACGGTGTCCAACCGGTATGTTATTAATTAACTGCGCCTAGAAATCATGATGACACCAGAAGGCAGGCAGGTAGATAAAACCTTGGGCAGTGATGCATGACTCATTTGGAAATTGCCACTTTGAGCCGAAAACTCAGTTGGAGATGGACACACCGCTTCTGCTCGAGTCAACTAAGAGGCAAATGTCATTTAGTGGGGAAGTTTCAGAAAAGAGGTTGGCGACCATTTTATCTGTGGGGCATCCGCTGGTTCATCATATGGTCAGGGTGGTGTTAGGGCCAAAATTTCTCAAGGCCTATTATCAGCACAGGGTAAATACTTATATCACGACAATGTTCCACGCAATGTTGTTGTATATGGGGGTGCCAAAGGCCAGAGCCAAGAAGATGTGCCAAATGCTCTTCAAACACACCTTCCTGGGAGAAATTGATGCCGCCTTGGACAATGTACAGGGCAATTTACTGGTTTCTCTACCACAAAATTAGTACATGTCAAAGGGACAAGGAGGGGAAGTGAAGAATAATCCAGTTGTGCAAACACTGGAACCGGAAATGCTGCAAAGCCGGTGGAATAAAACTGAGCAGAGCATAACCTTTCTGCAACGTTTGGTTGGGTGGGTGAAGGAATATATGAGCAATGAAGGCTTGCTTGAGGTAAATGAAGACGAGGTTGGCGACCTGAACCTGGAACTCTTGGCACATGGTGAGGAATGGCGGGAGAACGATGACAGGGACATAGAAGAAATGGCGACAAGTTCTGCTCATGATGCCTGCGGCTCAAAATGTCTGGTGGTGGCAAAGGATCTAGCAATCAAAAAGATAAGGATGGAGGAGGAGGACTAGCATTGGGCTGTGAAGTTTTTCTGGTTTCATTTCTCACCTTTATGCCATTTCTATTATGCAAGAATGTATAGGATGTATTCTATCACCATTTTGTCTAAGGTGACAATATAGTGTTGATGATTGTAGCTGAGGTCGGATCCTTCTAAGGCCAACTCACAAATATGCTAGTAGTCTACGACTTAGCATATTTAATATATGCGATCCTTGTTTGGGCTGACCTTATGAAGAGGTGCTTCATTAAATGTAAATATAAAATATAAATCATATTTACTTATTTGTATAGGGCCGAATTGTGAAAGTCTGCCACCCTATGTAAAGTTGCCTTAATTAAAAGGAGGCCGACCCTTGGTGAAAGGGCGCCTACCTTGTTGTATAAATAAAGGATGATTCTCTCCTCATAATATATTGAACACAAGCAAGGATATTTAGCAGCAAGGCAAGAAGATCATGTTAGAGCAGATCGTGGATTATCTACAGCAAGTCGACTTTGTGCAAGAGGCAAATTTATCTATTGTGCTTCAAGAAGTGAAGTGATCCTCATAGGCCTTTGTTCTTGGCCATTGTAACAGCTTTATTGCTATTCATATTTGACATATAAAGGAGACATTCATTGCTGGGTTTTTCTCCCTCAAGTTGGAGGGTTTTCCCAGGATAATCTGATGTGTTCATTGTCTTACATGTTTTTCTGATTGCGCTTAATTTTGATCATAAATAAATCAACATGGTGATTATCTAGAACAAGTTGACTTTGTGCAAGAGGCATATTTATTGTGCTTCAAGGAGTGAAGCAATCCTTATAGGCCTTTGTTCTTGGCCATTGTAACAGCATTATTGCTATTCATATTTGATATATAAAGGAGATATTCATTGCTGGGTTTTTCTCCCTCAAGTTGGAGGGTTTTCCCAGGATAATCTGATGTGTTCATTGTCTTATGTGTTTTTCTGATTGCTCTTAATTTTGATCATAAAAAAATCAACATGGTATTAGAGTGGATACAATCCTGAGCCTCTGCATTGGTTGTTGGCAAGAAAGTGTCAACAACTTGGTTGATTCGCTTGCTTAAACGCATTAGGCGACTCTTAGGAAAGACAACTCTAGATATTAATCTAGGCGGCTCTTTATGAGATGGCAGTTGTCTTGTTATGAAATCTGAGAGGTGTCGAATTCCATATTTGGAGGAGCGACGGCTCTAGAATTGTGCTAGTGGCTTAAAACTTTAAAGTTTGGACATTTATAGATCACACCTCTACTCTTGGCAATGATTGAAGAGGCGTGATTAGTGGGAGCGACGGAGATGCATTGGCATCACACATCTGAATATTGGTGCGATACTATTCAGAACAACCCATGGTGAATACATCAGAATGTTAGTGCGCATGTATTGACTCCAGCGCCAACATTTGTATAATCAATCACCTTATCCATAAGCCGAGACAAAGCAATAACCACAGAAGAATAGTTGAAGACCATTCAACTCATATTCTTGATCGAGTTGAGGACAAGCGATAACTGGAAAACATTGCATATTAGTTGTTGAAGGCATCGCACCATTATTACTGGCGATCAACATTTGCTCTCTCACATGTCTCTTCTAGAGAGGAATTCGAGAAGGCACCTGCCTTCTACAGAAGCGGATTATTGGACTCAAGGTCAAGCGATTGGTTAGAGTTGGATCATCCCGTGGCATAGAGGCGAATTCAAGATCGGGCTGGGTTGGATAGATGCGAGGCGCGTGCCTCTGCCTTGATTTCATTATTTGTCTTTGTAGAGTGTCAACTGTGATTTTGATAGAGCTTTGCCTCGAGATAAATCCACAATTTATTACATTCACTCATGTTGCTATAGAATCAGACAAGTACATTTGTGTATGGGAAACTGCTCCTGCGAACAGTGTTGTGATCATTGACACAAATAATCATGTGCCTGTGATGAGGAGACCTATTACATCAGATTCAGCTCTAATGCATCCCACAATAGAATTGCTCATCCAAACTGAAGAGTTGTTGGAGAAGGAATTGGGAGAGGATGCTCAGTTCAGGACACAATTTGGAACACGATGGACTAGACCTCAATCCAGTACTTTGACTAAGAATCTGCAAGATAAATCGAATAGGTTTGCTTCAAATCTTAAACAGGCAATTGAAAGCGAAGGAAGGATTGAGCATGCAATAAGAAATAACTATCCTTTGATGAGTATTCTCAACTACAAACCTATTCAAAATAGAGTGATTTGGGATAAGGTCAATAAGGACAGTCCTAAACTCTCAGCAGGACCAGAGATTTGGAGCAGCAGTGGAGCAGGACTGATTCGCCCGTCATTGGAGTCATTGGAGACAATTCAGACCTGAGTGCATGCTTGGAGCGGATTTCCATTGCGTTTTCAGGAAAAGTAAAATGGCTGCAACAGAATCAATAAAGAGATAAGTATTTCATAATGTTCATGAATTTCATATGTAGTCATTAATTCATACAATTACATTGGATTAGAGAATCATGCATGCTTCTAGCATTGGTATTTCTCTTTGGGATAGTTTAGTTCTATAAATTGTTAGTAATCTCTCTAAATGCTTCTAGGACGGATCAAGAAGCATAAGGATGATGAGAGATTGCATAGCTTGACACATCCAATGAGGAAGTCACGTAGGCTGAAGAATGGAGACACAGCTTGCTACCATAGGACTAAGTTGGTGGCACATAACTGGAGACATCTCTCGAAGAGGAAGAGCCTATTTGTTTCTTCAAAGAGGAGAAATTAACATTCAGAGGGAGTCTGACAAACCATCTGAGGTAACCTTGGACAAGGAGGTTAGAAGGTTGATGCAAGAACTTGGAGCTTCAGAGGGAGCCACATCATCATGAGGATTTGTTAATGCATTCTTCTCTGTGAGAGAGAAGTTTGAGGTGCAAGCCCTTGTTAATGCATTCTTCTCCGTGAGAGAAAAGTTTGAGGTGCAAGCCCTTGCTAATGCATCTTTCTTTGTGATAGAGAAATTTGAGGTGAAAGCCCTTGTTCCACCCTCTGGGAGTAGCCATGGTGGACATCATGTTGAGAGACTCCATGACAACATCACTTGTGTTTGTTCACCCTTTGGGAGTAGCCATGATGACCATCATGATGAGATGACGACATCACATTGAGTGACTCCGTGATGGGCACTTGTGTTCATATGCATTTCCATACATGGGAGTAGCCATGATAGATGTCATCACATTGAGTACCACCGTGATAAATCTTGTTCCACCCTCTGGGAGTAGCCATGGTAGATGTCATTTCATAACACATATATCGAGAAGGATTCCTCCCTAGCTAAGAGGGAGTGTTGATGATTGTAGCTGAGGTCGGATCCTTCCAAGGCCGACACACAAATATGCTAGTAGTCTACGACTTAGCATATTTAATATATGCGATCCTTGTTTGGGCCGACCTTATGAAGAGGTGCTTCATTAAATGTAAATATAAAATATAAATCATATTTACTTATTTGTATAGGGCCTCGTGAAAGTCTGCCACCCTATGTAAAGTTGCCTTGATTAAAAGGAGGCCGACCCTTGGTGAAAGGGCACCTACCTTGTATAAATAGAGGATGATTCTCTCCTCATAATATATTGAACACAAGCAAGGATGATTTGCAGAAAGGCAAGCAGATCATGTTAAGAGCAGATCGTGGATTATCTACAACAAGTCAACTTTGTGCAAGAGGCAAATTTATTTATTGTGCTTCAAGGAGTGAAGTGATCCTTATAGGCCTTTGTTCTTGGCCATTGTAACAGCATTATTGCTATTCATATTTGATATATAAAGGAGACATTCATTGTTGGGTTTTTCTGTAATGTCCCCTCTTTGAAATATAATTTAATAATAAATAATAATAATAAAATTGAAATACAAAAGAATAAACATAAAAATTAAATTGAATTAAATATCAATACACTTATTTAATACTGATTAATCATCCATTTATTTCTATCAGCAATCAATTATTGAATAATGAATAACCATTTATCTCTATTATAATAAATTATTAAATACCATTTATCTCCATAATAATAAATTATATTATAAAATATTGATTGGCAATCAATATTTATTACTATTAAGTAACTATTAAATATACACGTAGTGACAGACATGTCAGATTTGTCTGCCTTTGCATACATGTGTAAAAGAACCCATAATTAACAAAGTTACCCCGAGTTTCCGGGACTGGGACGGCAGGGGACGGCGGGACGCGTTTCCGGGACAGCAATTTTTTTTGCCAAATTTGGGGACGGCGAGGGACGGCAAAGGGGACGGCTATATAAAATATAGGAAAAATTTAAAATATATAGGAAAATTTCAAAATTCTAAATGTTCATATGAAAACATGGATAAAGCATGCATACATACATTATATTCATATGAAAACAATAAAACATGGATATAGCATGTGTATGATACTATGAAAAGTTGAAAACATTTTAGAATGTAAATTCTGAACATACAACATTGTTAATACTCAATAGACAATATGCAATTATGCATTCATAAATCAGAATTTCAATTCATTCACATTGTCAATATGCATATCAATAGACTCGGAGGTTAAATTTTCCCTACTTCTATCGATGCGGTTTCCCCCCATATTTTTCAATGGTTTGGGGGCAATGCCCCCAAGGTGGGGTCAAGGGGCATCGCCCCTTGCGCGCTCCCTTGACCCCGCAAGGGAGCACGCAAGTAGACTCAACAATTTGAATTAATAAGGGGCCTATATTAGAAAATTTAAATAAAAAATTGAAAATACAACTTTTTTAATTTTTTTAATATTTTTTAAGGGCCTTAGAATGGGGGACGTCTGGCCGTCCCCGGGACGGATTGGGGACGTCCCAGCCGTCCCCGGGACGTACGGACGTCCCCCCGTTTCAGGGACGTCCCCTCAAAAAACAAGGCAATTTGGGGACGGGGGGAAACATCCCCTGGCCGTCCCCAAGTCCTCGAAACGTCCCCGGGACGGGGACGAGGGTTTTCAAGTCGGGGACGCGTCCCCAGGTAACTCTGATAATTAATACATACGTTAATACAAACCAACAAAGTATTTAGTTAGGTAATCGCTACATTTGCAAAGGGGGTGTCCGTTGGAAAGAGACACAACTTTCCAACGAACCATGAGATATATAAGCAAAGCGCTTTGAGCATTATTGGGGGGATATAGGGAAGAAAAAGGAGACTGTCACAGAAGACAGTATCGGGCCCCACACTTCCACTTCAGCATATACTGCCAAAGGAAACCGGGAATATTAACGGGCAGCTTGAGTTTGATTACACCACGCACAGGTAAGACAATGTTCTCTAACCATCGTATGGTCACATAAGACCACTGGCAGATATTAATATATTATACAGGCACAACAACTGTTGCCAACAATACTAGGTAGAGACTTAGAAGTTTATATCAGTGATGGCATGGTCCTGTAGGATATTTATATAATCTACTTGCAATCAATTTAATTCTGTCTGAGTACACATACTGTTAGTTGTGCAATACTGAAAATAATTATACAATTTGATTACAAGAATTATACATGTAAATTTAGTCTGAATTTCTGATAGAGTTGTTAGGCTATTAAGTTTATCTCTATCTTGGGGAGAGCATTGGAGATAGTTAACAGTGGCCACGAGGGGCTGCCATGTGGTCAGAGACCCATGGAGTAAAGAGGCCCGTTACAATTTCCCTGCCAGTCTGCCCAAGACAGAGGTGAAGTCTGAGCGTTTGAGGGTATTAAGGACTAAGTAGGAAGCATAGGGGAACTACCCATCTAACAAGGGGGTTAGGAGTAACCAGCCCTTGGATTTGGTAGGCAAGCAGCCCTTGCTCTCCCATCTAGTCCAAGATACTTTCTTCTGTCTGCATGTTAGTATTATTAAATTAGGCTAACCCTTAATATGTATATGCTGTAGGAATTGTGTGTGCCATTCTTGTGATTACAGGGTTATCCATAATCAGGTTATCAGCTACTGGTTAAGGTATGATCTCACTTATGTTATGAGTTTCCTTTATTGTAAATCATGCATGATAAATAATTAATGTGGACAATGATTAATATGTGGTTATATTCTTAGATGTAATTAGAATGTTCCCCTTAAAATAAAATTGGTAGACACTATAACCAAATTGAATAGGATTATTACTGTGTATAAGGCACAGTTTTGGTAGGGGCCATTACATTTCTCCCTAAAGTTGGAGGGTTTTCCTAGGATAATCTGATGTGTTCATTGTCTTATGTGTTTTTCTGATTGCTCTTAATTTTGACAATAAAAAAATCAACATATAGTATAGGTTGGAATATGTCTCCAATTTTGGATAATGCAGACCAATGGTAGGATATGGATAGAATCTGTAATTACCAGCACTCAAGATGGTCCAGCTGAAATATAGGAAGGGATAAGTTTTTATAGGCTTAGCAGCATCCACCATTTTGTGATCCATGGTGGAATTTTGTCTATTTTGGGACTGGGTTGGGACATAACAGTTAATGCTACTGGCAATCAATTAGATGTAAAAGGCTTTTTTTGATATCAATATAATGGGTGCTGCCCCTTAGCAGCCATTTAATTACCAAAAAAAAAAACAATATTTCCCTAGTTGCCATATAAGCTGCCACATATTCAGCTTGTGCTAAAGAAAGAGCTAGCATCAATTGTTTCTTTGACTTCCACATGATGACCATTGATCCTAAATTCATCATGAAACTTGAAGTAGATTACTCATCTTCAAAATCTCCTGCATACTTTGAATCTGGATATCCAAATACTTTGAAATCTCCCATCTAAGTATTTTAGCCTAGAATTTGAGGTTCCCTTGAGATATCAAAGAGCCCTATTAGGTACCATTGAATGACTTTCTCTCGATTGTTGCATGAATCTAGAGCAAACATCAACAGCTAAAGAAATGTGTGGTCTATTGTGGTTACATAGATCAGACTTCTTGTATTGTCCCCACTTTGAAATAGAATTTAATAATAGATAATAATAATAAAATTAAAATATGTCCAAGGGGTTGAGCTTAACTGTTTAAAACACTGGGTTCTCACTGTGGAGACCTAAGTTCAATTCCCAATAGGGACATCTGAAGTGGAATTCTAAGCTGTGACTCTTGGCCTTCCATAGGATGGGGAAGGTCTTGGGGTCAATCTAATCAAACATAATAATAATAATAATTCAAAGATATGTAATGGGGATGGGGGCCCCTACTGTGTCCCCACTGGTTCATAGCTCCAGTCAAAAGCTATTCAGGCTTCGGCCAATTACCGATCAAAAAAAAAAAAAATTAAAATAATAAAAATTAAATTAAAATATAAAAAAATATAATTAAATATAAATAAAATCTAAGTAAGTTAATGAATGGTCAAAAGACATAAAATGAAAAGTTGTGACTCCCTGAAACATGAGATATAAAAGGGAGAAGAGGACCTCATTCGAGGGGGGACAATTTGGGGAATCAAAGTGCAGATCTGATTTAAATAAGAAATGCAGATCTGATTGTGAAAGGTTGTGTCCCTTTCAAAGGGCGAAAATAATGAAGAGTTGCACTCTTTCAAAGGGTGCTAATGGTGAAAGGGTGTGTCTCTTGCCAAAGGGCATACATGATGAAGAGGTGTGACCTCTCCCTCACATGGAGAGATATAAAGTAAAGGAATCAAAAGCATCCAATATCATCACCATTGATCAGATCAGAACTGTTATTAAGTTACAGGCAGTAACATTCTTGTTCTTGGTGGTATGAATGGGGATGTGCTTAATATATGAAGTCCGATAATGTTCTTATGCAGAATTTAATAGTAATATTAATATATAGGCTGCAATATGTATGACAGTCATACTTTATTTCATATGCAATGTGCATTCATAAGACATGAAAGATTATTATATTATTGGCCTAGTCTTAATTCATCTACTAAGTCCTACGATGTGATGTTCCCATCTAAAACAATCGAAACATGATAATGCCGCTCTAAATAGAATTTAATAATAAATAATAATACAATTAAAATATAAAATATTATATATATATATATATAACCGAATAAATGAATAGAATGAACTAAATAAAATCTTAATAATAATAATAAACAAGATTTAATTAATATATACCTTATTCGCATGACAGTGAAGACTTATCATACCTGAAGGTAATTCATATTGGCTACATCCTATCTCTATTAAGCCATTAGCAAACACATAATTAGTGGCAGACCAGATCTGACCCATGTCACATCTGTCTGCCTTTGCAACCACTAATTATTAATACATGCATTAAAAGAAAGACAACTGTTTGTATCAAGGGAAGATGGCTAATCTTATAGCAAGCCACGAATATCAAACTAGATGACATTGTAACGGATGCTACAACATTATATCGACAATATTGGTTAGTATTGAAGAGTGCGACTGAGATAATAACTAACGGTGACTGAACAAGGAAGATGACTAATAATTAAGCATATATAACCATTAGTTACAGAAATGATGAAAGGATACGATCAAGGAAAAGATTTATCTCTTAACATCTCAGGGGGTGTAACCCTTCAACATGCCAAAGTATATATGGGACGTATATTTTCCAGCAAAGGGGAGGATTTATCTACGGGTTTCATACAGCAGCGCTCACAAAAGCCTTCGCACAACCAAGTATATTAATCAGAACATAATATGTTGGCATCGAATTGGATGACTGTTCTATTGATTCATAACAAATTGCTTAGGCAATCAAGTGAGGGTGGTAATTCCACAATTCAACATAACCATCGACGTGTGTTAAGAAGGAACAAACAAATGAAAAATGGTGTCCACATCATCGCAGGAATATGAAGATTAAAATCAGATACAGTGTCAATCAAAGCATAGCTTCCCTTTCCTCCGTTGCATGATTATAAAGACATCTTCCAGGCACAGCAATCTTACTTGTGAGAAATCAAAAGTTATGCCTTGTATCGATTTCAAATAGCTGAAGTACAACCCTCATAGTATGTTCGGCATATATGTCTATCAGCCTTATTGTATATTAGAATCTACATTAGATTGTAAGAACTGACTTCTTTCGGGATTAGCATATTACATCAAAGGAAGGAAGAAATATAAAAGATTTGGATCAAGGATGGGAACTAATGTGACCTCCAATACATGTAAAACAATGATTAAATATGCAGCAAAATGAGGGCTTTTACTAAAGAGAAAAGACAGCGATCATTGTCTATGAAATAAGCTGTGACTAATTTAAATAAGAAGACAGCAAGGGTTAGATAAGCAGGCAGTGATTTCATCAGAAATAATAATTATTCAACAAGGTAACAAGTTTATGACAGCGGTAAGGAAAAGAGGAATGCAGCGATCTGTTTTATGTACAACTCAATTAAAGTTCTATTAATGCAAGCCAATAAAAGGAAGGGTGCGATCCATGGCTAAGAAATTATAGTTAAATGTGTTTTGTCTATGAGATACATTTGTTCTCTAAAGGTGCATTCATAAGGCAGCAGTTGTATTTTGTTAAATAAGAAATCAACAAATACAATCTCAGTTCATAAGGAAAAGACACAACTATTGATTATTGAGATATCACAACTTTGCTATGGAAAGATACATGGAAGATATAATATATGAAGGGAATGTGAGTAGATGGATAAATAAGAATATATGAAGATTTATAAGAAGTTTTATAGCAGATTTGCAGAGAGATAGTAATCAGTTTGATGGAAGACTTATGATCAACAAAAATCTATTTACAAGTCAGAGGAAGTTATCAAGATAAGTTTTACCCTTTGAGCTATTCTTAGAATTTTAAATTAAATATTATAATGAAATGTCTCTACACACGATAAAATTATATATATATTAATGTATTACAACTCTCCTATTAGTTGAAATTATTGTCTCAGGCCTAAATGACAACAAATCCCAAAAGGGGACATTATATACGAGGGGATAGGTTGGTGTGTGTAGGGAAAGGTGAGTAAACCCATCGCAAGTGATGGTGAGCCCAAGATGGGTAGGGACGTAATCCTGGGCCTTGAGGGAGCTTCTTTGTAGTTGGTGTCAGCGCCCTATGACAGTAAATCCACATCCCTCATTAGGATTAGGAATGAAGCTAAGATAGGACTTAATATAATGAATGTTGAATGTGTTATGAATACTAATTCATGTAATAGTTTAAGAAATATGAATTGAAGCATAATAATGTATAGTAATGTGCGTTAATTCATTGGGAAACAGGCAGCCTCCTAGTAGGGGACATTACACTTCTGCTGAGTTGTCTGTACTTTATGGAGATTCCAAACCATATGTTCCCACCCTTTCCCCCTCTCCCCACTTTAATGTTTGGAATCCCCATATCATTCTCCATGAAAACATCAAATTTTGCAAATTTCTCAAGTCAACTCAATTGTTGGTCAACGTTGGGTGTGTCCTAGACTCCTATGTGGTTTCACATAAAACATCTCTTGCTATGAGAAATTCCTTGTTTTTCTAATCAAACAGTCTGTAGGCCTTTGAGGATTCTGAATATCCTAAAGCATGCATTTATCCATCTTGTGGTCCAACTTGTCCATTTTCTCTTTGTGAATCAATGCATTGAAGGCAAATCCGAAAATCTAAAAAATGTTACATTAATGGAAAATGACCACACCAATTTTCATATGAAGCCTTCATTTGAAGATCTAACAAAGATGACACCCATTAGAGAGAATTTTTTTTATTTACTTCTAACCAGAAATGTAGTTTTACTCCTTTGAAATACAATAGCATCCAAACCATATTCATCACAGTTTTATTCATCCTCTCAACAACTCCATTTTGTTAAGTGTAAGGGACTATGAGATGATGTTTAATTTCGTTTTTTTAAGATAGTCTCCAAACACCTTTGACATGAATTCACCACCATGATCAGTCCTTAGTGTGTCATTATGGGATTGTGCATTGTTTTCAACCATTGCAAATTTTTTGAAGAGTTTTTAAAGCTTATGAATTTCGCTTCACAAGTACTTATTAACAATAGTAATAGGAACTAGTAGTGGACCGCACAAATTAGATTGGATCAACAACAATTGTCTTTTACCTCTCTAGTTTAATTTTTGAAATGTTCTCTTTGTTATTTAGCCAAGATGCATGCTTCACAATTTTTTAGTTGTTTTGGGCAAAGCTGGCAAACCTACAACACCATTCTTTTGCATTGTTCAAATGTTGTCATAATTGGTATGCCCAAATCTTCGATGCCACAAAAGGCTTGTTGTCGTTCCTCCTTCAACGAGGTTAACAAAGTTTCTTGAAATTAAAGGCTCCCTTTGAATTTCACAAAGTTTCATTCCTCAAATCCAATAAAAATAAATTGCATTCACATTTTCTTTTGATTATTAATTTATTACCTCTTCATCATTTGGCAACATGAAGTTGCCTTCTTTTTGAATGAGCACCAGGGACAGGAAGTTTTTCTCAGTTTGAGTCAAATTGTCCCCTTTCTTTCAAGTTACAATCTTGTTCTATCTGCCAAATATACTGGACCACATCTTTCCTCATAAAACTCCTCAAAAGAGCCCCTTTGGAAAGTCATGTGTCATGTGGCACTAGCATCTAGGACCCAAGCATCATACCAGGTTGACATCATCTATTATGGGAAGCACAGATTCACTTGCAAACTGAGCCAAGTCTGACTCTGGAAAAAAAATTCTATCCCTTATTTGCCTCCATTTGTTTCCAAAACATGACATACTAAAGATGGCCTTCAAAAATTAATTTTTCCTTGCTAATTGAATTTTTTGTTTTTAACCACCACAAAAATTCCCCCATTTTAGATAAAAGTAGTTTTAAATATAACACAATCCTATAAAAAACTCTCCATATATTTCAGCTTTGGGAAACCAAATAAACTCTAGGGGATAACATTCTGACCTAGGTAATAAGAATATGTTAGGGGAATTTAAATACATTCTTATCCTAGAATCAATGTTTTTAGCATATATAGACTTTAATTTATTAAAGAACTTTGACATCTCAGAATCCAAGCTACCAAATATTTCACAAAATTCTTAAAAGTGTTTAGGATGAAAGGTTAAACTATTAACTAAACCTGATCTACAAAATTTAAGCAAATTTTTTTTGAGATGGTCAAGCCACTAAAACTTAACAATTCTTTTGATCTATATGTTCATTGTCCATGCATTGTTTAGATGAAGGAAAATAGAAGCTTCTTTTAGACTATACTCCTTAAGAAGTGTTTCATCATAATCAATAATCCTATAAACCCAACAATCGTGAATTAAGCTTCTGAGTTCTTTGAGAGAAATGTTCAAATATCCACTGTCAATTATTAGTTCAAGAATGTGAATAGATAGAATAGATTCTTTGTTTTTTATTTGTTATAATGACGGCAGAAAGTTCCCTTGTCAATGAGGTAATAGGTTGTTTTCACTTTTAGCCCATTCTATTTGGAAATCATAGCTTTGGAACTTGAAGTACCATGTTGCTACTCTCTCTCGTGCCAAATCCTTGTTAGGCTTTCTCTTTAACAAATCTCTCGTGGATTGGCTATTTGTTCTGATAGTCAAGGGCTTTGATTTAAGAAAAATTTTGAACTTCTTCATGCCTCTTTTGACTGCTAATAGCTTCTTTTTATATATGTGGTACCTTCATTATGTTTCTATGAATATTCTTGATTGGCATCCACATCTTTCCTTCTTGCCATCCAAAAGTTCCCATGTCAAGATAGCTAACCAAGTGTTGTCAGATGCCTCAGCATATAAAATCAAAGGAATACCTTCCTGTGGCATTTGGAGGATAGGAAGATTTAAACTTTTTTATTTTATTTGGTGAACTGCTTCACTAGCTTCTTCATCCCAACCTTCACTTCTAGCTTTTAGCACCCTTTGAATTTTTTATCTAGTATTAGCCAAATCTTTATAAAATTGTGAATAAATAATTCGAACTGTTAATTTTAGACTTTCAAATTAATACAATACTCAGAAAATAGAAATCTATCTTAATTTCCAGATTAATGTTGATTGCTGTTAGTGTTAGGATTTTCCAGAATTAAGCATAAGTAGAGAAATGAACAGAATGAACTCACAACACACAAATACCCTGGGAAAACCTCCTAGGAGGAAAAACCCAGCAAGAAAGATCCTCGGATCTGATTATGTATTGAGCATAATGTTCTCATTACAACACTTATCTCTGATTGTTGTCCAAACAGCAAGTTGCCAAGGTGATGAAGAATGATGCACTAGCTGTAGATGACCAAGAAACCAATCAGCAAAAGATGACTTCAACAGGCTGAAGCAGCATTATAACCAACTGTCCTTGGAGTTCACCAAAGAGCAGATTCGCCAAGTGTAGGAAGGCAGATCGCATTTGGGAGAAGAGCATATCGCATTTGCTGGTGATGTGTGAAAAAAAATGAATGTCTTACCTCATCTTGAAGTTGACATATATATATATATATATATATATATATATCTTCCTCTTGGCAGTAGACCTCTAGGTCTGCTTGCATTAATTAATATTCTTTTATTAATTCCTTTTTCCCACGTTTGGTGTATGGGTTCAGCCCTTATCCCTTAGCACGTTTCATTTGGGTGAGAGACACATAGTGTGGCGTGAGTTATAGGGTCGACCCTATTAGAGGATGGCGTGTGGGAAGGGCCCAGCCCTAAAGGGTACACGTTATCCTTTCAAGATAAAGGGCCCAGCCCTTAAGGGCGGAATCCAATGTTGCCTTAGGCAATTGGAATCCACTCTTCACCCTAATTAAAACTAACACTCCCTCTTAATTAGGGAGAAGAGAATATAATCAGAATATCACTGTCTTCCATCTTGCACACAAACAAAGAATGGATTACATAATTAGAACATAGTAGACTTCCATCTTGCACACAAGCATAGAATGGAATTACATAACAAAAATCTTCCATCTTGCACACAAGCATAGACTGGAGCCACCTTACATTGCCCGCAAAGGGTGGCGAGGATCTTTTCTACCATCTTACATTGCCCACAGAGGATGGTAACAATTACTCTGCTCCCTGAGAAGACTACCACCTTACATTGCCCGCAGAGGGTGTGGTGGATGCAACACAATGCTTCACTAAGATTGAGACTCCCTCTCAAACAAGGTTTCATTTTTTGAAATCCCAAGCCTGTCTCTGAAGTACACAAACTTCACCTTGGATAGAGGCTTGGTAAGGATATCTGCAATCTGATCATCATTGTTGACATACTTCAGCTGAATAGCACCTCTTTGCACCATATCACGAATGAAGTGATAATGAGTTTCCACATGTTTTGACCTGTCATGGAACACAGGATTGACTAACATCTTTATGCAACTCTGATTATCACAATGAATGATTGTGGGTTTCCAAGGTTGTCCAAACAACCCAGCAAGAAGTTTACAAAGCCATACTGCTTCCCTAGAAGCAACACTTGCAGCAATATACTCAGCTTCAGTTGTACTTAGTGCCACTGAGGATTGTATTCTGCAAGCCCAAGAAATCACTGCACATCCTAGGTTGAAGCAGATGCCTGAAGTACTTTTCCTATCTTTTACACTTCCTACCCAATCTACATCTGAGTAACCTTCCAGGGTTATTGGAGTTTTCATTGGATACTTCAACCCAAAGCCAACTGTGCCTCGCAAGTATCTCAGGATGTGCTTGGCTGCAACAAGGTGAACATGTTTGGGCATGCTCATGAACTGGCTGAGAGCATTCACTGCATTGCATATATCTGGTCTAGTGTTAACTAGATACATCAATGATCCAATCAACTGCTTGTACTCAGAAGGATCTGCAAAATCAGAGTTAGCTGCAGAAACACTCAACTTCTTTAAGTTAGATTCCATAGGAGTAGACATAGGTTTACAATCCATCATTCTAAATCTTTTCGGAATATCAATAGTATAATTTCCTTGACTTAAGAAAAATTCGATAGGTCTTTGCCATACTTCTAGACCTAGAAAATAATGCATTAGACCTAAATCCTTCATTTCAAATTCTGAAGCTAATTCTTTCTTACATCTACTAATGAGTTCATCTTTACCAGTAAGAAATAAATCATCCACATATAGAACCAGAATTAACATTTCACCATTAGATACTTTAAAGTAAATGTTAGAATCAGCATCATTTTTACAAAACCCTAAGCTTACCAAGTACTTATCAATTCTTTCATACCAAGTTCGAGGGGCCTGTTTGAGGCCATATAGTGTTTTCTTTAATCTGCAAACATAAGTTTCTCTTTCATGGACCTTGTAACCCTCAGGTTGTTCAATATAGACTTCTTCCTCAATGACTCCATTAAGGAAGGCAGTCTTAACATCGATTTGATGTACCTTCCAACCTTTAGCTGCAGCAATGGCTATTATAGTTCTAATAGAAGTATATCTAGCAACAGAAGCAAATGTTTCTTTATAATCTATGCCTTCCTTTTGAGAAAAACCACGAGCTACAAATCTAGCTTTATATTTCTCAATACTACCATCAACATTATGTTTAATTTTAAATAACCATTTAGAGGAAACAACAGATTTACCTTTAGGTCTAGGCACAATATCCCAGACATCATTCTTGATGATTGACTGATATTTTTCATCCATGGCTAACTTCCAGGCATGATGGTTCAAGGCTTCTTCAACATTGCATGGCTCAGACTCAATGAGATTGCTCATCAATGCAACGTGGTTGGAGAATACTTGAGGTCTCTTGCTTTCTCTGAAGGTACCACTGGGGGCTGCAAATCTTTCAGCTTCTTGAATGGTGTTTCTCACCCAAAGTGGCCTCTTTTTGCTGACCACAATGTCACCACGTACATCCGTGGGAATCATAGGCTCGGGTGGGTCATCATGCACTTCTTGAGGTGGAGGCACAACATACTCCCTTTGAATCTCAAAGTTAGTATCAACATTCATATCTTGATTATCATTAGCCTCATCAATCACACCTTTTGACTTCTTAAATGCAATATCTTATTCAAAAATAACATCCCTACTTACCTCAACATACCTTTGACTTGGAACGAAGATCTTGAAAGCTTTGGAGGATTCACTATATCCAACTAGCATTCCTTTCTTTCTGGAGGGTTCCAACTTAGTTCATTTTTTTTTAGGCACATGAACATATACAGAACTTCCAAAAATTCTCAAGTGGCTGATGTCAGGTTTGGATCCTAAGAAGGCTTCTTCATGAGTCATATTCTTTAGAACACGGTGGGAACATCTATTCTGAATATAGACCGATATTTTAGAAGCCTCAGCCCAAAGAAAGGTCTGCAAGTCTTGATCATGGATCATGGCCTTTGCAACCTCAACAATAGTCCTATTTTTTCTTTCAGCAACTCCATTTTGCTAAGGGTTGTAGGGAACATAAAACTCCCTCTTAATTCCTGACTCAATACAAAAGTCATAAAAACTGTCAGAGGTATACTCACCTCCATTGTCAGACCTTAAGCATTTAATTCTTTTACCAGAGATGTTTTCAGCCAATGCCTTAAATTCTTTAAATCTACTTAAGACTTCATTAGATTCTTTAATCTTTAAGAAATAGATCCAAGTTTTCTTAGAGAAATCATCTATGAATATTACATAATAAAGAAATCCACTAGGGGATGCTATAGACATAGGGCCACATAAATCAGAATGAACAAGTTCTAGTTTTTCTTTAGCTCTACTTTCACTTTTATGAAAAGGACTTTTAACATTTTTACCCATAGCACAACCTTTACATGAATCATCATGGAATTTACTGAGTTTAGGCATACCTTTAACTATCTTTCCAAGAGAGGAGAAGAGCTTGAAAGTGTAAGTGTCCAAGCCTTCTATGCCATAGCTCACAAGATTCAAGGGTCTCATTAATGAGGGCTTGAACAAGGTTAGAGAAAAGCTTATACAAACTATCATATCTATTTCCAATAACACGAGCAGATTTAAAACTAGATTTCTTAGGCCAAGCAAGTATTTTACCCTCAGAAAATGCTACTTGATAACCTTTATCTTCTAGAGCAAAAATAAAAATTAAGTTTCTTTTAATTCCAGGATCAAATAAGATATCACTAAGGTTAAGTGAAATACCAGAGTCTAAATTTAAAAAAGTAATGCCAGAACCTCTTACCGAATATCGAGCATCGTCACCAATTACCACATGTAGACTGGTATCCTTTTCTACTAAGTCTGAGAAATGTTCACGGTAGCCTGTGATGTGTCTGGAAGCACCACTATCAATTAGCCATGTGTTACTATCTGAAGGTGTGTTGCTTGATAAGGCAGAGATGAATAAGAAGTCTTCATTTTGTTCTGATACTTCATTTAGGCTGGCTTCCTTTTGCATGGGTTCATTCTGACATTCTTTAGCATAGTGACCATATTTGTCATATCTGAAACATAGAACACGAGAGAGATCTCTTGGCTTCTTCCAAGAATACTGAGAGCTAGGTGGTCTGAAATCTCTACTCCTCTTGAGATTATTCTTTTTCCAATTACCACCTTTCTTGCATTGGGCTGCAAGCATATGTTGATCATCCACTTGAAGACTTTTGAGTTTTCCCCTTGTGGCAAAGCGAGATTCCTCATGAAGGCAATCGTTCCAAAGACGATCAAAGGTTGGGAATTCAGATCTCCCACTTATGGATTGAATGAATGAATCCCATGAGTCTGGAAGACCATTTAATGATATCATGACAATATCTTTGTCTTCAATGTCATGACCAATCGTGCCTAGTTGATCTTTAGTTCTGAGATCTTTATGAAGTAAGACATAACTGAATCTTCCTTTGCCATTTTAATATGAAGTAATTGTTGCCTTAATGCAATTGCCCTACTGAGGTTATTGATCTCATAAATACCTTCTAAATGTTTGAATATCTCTCTAGTTGTAGTGAACTTGGAGATGGAGGTGACAAGGTGAATTCTAACTGAGTCAATGATGAGCTTTCTGGCTTTGAGGGCATTCCTTTTGAATTGCTTTAATTCTTCTTGATTTGTGGGCACAATCAGCTCTTTGTCTTGCACAAACTGTAGGAGATCATCTTCTTCAAGAGCAAGCAGGATGCGAACCTTCCAGGCAGCAAAGTTAAGAGCCCCTTCGAGCCTATCTTCAACTTCCAGTCATGTCATTGTCCTGACTAAAAATGAAACAGCAAACTAAAATAAAAGGCTACTAAAATCTGAAAGTTAATATATATATGTATGTATGTAACCTAGAGCTCTGATACCATGTTAATTTTAGACTTTCAGATTAATACAATACTCAGAAAATGGAAATCTATCTTAATTTCCAGATTAATGTTGATTGCTGTTAGTGTTAGGATTTTCCAGAATTAAGCATAAGTAGAGAAATGAACAAAATGAACTCACAACACACAAGCACCCTGGGAAAACCTCCTAGGAGGAAAAACCCAGCAAGAAAGATCCTCGGATCTGATTATGTATTAAGCATAATGTTCTGATTACAACACTTATCTCTGATTGCTATCCAAACAGCAAGTTGCCAAGGTGATGAAGGATGATGCCCTAGCTGTAGATGACCAAGAAACCAATCAGCAGAAGATGACTTCAACAAGCTGAAGCAACATTATAACCAAATGTCCTTGGAGTTTACCAAAGAGCAGATCCGCCAAGTGTAGGAGGGCAGATCGCATTTAGGAGAAGAGCATATCGCATTTGCTGGTGATGTGTGAAAAAAAATGAATGTCTTACTTCATCTTGAAGTTGACATATATATATATTCCTCTTGGCGGTAGACCTCTAGGTCTGCTTGCATTAATTAATATTATTTTATTAATTCCTTTTTCCCACGTTTGGTGTATGGGTTCAGCCCTTATCCCTTAGCACGTTTCATTTGGGTGAGAGACACATAGTGTGGCGTGAGTTATAGGGTCGGCCCTATTAGAGGGTGGCGTGTGAGAAGGGCCCAGCCCTAAAGGGTACACGTTATCCTTTCAAGATAAAGGGCCCAGCCCTTAAGGGCGGATTCCAATGTTGCCTTAGGCAATTGGAATCCTCTCTTCACCCTAATTAAAACTAACACAAACATCCAAGAAATATTTGAATTTGTTTCTTGCCTTTCAGAATGTGAGGTTGAAGCCTTATTTTTACTCACTTTAAATGTAAACCAAGAAAAACAATATAATTTTTTCCTAATAGCCATTTTATTAGCTGATTAATTGATTCCATTTTCTTTTATGGCTATAAATAATTGCTTCAGAAGCTATACATTTTCATCAGTGTTGTAAAAACAACCAATTACATTGTTATATACATTGCACAAAATTCTTTGAGATGCTTGAGGGTTTGATCTATCATTTTTTGGAAATAATTCAGCATAATGAACAAACCAAACGGCATGGCATTCCACCCGTATAAGCCTTGAGGAATAGGGAATGCTGTTTTATACTTATCTTACTCTTTAATATCTTCTTTGTGGCAATCATCCTTATCAAATCTGAGCGGAATGGAATAGGATAATTTAAAGGAAGAATAGTCTTCTTCAAAACTTTATAATCGATACAAAACCTTTTCTTTCCTCTGGCTTGTTTTGCACATTCGTTTACCGAGAATGTTGGGCATGAAATGGACTTTTGTTTTCTCCAGTGAAGCCTCCTTCTAATAATTCATTTAGATGCTGATCCAACTCTTTCACTTCACTTGGATAAAGGAGATAGACAGGTTCATGTGGAATAATATGTTTGCATTCTATATTTATTTGTATGTAGCATTCTTTTTTCTAGCTTGTCTAGAACTTCAAAGGAGTCATACTGCAACATTCATTTTCAGAACTTTGTTTTATTTCAAGAATCTATATTCCATTTTTTGCTCAATCTTTCTTTTCTTTTCTCCTTTTTCTGCTAAAGAATCTAATGTCGCTCTTGGACTTCTTTTTTCTATTCCTTTTGTTCAAGTCTATGCTTAGCAAATTTTAAAATTGTAACCTTAATTTGCTAACCATTGTTCCTTAAGTATATCTGAGTGTTTTTCAAAACAAAAGGTTTATATCTGGTCACAAATATGTCTCCAAGTAAAACATTATTGCCCATATCATTAAACTCTAAAAGATCTGTAATTAATTTCTTACCATTAATGATAACATGGACATTTTGTGCACACCTCACAATATTTACAAATACTAATATATGCTAAATTTTAATATTGCAGATTTTAGCAGTGCTTCCAAGAGTAAAATAAGTTTGCATGCTCTAGCAAAGTTATGTTGTCGTCCTAAAACTATTATTCTAAGTTTCTAACACAAGATTTTCCAACCCAAAAAATGCTATTAAAAGACCAAACTTTTTAAGAACTTCAGGTCACGCATGGTGAAAAAACTTGGCTATTCTCACATTTTCAATTGACAATGTGAGTGTGGATCTCAACTCTCATCCCTTCCCCCCCTTGTAATAAGGCAGTTCATATATCCAACAGACATGCTGTAGTTGTGGTTCAACAATGGCCAGGTGCATTTTTGCATGACCCGATGTTTACAAATCATATATTAAAAGCTTGCACAGTACAGAATTGGCTCTCCCGTTCCTCAATAAGGGACTCATATCAACCTGTTGCACGATCCTGTTGCCGTTTCCCTCAATGTCAACTAATGATCGTCAATCGAATCTTGTTCCTTGTTCGACTGATCTAAATGACAGTGAGATTTGTTCAGCCGGTCAAATTCAATCAAACATGTCACTAAATATCTTCGCCCATCATCAATCTCCAAGCCACATGCAGGGTTGGATGTCAAATCTCAATAAGTTTTGAATATAATAAAATATGTTGCAAACAGTTCAAGTAGATATGGAATAACAATCATAAGATGCATTCCGACCTGACCCATAATAAAACAGCTATCCTAGCTTAACCCCAAACTCAAAATTTAACAAGCAAACACAATTGCAAAAACCAAAAACCATAGTTACCAGGAACCGCCACTAAAATTAGGGTATTCGAGTAAATGGATAAGGGTATGGCCATATTATATGTAAATGTGATCACCAGGGACTCTATGTCCAGAGACAGTTATGTGGTTCACATTCTATAATGGTGTTTCCTGGCAACTACGCTTAAAACTAAACGATTCGTAAAACAGAATCTGAAAAGCTTACTCTGAAACGGCTATCATATCAAGCAGCTGCTCCACAGAATTCTATAATGGAGTTTCCTGGCAACTACGCTTAAAACTAAACGATTCGTTAAAAAGAATCTGAAAAGCTTACTCTGGAACCGCTATCATATCAAGCAGCTGCTCCACAGAATCATCTAAGGGCCCCGTCTTCTTCTCAATCTCCTCCTGGTCCTCCTTCAACCAAAGAATCGCTTCAACCCTCTGCCTCAAAACCTTAAAATCCTTAGCCAGCCTCTCCACAGTATAAACCTTAGGATTCTCTTTGTGCAGCCTGTACATCTCCTGCTTCTCTGAGTCCATCAAATAAGTTCCCCTCAGCCCGGGCTCCCTCACCTGCCTCAACAAAATGTCCATCTCTTCAACCCTATCTTCTATACTGCCCATAGACTTCTCGTTTTCTGCGTATTGTTGCTCAATCTTTGCCCATACTTCGCTATCTTCAAAAGAGCCTTTTTCTTTTCCTCCCTTTTCTTTGTTGGGCTCCAAGGAAATCAAGCCCTGATCGATGTTTTCAACGGGACGACCGACGGCTTCTACTGCTTCTTCGGATTCTTCTTCTGTTATCCTTGGATTCCATGATGAATCTGTGCGCTCAAAGGAGGGATCGAAATCTGGGTTTTGTTGTCTGCTTTGCCAGGGGTGGTCCCATGGATCTGTGAGCTTCGAACCTGGGTCATTTCCTGAGCCATTGCCGCTGCAGAAATTTCTAGGTGCTAGGACTTGAAGGAAGATTCTGCTGGAAGGATTTGTTATTGAACAGGTCCTTTGAACTAGGGTTTTGCTCAGAAGGGTTTTGCTGATCAATGGAAGTAATCTCTGCATTATAATTCTTAGGATGGATTTTTCTTCCTTGGCTATGAAGATTTATATAAGTGTTTCAACGATCATTCTTCTCGAAATGGTGAGAATTATTCATAAAACAAATTGATCATTGGGTTTCAGTGTAGTTGTCTTTGATTTTCTGTAATCTTAATTCTGAGAAGAACTCAAAAGCTTTGCCATTACCAAGCACCTACTGAAGATTTAAAAAAAGAGGTTTTCCTCAACACTAGACATTTCTTGAAGTCTTTATAGTGAAAGAGTACATTAGCCGTCATATGGTATATGGGATTTTGATTTATTTTTTAGTTGTTTTCGTATGTGACTTAACTTCTTATAGCTTTTGATCTTATTTCTAGATAGTAACGATGCACGTTGTGGAATTAGTTATGCGCACGAAGGTCAAAAAGTACGCATTTCAAAGTGTTGCCTGATACCTAACTAAAGATGTTCCAATAACCATCAACTCAAAATCGCTAGTACTTGTTGACAAATATCCCAATAGTGACGCACAAATGAGCCAATTATGAACAAAAAATTACAAAAAATAATCAGCTATTGATACAAAACAAATTTATAAATGGTGTTTTCACTATGACGGCTATTGGGGGGTCAACATGACAATTAGGTGACGATTATTGGAACTATGTTATCTATTGGTGCTCTTTCCCTAGTTCATGTCAGTTCGTGATATTTTTTTACACTTGTGTTGCCAAATCTTGTTTAGATTTAGAAAAATTATTTAATTAGTTTTGATTATTTATAATGATTTGTAAATATGAAAACTTGAATTAGATCGAGAATTTAGATATCTAAGACAACTAAGCTTTGAGAATCTTAGGGTATAGTACATCTATTATATAGTTTAAATTTGTTATTTTGTCAAATGTTGAGTTTATTATTTTATACTCACACAAATTTTAACTTGCATGTATATTTATATCTTAAAAATAAGGTGATGTTAAGAAACATCTTTGGGAAGCTATTATCTATAGACAAAAAATAAGAAGCTTCCTTGATAACAATTAGGTCCTTAGGATTGACTTAAGAAACCAAAATAGAGAATTTTAGGTGTTGATGTTTAGAAGTGATTATCTTTGATGCAACTAAAACTAATGTCATTGAGATTAACATGTGTGTGATTGAATTTGTAAATGAGATGTTGTTGATCAATAACCAATGATAAACCCATGACCATCTAAGATAGGTAGTTCTAAAAGGGGAATCCTTTAAGAATGTAATTTTTTTTGTAACAGTCACATTAATTACATTCCTACAAAGTGGTCTAAAAAATAGAGGTGGAAGAGTGAAGTATGCACTTTTCTTCTCTACAATTTGCCCCCGCTTTAGTTTGTGTGTAAACTAAGTGAGCAAGCATGTCATAGTAGAAACAAAGGAAATAATAGTTACAAAAAGAATATAGAATTTCTTGAATTCATAAATATAAGCAATCAAACTATATGTGTGCACCCTTTGTCCCTAACATGGAGTGTGTCCATTGCCCCTAATGTATTGTTGAAGAAAAAAGCACCAACCAGTGAAACTATTCATAAACTAGAAATAGAATTAGTAATAATATTACCTTGAATTGTGTGTACAATAAAGGAGTGCCCACAAATCAAGGAGGGGAGAGAAAATAGAAATGAAAGTTATAAAAGAAAAAAGTATGTGAGATTATAGGAGCAAAAATTGATTAAGAAGAGTATAATACACAAAACAAAATAGAAGGAAAGATCTTGGACAAAAGCCAAGGTAATATAAGATTATGCAAGTTCACCAAAACATAGGAAAATAAAACATCCAGAGATTAATAAATTAATGTTTATACCCTAAATTAATTAAATGAGTTGAGATTGATTAATGTAATATAATAAGTTGAGTAATATGATATTGATAAATTAAAGGTGAGAAGGATTAGGGCTTTCTTAGAAATCGGAGCAATATTATCTTTGATTATTTTCATGCTACAATAGAAACATATAATTAAAATTCAAAATTATATTTAGATTAGAGATTGAAGATTATTACAATATGAGAATTATGGAACATGAAGGTATTGCCCATAATATAGTGTAAGTGTCACATTTCTATCTAGGAAGTACAATTTAATCCAATGCTAATTTTGTCCTTCAAATCCTACAAAAAAAAGATTTTCTCTAATATATTTCATGTTTATAGAACAAGGTGGTGATAAAAAGAACCATTGGAAACCTTTTGTTTATAGAGGGAAGTACAAAACTTTCTTGTTGATAATCAACCTCCTTCGATTGATTTAACAAGAACAAAATAATGAAACATAGAATTATAGATGTTGATATCTTGATGTAGCTATATCTAATGCAATTGAGTACGACGTCAATAAAACTGAGACGTGTGTGATTGAATATTTAAATGTAAGATATCACTATTCATTAATCAATAGTGGAATTGTCACATGACAAGTCCTTAAATACATAATTCTAAACACACAAGTTTAGATGTGTTAGAGTCACTTAAGGACATAAGCTCCCAAGATTACCTACATAAACAAAAATAAGCTTCTACAGGAGAGAGAAAAGTAATAGTGTGAATTTGCAATAAAGGATGCAAAATATATTAGATCAATATGATCAATGATGTACATGTACAGTCTATGCAATACAATGAAATGTACATGTGAGACCTTGTTTATATATACAAGTTTGAGAGATGGGAATAACTAGGATGATGATGTAAGTATTTTAATCCTATGTCAAGTGACAATTAGGGGATCAAACCATATGTCTACAAGAGACTTCTAGAAAGATTCCTAACTCACTAAGTAGACTTAACATGTGAACATGTGTGAAAAGGTCTTAACTAGGAATTAGTTAGATAATCTAACGTGTTCATGTTATAAGAGGGGAAATGGGTAGGAAATACCCCTATTCACACCAACGTCCCCCTTTAAGTGCATTTTAGGAGAATGATGAACAAATGTTGTAGAGGAGGGGATTTGCTACCCTCAAGATGATGAGATCTCAAGGAACAAATCGGCCTTCGCTACCTTACTTTACTGTCGCTTTGGTGAGCCAGAGGGATCAACAATAGAATAGAAACAAAACTATCCTAATATACAAATTATTAAATAATGAAAGCATATAAAATGATAAAAGTTATTATAACTATAAAAGGATTAATATTAACAAAATCTACATTTTACAGTTGATATGGCAGAGTCTTGGGCTTAGGACACTAGCACGCCATGGGAACGTTTGTGCGTCACGCTATCGTCTATATTAACAAAGAATAGAAAACTACCAAAAACTACTTTGAATCAACTCCATGCTTCTTGAATCTATTTGCCACCTATGCACACTCAGACAAGTGAAAAATGTTGGGGTTGTATAGGGGCTTGCCTCAGTGAGACCCCCGTTTTGGTGTTTCCACCTCCATGGACAACTAGATAGATAGATTTGGATAAAAAGATAAATTTACAGCGTAATAGAAATAAACCCCGCTTAATAGCTTAGAAAACCCCTATTATAAGAGATACAAAGATAAATAAATAATGTGATTGAAATAAACCCTGCTTAATGGAGGAAAACCCCTAATATAATAGATACAAAGATAAATAGCTAATGCAATAGAAACTAACCCCGCTTAATAGAGGAAAACCCCTATCACTAAAGACATATTGATAAATGGACTAAATGCACCTGGATAATAGATACATTCAAAGATTTGATAGCAATATAGTATCAAGATACAATAGATAAGAAAGAGGAAGAAGCATTACACAACCAAGACCCTCTCTTGAGATGATAGTGTGGTTGTATTCTGAGAGAAGATCAAGTTGTTGCAGTGTTGAGTGTGTATTTTGATAGAGCTTCGCTTAGAGTCCCAAAGAAAGAGAGCCAATAATGAGTTATTGCAAAAATGAGGAAGAATGAAGGGATTTGTTACTTAGCATGGGCGGGAATGACTATTTCAAATGTGCATAAGCAAAGGGACATGTGTCGACGAAGTTTTGATGCAGATATGCCAATTTGAATATGGGATATTCTTGAGACATTTACACATTGTGCTATCATCTAGACAAGATAGCGAGTTGGCTAGCATTACTTCGTCTTCAGTATCCATGATGTCAAAATGGTAAAATTTCAATCATGAACTGTCGTCATAAATGCACCAAGCACAATGCAAAAGTGTAATAAATACACTAGGTGCAATTTGTGACACTACAAATGCAAATCATGCAGAGAGGCAAATATGGGTCCTAACTACTAGTCCATGTTAGTTACCCATGTACAAAAGCAATCTCTCACAAATGGAGAAAAGGAGAAAACCTTGTGGGACAAAGCTACTCACCAAAAGAGAGAAAACATAAGAAAAAAATTCTCTAGATGATGTGAAGGACAAAACCCCATGTGAGGGAAAACTTCCCTTTATAAGAGAAAAGAAGAGAGACCATGGAGTCTCCCCTTAATCTAGGATCAATACCAATGATAGACGGTAGAAACTAAATGTAAAAGATGGTCCACAATCATTTAACAACATTGCTCCTTTTAGAAAGAAACAAAACCAAAGGTGAATGGATGATGTCTTCCCATTCCAAAAAGGAAAATGTAATAAAAATGATGAAGAATGTCTCTGAAAACCTCTCAAATATTCCCATGTCAATGCTAAAAGTTTCCCTTTTAAATTGGGCGTTCTAGGCCATGTTATGCCTAGCATATCTGTTTCCCCATTTGGTTTCCTTGAGTCAAATATGGCCCCCCCTTTTTTTTCTTTTTGGTGTCGACCTCGGAACTCCGGAGTCCCGGAATCCTGAGGTCCCCTCCCTTTTTGGGTTTTACCTTGGAACTCTGGAATCTCGGAGTCCCGAGGTTCTTTTTGGTTTCACCTCGAAACTCTAGAGTTCCGAGGTTCCTTGTTGTTCCGACCTTGGAACTCTGGAGTCCTGGAGCCCCGAGGTGGTTTTGGTTTTCCTCTCTGTCGACCCCAGAACCTCGAAACCCCGGAGTCCCGGGGTCATGTTTATGGTTTTCGTATGGAAGGGTTTTGGGAGGCTATATATAGGAGATAATGAACTTTTTGAGTTCATTTGTGCATTTTAGTGTTTCTCCTCCCTAGCTCCAAGTCGCGAATCCCCAGACTCCCGAACTCTCTCTTTTGGCGTCCATTTGATTTTCGATTCACCAGGTTGGTGAATTAGTTTTATCTACTTGTGTTTTTATAGATTAGATGTCTTTTCATGTTTTTGTTTCCTTTTTTTGTTGTTGTTGTTCTTTTGTGTTTGTTGTTTGTGGGCGTGCCCTAGCCTTCCACCCCGGATCCCCGGAGTTCCAAGTTTCGCCTAGCCTTCCACCCCAGATCCCCAGAGTTTCGAGCCTTTTTCCTTTGTGCTTACCCCGGGACCCCGAAGTCCCGAAATGGATCAAGTTTTATGTTTAGTATTGAGGATTAAACTTTGTGTTTTGTCTGCAGGTTACAGTGGTTAGACAAACTCATCTGCCAACAAGAGAGGTAAAGAAATTGACAGACTTCCAACCACCATGAAGTACCAATATCAGGGACAGGTCCATGTTTCGAAGTTGGACGATCAAATTAAATGGGTCACGGACACCAAAGCAGGAACATAGAGATTGGGGATATTGGGACCCAATTGGATAAACCTAATCTAGATGCTCTCCACCGAAGGATCAAGAGGTCAGGTCTTGTGGAAGCTACTGTATTCCCACAGTCGCTTCAAGCACCAAAGTTTATAATGACCATCGCTCCATTTTATAATCCAGGGATCAGAAAGTGCATGGATGCACATGGAAAGACTGTTATTGACTTGTCACTGGATATGCTGGGATTCATCTTCGGAATCCCAACTAGGGAAGAGGTATTCTTACTAACAAAAGAAGAGGCCTTGAAAACATGGAACGAGAAGGTATCAGCCAACAAAAGACACATGAATACCAACTGGTTGGAAGAGGAGAGGAAAACAGGGCTCAAGGCTACAGAGATCCTGAGGGAAAACTTCAAAGAGCCTCAGAGGGACTTGATTATTATGCTCAGCAGGGCCTTCGGCAAGCCTGACTGCAAGCATTTCCACCCTTGGATGTTCTAATTTATGAGTACCATATTGGTAGGAAAGTAATACTTTGATTGGTCGCAAATCCTTTCTGACAACATCTGTAAGCAGATGAAGGAGGTGCAACATACCCAGAAGTTCTTTTTCATGTCCTATGTCATTTGGGTAGCTGCCAGAGCTAGAAAGTTTCCAGGCCTACAGGTAGAAGGGCAGTTAGGAGAGGCCAAGGGACAGAAGAAGATATGGGAATATTATTGCCAGCTCACTCTAACAAATGCAAAGACACACTTCAAGAGGGTTAATGATGCCTCCATTTTCCCTATAATCATTAAGTTGACTGGAGACGTAGGATATCGGATAAGCCCAGAAGCCATGGCTATTATCCGGGAGTGGGCATGTTGGTTCATCCAAAACCCACGCTCCACTTACATCGGAGTTAGTGGATTCACAGGGAATCCAATGATGTTGCCTCGTTATTGCAACGATAGGGTAATCTTGCTGGAGTATGTGAGACAAGTTCTTGGTCTCCAGTCACTGCTTCTTCTAAACACAAAATAGGTATTGACTTCTCAGTGTCCATTGGGTACTTCGCCTATTCTAAAATACAAGTGGCAAAGTTGGCCGAGCAAGAGCTTCAGGATTTGAACCTAAAAGAATATAATCATACTAGGGAATTTTATGATCCCTATGGGAAACTTAAGCAAGCTATTCCTAAGGCATATGAGGGGCATAGGTCCAGCTTGGAAGACTTTTGGGCCAACTTGCAGGATAGTTTTGAAGTCAAGGAGAAGAATTATAACAGGTTGTTTGTGCCACAGATTAGAGACTTTGGTATCAAGACTAATCTCCCTAAAGACCTAAGGGATGATGGAGAGTTACTCGATCCAATTTATAAAGAATCAGGGATAGACAAGAGGCCCCTCTCCCTAGTGAAATGGTCTGCAAGCGAAGATACAGATATGGAGAAGGTCTCCCAGGTAGTCATCAATAGGACTAAGCAATGGTTAAGCCAGAGGGTCAGACCCAGTGCATCAAAAACAAAGCAAAAGGAGTCCACTTGAGGGGTACCGCAATCAAGAGGCCATAAAGAGTATGCCCAAAAAATAAGGTTGGCTTCAAGACAGAATACCTCCACTGACCCAAGTGAGGAAGACAAGCCTCAAGAAAGCACTGAGGACTTGCTGAAGAAACTCCAAGAAAAGATGAAGGAGTCTGAACTACTAAAGAAGGCTGCAGACCTAGGGGTGACCGATGGGCTAAGTGTCGTCCCACTTGCCAGAGTTCTCCCACCAAGGACTGCTATAGGCCACACTAAGGAAGAAGATACTCAAGAACAGGAAGAGAACCTAGAAGCCGCCAAGGAGGTACCTGTTCAATCACCTTCCACAGGTACAACAAGTGCTTCGAGCACCGCTGCTCCGGCACCACCATTTGTTAATGTATCCACAAGGCAGCCCGGAGTGCAAGGTTTTACATCCACTACTGAGAAAGTAAAAATTAGAAATGTCGAGTCTGACTCTGACCAGGAGGAGGAGGATCTCAACCAACAACAGCCTCTAGGTAGTAAGCAAGAAGGAGGTGAAGCAAAGGATATCCTGAATGAAAGGTTGATTCTAACTCCTCAAGACCGAGAAGACTTGCTTAAGGATATAGAAGTCGGGCAAGTAGAGATGGAGCTAGGGAATGAAGAAATGGCATTCAATGAGGAAGTTAGTGGTGAGCTAGGAGAGTTACACAAACAACAAGCTCTCCAAGCTAACTTAGCCCACCAAATTTCATCATTCCAGGTTCCTGGCCAAACGGGAGCTGAAGCAGAGGAGCAAGTAGAGGAGCAAGCAAAGGTGCATGTTATAACTGCTGAGATTGTATCACATCAAGGTGATAAAGATAAAGATATACTAGAATGGTTAGAGTTTACCTTTGGAAAGAAAAAGAGAAAAGCAGAGCTTCCCAAGGTTACTCTACAACAAGCAATCACCGAGGAACCACCAAAGATTAAGAAGTTGAAGACGGTTCACCACCTGTCAAAAACTAGTTCCGGTGAAGTGATTGCAGATGTGGCGGTTCCATCGAAGGCCGAGGGACAAGCTTCTCCCAAATACCAAGTATCACAGATAAACCTAGGTAAGCAAACCAAGTGAGGAGAGTTAGATACCTTGGAACTAGCCACAAGCGTTGTCAGAGGGCGCGTGGAAAAGGAGCATAGCTCAAATGTAGAACTTAAAGCGCAACTTGGGCAGTATAAACACCTCTTGGTAGAAATGTGTAAACCCTTGGACTCCTGTACGACAAATGACCTACCTTCAACCTCATCCTTGCCAAAAGGAGATGTAAAGGCACTATTGGAGGTGAGATGAGTAGCTACGACCACTAAGTCTTGGACTCAGATGAATGCAACCAAAATTAGGTTGTTTCTACAGGACACGATGGAAACATACCGTAAAGTGGTACAGACAGGTGGAGCTTTGGCAACCCGTTCCACACAATGGGAGCGGAAGGAGAACACCTTTAATAAACAGCTCCGAAATTTGAAAAGGATATTACGGTTACGAGAATAGCTGATAATAAAAGAAGACCTCTTAGGAGGAGATAGTTGCGAGAATTTACAGTCCTACATATACATTTTGGAGCTGAAAGTAGAGATGTATCAGCAGTATGTCAAGGAGATGACAAGTATTCGGGACCCTCTTCTCAGAGAGATTTTGTCATATGAGAATTTTGTAACGAATATACTAGGGCCTTTTGGCCTCAGAATAGTTGATATTGGAATAATGGACTAGCAACAAGTTTTGAATCAATGGGATGCATATGAAACACAAAACTTAGGACCCGCTGCCTAGTTCGATACCGCCCTTATCGATAGATACACACAACTGATCACTCAGTGTCGGGAGGTGGCGGATATGGTAAAGGAGTTAGAGGAACAAGGAGTACATGCAGAGGAGACTTTGAAGAAGTATAAATTTAGAATTAAGCATGTAGCCAATCCGCCAGTCCAAGCAGTTGCATGTATAATTGAAAATTATAAGGCGTTTACCAAGAAATAAAAAGCTAGGCACACAATTGCTAAAGATAGCAAAGCTTTTTCTTGATTTTAAAACTGCTCCTCCTACTCAAGTCCCAATTTTGAAAGAAATCCTGCATGGTTACGAAAACGTGGCTCACCCGGCATGGTCTTTGTAATGCTCATGCAGCGTCCGTTTCATAGTTGTTAAGTGGACTGTCTAGGCAGAAACTTGCAAGTTAACTGCGACTCCTAATTTTAGTTCTTAATTTAGGGTAGAATTATTTCCTAAATAATAGGGTGAAAAACTTCTATAAATTGAGAAGTTGAATTCATTTGTAAGGGTCCCCAAATTGATGATTTGTGGCCCACTTAGAGATTTTTAGAGATTTTTTGCAGATTGTTAAGAAGTTTGAGTTATTTTTGCTGTACATTCATGGAGATTAATATGAAAAGCAGCTTGTAGATTGCCTGATTTACATCTATATTCTACCAAATTGTTCTGTGTAATTGGTAACGTCTATTATTTTGAGTTAGCAACGTGGTAATCTTTTTTGTCTATTATGATATGAACCATATTGTGCACGTCAGTGGCGTATGGGAATTACTGTGATAGGCCATATTGTTGATGATTCTATATCCATAGATTTGTGAAATTGATGATTTTTACAGGTTTTATGGAAGTTCGTTGTTGAATGCTAACTTGGATAATATCTGATAATCGCTCAAATTGCAAGGAACTAATTGAATAGTTTATTGAGTTGTCATTGTATTAATCTTTATTGTTATTTTCTTGTTTCCCTTACACTTCGCATTTTATTTCCCCAGAAAGTCTTAAATCATAAAATACAAAAAAAAAAAGAAGAAGTGCAATTGTTCGTAAACCAGCGAGATTTAGTTCTAACCAACAAGCCCCTTTACATGTATAACTACATCAACCATTGAGCTATCCATCACCGTCGAGACCCGACTACAGAGACCTTGGGGTAGTGAGTTATTCTAAACCTGTTACTTTTTAGGAGAGGTGGTGAGTGTTTGCATAAACTACCTGACTATTGGTGGGTGTGTCAAAACGCACGTCAACAAGCCACACCAATGAAAATGACAATCCAAAATCTAACAAAATGTATGTAGAATAAAATATAAAGACAAAAATATATCCTCTAAAGGTAAAGATACCAACTAGTCTCTACTAAGTACAAAAGATTGGTGCATACAACTCAATGTACTCTCTTTACTAGGCAACTAATCTAACATGGAGTAACCTATTGCCTTAGAGTAGAGGCTCATTTAATTATCGACTAAGGACATATACAATACTATGTTAGCACTATATCTGCAATCGAGGAATCTCTAAGCCACCTACCAGTTGTGGAAATAACAATTAACTAGAGCATAAAGAATATTGAAAATGGGAAATTTGTTTGCTTAGTAATGGTTGTGGGTAACTAGTAAGTTAACTCAATAGTGGTTGTGGGTAACTAGCAATTTGACTCAAAAGTGGTTGCGGGTAACTAGGAAGTTGACTCAGCAATGGTTACGGGTAAATAGTGTTGTGACTAGGCTACAACCCTAACTTATGGTCTAACTATCAATTTTGACTATTACTTAATTAAAAAATTTCATAAACTAACTAAATTGTATCAATTTATCTATAAAAGTAGTAACCAGTAATCTAATGCTTTAAATAATTAAAACTAACTATGAGAGCATTACACTACCTCAAGTGGCCTTTTCTTTAGGGGGATATAACCTCGAATCACAAGATAATTCTCAACCCGACATGTTATCAATCATGTACTTTATTTATATTGATCAATTCATAATAATTCTAACAACACTTCTCTAATTACTTAGAAATATAGTCAAGATTTAGTCTATATTACATGTGTGTGTAAAAGATCATCCAACTTAGGAAAAAATAGAGTTTTATACACAATCTACAAAAGTTCAATAATTACTTCTCTAAACCTACTGATAACATGTTGAACAATCCTCCCTAACATTGAGGAAGACTTATTCCAATAAGGAACTAAAATAACAACTAACTAAGAAGGATTCCCAATCCAAGTTGGACTCTTATTCAAAATAGTAATCAACAAGACAATAACATACAAGAATTCATGCATGTGGATTAATGAAACATAACTCCATCATCTCACAAGCTGGACTACAATTCCCTCGTGTATTTATTTTGTAAGACAACGTTAGCACATCCTCATTACAACCACATTTTGGTCGATCTCCTTCTAACTCATGCACAGATAGTAGGGCATGATCTAATTTGGATGTGGGTTGACTGTTAATCCTTAAGTTATGGGTTAGTTTCTCAAAAGAAATAAATTATCCACATTAGCATCATTTACAACATATTAACATCATATCAACCATGGAAATACACATAGTATGCTCTTTCATCACAAGCCATATATATCATTAACTAGGTAAAAGTATGGTTAGGATATAGTTAAAACATATCAAAGTTTGATAAGAGCATATATAAAATAGGTAAAATAGTTTCAGTTGTAGGAATCATCACCCCCCAACTATACCCTTGCTTGTCCTTGGGTGAACTAGGGCCTAAGATTATACCCCAACACGTCAAGCCTATAATCTACAAACTCATAAACATCAACACCTTGCTACATGTAAAAACCTTCATCTTATGTGATTCACTCCCAACATTCTCTTTTTTTAACCAATTCCACCACCTCCCTCCCTAAATAGTGTGGAATTGAATATACCTAAGGAGTGGAGGATAAAACATGAGTGGAAACCACGACTACTCGGTGTCTTCTAAGGTGTTGATGTACCTACTTGCTCTTAATTCCAAGGCGATGAAGTTGTTAAGGGAGTGAGATTATTTTCTTTTAAGCTCAAGATTCGACTCACTCTATCTATAATGATAGTGCACAATTTTTGTTCCCTTACCTAATCTAGCCATTAATGTTATGAACTAGTTATAGTTCTTTTCTCTACATTGATTAACCTTTGTATAGCCACCTTTGGTCTATTGATAAGATCAATCCATTCATCCACTATTTTATCTAGCTCAGGTGACTTAGCTCTAGTCTATAGGTGATGTGTCTTCTCTCTCTCCTAGCATACTTGGAACAATTCTCCTCTTTCTTGTTCATTCCTTAGGTAAGATGCTAATGCTTTTAGCTAAACATCTCCCACATAGATTAAAGGGTTATGATTCGTATTGAAGGGTACAACCAAATTGTGGAGATAGAATTCACACAGCTAATCTTATGTCTCAGGTGTTTCCCTTGGATATGCAATTAGGAATGATCTAGGCATGAGAATGAAAACTAGTGCACTGCTAAGAAGTTGGCTTGTCTGAAAAAACATAGAAACTTTTCCTACAAATATAAAGTATAAACTCTTTCTAGAGGCCTAAAACTTTTGAGTTGGTTTGCCAAATCAACCATCTTCTCTAGTTTGACTATTAAATTTTTTATTTCTATATCTTTTTCTTCCAACTCTGCATTGTAGTTAGCATTGATTGTTTCCTTCTCTCTTTCCCATTATTTTTTATATCATTCAAACTTTAAATGTTTTGCCACAAAGCATGCCCGAGAGTAAGTGTTGCCAATGGTGATGGAGTATCTCTTTCTTTAGTATTTGGAGGTTCTTTCCTTTGCAATTCCACTATAGCTATGTTAGCTATATTTTTTGACCCTTCCCCTTCATGCTAGTATTTCTAGCTCCTTTACTCTTCCTTGTAACCTAACTTCTCTTTCTTTGTATCCTGGTAGCTTCCCTTCCATGTCCTTGTTTATATTAAGAGTTGCTTACAACTCATTGTCTTTTCCTTTCCCTTCAAATACATGTTCTATCCTAATAAAAATGTTGGCCCTTGTATCTATCTTAACATCATCATTATAAGTCCCCGTTGGAGGCTTTATTTCCTACTGTTTTTGGCTTGATTTTTCATTCACCCCTTCCTTAACTATGAAAGGGTCATCATTGTCTGTGTCATGCTTTGAGTTGTACTGTTCTTGACCCCTTTATGTGTCCTCTCCAATGCTTTCTTCCTCTAGTATCTTTTCACCCTTAATTTTACTTCTTCATTTATTAAATAGACAATCTCTCTCAAAATCAATGTCAATTTCAAAAACATTATAGGAGCCTTCTATTTACCTACAATCCCCTTCCCTCAAAGGCGATGAAAACGTCTCTCTGCTTCTGTTGCTTCTAAGATTTTCTTTCTTGTGCTTCTTCCCTTGGGATTTTTCTCCAACCCTCAATGTTTTAGGCTTTTCCCTAGGTTTTTGCTTTCCTAATTCATCTCTAAGAGTTTTCCTAGACTCCTTTAGAAACTTTTTCTTCTTTAATTCCTTCCTAGTTGAATGTTTCTCAAGTCCTCTCTCCAATTTTCTATTTATTTTCCAATGAAGAGGAGAAAGAAAAATATTTTATTTTTCTCATTTTAGGTGGAGATGGAGGAATAGGGTTTTCAAGTGGAGATGGTACAAGGGTTTTCTAGAGACTACGAGTGATTTATTTGATTTTGTGAGTGAATTTGGTGGCAAATTTTTACCATTATGTTCTTGTTCTAATTCTTCATTTTCATGTTCTTTGGGGCTTAGGACAGGTGATGTAGGTGGTGGCAATTTGTCCTCATTATTCTCTAGCATATTTTCTCCAAGAGTTTCAACTTCCTCTACATCCCTATTTTGTTCAATTTCTTCTTCAGCCTTATCATTAACATTTATAGAATGTGTCGTAAGAGCCTATTCTGAATATTATCCCAATTCTTAAATTCTTCCCATGTGACATTCGAGAATTGGGCAAATAGACTTATTTATATCAATAAAATAACTAAAAAATGATGTGACAAAAAGGAATTTGTCCTCTTTTTCCTAAACTCCACAACCATTCTTGCAAGCATGTGATGAAAACAATTTGGAACATTCACTACCCCATTATAGTGAAGATGGCTTGACAATTTGAAATGAACAACATAGAGAAGGGAATGACGCCCATCATAGGTAAAGTACCTTATTACGTGGGTTGATGAATCCCTCCATGGAAGAAGTAGAGAGAGATGTCTAGTACCCTAAGTTGAAGAGTCTAGTCTTTCTCAACGCTTGGCCAATTTTGCTCTTTTATATACTACATCTAGGGATGTTGGATATTCTTCTCTAGTGTGTGGAAGGCCAATTTTTTTTGAAATAGCTACTTCTAATGCCTCTACTCTTAACTCACTAATGACTACTTCATTATTTCGGAAGGTCTTCACAAACTACTCTGTCATTTCATCATTGAACTCTATTAATTACGTCGAGAGGCGTAACACTACAGTGGCACCCACCCATCTTTTTTATCCGTGTTTAATGACTAGAAATTTAAAAATATTTTAAAGACTAAAATCTAAATTAAAAAGAAACTTTCTATTAGTATTATTTATTATGACTAAAAATAAATTAAAGACTAAAATCTAAACTAAAAGTCATAAATAAATTAAAGACTAAAATCTAAACTAAAAAACAACTTTTTATTATTTTAGAGTTTTGCAATTAACAACTTTCTTCAACTGATTCTTAAACCACCGGATGCAAATGAATAAAAGAAAAGTGCAGAAACTAAATGTAAACAAGCACAAAACCATAACACCAAAATTTTTACGTGGAAACCCGGAAAGGGAAAAACCATAGTGGGATTGAGACAAAATATTATAATACTGTGATCAGGAGTATAATAATATTACAACAGGGGAATTGATATGCATTCAGGCACACTTCCTAGAGCTCATTGCTCAATTACAAAAGAGGGCTACAACCTCGGAGGACTTATTGTCCTACAAATGATTACAAATGACAACAAGAATGTCTGAACTAATGAGTAGCATCTACAAATGTCAAATTGCAGTTATGTTTAAGCACAATGTGATTGTCTTCCAATGTTTTGTCAAACTACTTTGTTTTGTTGTTCTGTCTTATACCGGAGCACCAATCCAATGATAACACATGTGAAACTGTGCACCAATGCCCATACAACCTTCACAAACTCACATCTATATACAAAATGCTCAAATGAATCAGTCTTATATATCCGCAGCACTAGATTAAATCAATTCCATGTCGGCTTGAAAACCACATAACAAACAACATGAAACGTGTAGCAATAAGTCAACTCAATCCAATTACAAATCCATATGTGGACCTAAAAATATTGATAAAATGATTCACACATGTTAGATTGACCACCTCGAACTCAAAGCCAATCACCAAAATCATCCCAAAGATTTTGCATTACATGCTACACCAAAATAACACTATTCTTCCTAAACTACCAGATATCGAATCTTCTATCTTGTACGAGAATCAATATCAGAGACTAGGATTGTGAATTAAGTTGTCTCAAACATCTAACCATCTAAATATTCCACCGCAACCAAAACTGTACAACCAAAATTGATTTCTGTTCAATGTATTCATACTCTGTCGTATACTGTATTCTACCTTCCAGACTTAAGCAAAATGAATATCAAAACTTTTGGTAGATCAATTCTGCATATATCGGATGTGCTCTCTAATCTGATTTGCCATCAATGAAAATCGTGAAACATTCCTCATGCACTAATCTCAACTGGTACAGTGTCTCTTGCCAACAATCTCCCCCTTTGGCATTGATGGCAACACTTGATGAAAAATGACACTGGCATACACTTCAAAACTTAAAGACTGCAAAAATCAACAACTCAACAAGATCCCCCTGAGAGTATACATCATTTTTCATTCCTCTCTCTCCCCCTTTGACATCAATGGCAATGGTAGGTATCCGCCAAAATTTATGTACAAGGATGTACTCAATAACTTACATAAATTTAAAAATGTCTACAAAAATGGTCTTCAAGGATTGCAGGTGATCATCACAAACTTAATTAAGATTCTCCAAAATTTTATAAGAGCACTAAAAATTTAGGCATGCATCTCTACTCCTCTCAGATCTGACGAAACACTCTTATTCGGAGCATTCATATTGTCTTGTTGACTGCTCAGCAAGGTATCCAACCGGGGAGTTATTAAGCTCCTTAGTTCTCCCACTCTGCCAACTATTTTGTCTTTTTCTTGATTAAGGCTTTTGATTTTGTCAAGTAGAGCCATCACCCGAGCTTCAAGATTACAAGCAAAAACTGATTGGGGGGAAAGGATTGAGAAATACCAGCTAATTTCCCTTCACATTCTTTGATCTTCTTATCAATTTCAATTGTGAACTCAGGCAAAAGAAGACACGATTTGTATATCTTACTGCCTTCATCCAATGCCTCTTGAATAGCCTTCAAACTAGAAGTCAAACTAACCCTATTACCTTCAACCATTTTCAAAATTTGTCCTTAACCGCATGGCATTGAATTGGCTAAGAACCTTACCTTCAGTAGATTTCTCTAAAGATACAAAATAAGAATCTACAGTTTTAAGCATGCTCCTCAGCTTACCGAAGGGTGAGTCTGTTATATCTAGCTTAAAAGATGGCATAATTTTCTCAAGCACACTTGTAGCCATAGATATGAGTTCTTTATCCTCAGAGTGATACTTTAGCGAGTCTTCACTCTCATTGGCCTGTGCAAGTGTTGCAAGCTTGAGTGCTTGGACAAGAGATAAAGAATTAAGATCTATAGGCCCTTTAGTGAGATCTGTGTCACTGATAGTTTGATTTCCCTTGTCCACAATATCTCTTGCCATTGGAACCTATTCAATCTTGTCTCCATCCTTCTCATTCTTTGCCTCTTCACCCTTCTCATCGCCGACCTCCTCGACTGCCTTTTCTAATTCAACATTTGTCACCATAGGAGTTTGATCAGCTTCATCGGAGTTTGCAACCTTTTGATTATTAGTATCATCTCCAACTATAGTTTGTTAATTTGCCTACTCATTTGAAACAAAGGTATCATCATGTGTATGCACTTCCAGAATGGTGTCATCTTTTACCGAATTTATCTCATACTTATGCTTTTCCAAAACTTGTTCAAAATTACTTTTGTTTCCTTGGCCACTTCAGCAACTTTTCCAAACATGATCTTGTTAACTCTGGGTTTACTTCTAAATCTACTCTTTGCAAGGTTAAGGAGTCTATCTACTTCACTCTTAGAAATTATAGAGCACAAATTAACCAATACATGTTATTTTATTATCTCGTCTTCTAGACTAGCCGTATGCCTTTCGGCATCCAAAATCTCATATAGACCCTTCATAATAATTGATGATAATTCTATCAAGGCTTTTTTATATACATTCATGTACTCTACAATGGCTTCTTCTATTACTCTTTGATCATTCTCATCACAAATCTCGTAATATTCAGATATATGCTTCAAATTCCCTTCCTTTACTACTTCATCAACAATTTGACTTAGTAAAATTGGGGGCACATTAGTGTAGTTACCTTCTAGTTTTCCATACTTTAGAGATTCATCAAGCTCATACTTGGGCTTCTTTCTAGGATGAGGTCTTTCGAATTGCTCAACTCCAACTCTTCATTTTTTGCTTGGCAAAGGTAGCAATCTTCTTCAGTTCCCTCACTACTTCGTCAGATTATGTCTCTTCTTCTACAATGTTTGCCGCATAGACTCTCCCAGGTTTCTGTTTCTTTCTCTTCTTTGCTCCACCGAATGATCTGGTTCAAGGCTTAGGTGGAGGGGTAGGCTTTTGAGCACTGGAGGAAGGTGCTGAATTGGTTTGCCTTGGCTTAGGAGGAGTAGAGGCTGGTTTGGTATTCTTATATTTTACCATCTCCTCCTCTTTCAGGATGTTCTTCTCTCGATCTCTGTGGACTGCTTCCTTTGTAATGCCCATATCTTCAGCAAGTTGTTCTACTTCTTTCCTCACTTTCTTTTACATTTTGGGCTTAGTGAACTGGGAGTGCAAGCTTAAAATTTTCTCCTTATAGGTCCCAAATCTCTCTTCCTTTTCATCCACTGGCTTGCTCAAAATATGTTGAGCATATGCACCAAGAGTATTTTAATCAACTTCATACCCCATGGGCATGATCCAAATTGTCCTTAGTTCAACAACTTCAATTAGACATTGGTTAATTTCCACCATGAAGCATATGGTGTCCTCATACTTCTCTACAATATCCTTCGGGATCCTTTCCCTATTCTGCATCATGCCTTGGAAGGATTTGAAGTAACCCCATAGGATAGCTTTCTGTGTTTGAGCATGTCCTAATCCTTGTAAGGCTTCCTTGATTTGCACCACCACCATTTTGTCATATGCCCATTGAATTTTGCCTATATCGGGGATCTCCTTCATAAAATAGAAGGCTAAATAGATAATCAAAGTACCAAACTTAAAGACATGCTTCTTACTTTGCTTAATATTCTTCAGATTTCTCAGTAATTCACTCAGAATTACTCCACACAGGTCATATAACTTGTTCTCCTTAAGAATTTGATATGTTGCATGTATTGTCATATTGAAGACTGAGTTTGCCCTGCTAGATTGATATACCTTGTACCCTATCATGATGGAGGAAAATCTAACATCATACTCAATAATGTCACTTATTGTCATCGATCTGCTATCATGCTGGGAACCTATTACCTCTGTCACAGTCGTGTTCTTCACATTTCTCAGACTAGGAACTTCATCGGTTGCATTCAAACATGTCACCGCTTGGATTGCACTCTTTGTGATATTATATGGTTTATCAAGCCATATGAATTCATCATGGACCATGCTCAAAATGTAACTAACCCATTCGGATTCGTTGAAAATTAGAAAGTTCACAAACTGAATAAAACCCTTATCTTGCAGAGACTTGAAATCGGGTTTAAGGTTGCCCATACCATTTATCATGTCTTGGTATAGGGAGATAGCATTTCAACATTCCCAAGATCCTTGATATTGCAGTGGATGTATGCCCTAGTATCTTCAACATGCAAAACCCCATATGAAACAGATGAAAATGCTCCATTTGGATCATCTTCCATCGATTTGTATGGATGTTTCTTGAATTTCGGCCTTGCCATATCAGTTATCTCAACTACCAATGGAGTCACCACACCGGAACTAGATGATGCCATTATTGAATTCTAGGTTATGAATAAATAGCTGGAACTTAGAAAATACCTTTTTGACTTCAACGAGATGCAAGAAATCTTCGTCGAATCTTCACAAGCTTTGGTTTAGTTGCACAATCTTCTTCACCACACTCTTATCCTCTTTCGCTTTGAACCCAATGTAAAAAATGGATGTTAAAATGCCTTTTTATCTTTTGCATACCTAACTTTAAGGTGCAATAAATGCTCAACCCTAAAGTTCTCCTAGATACCCTGAATCTCATGAATATTTTACCGGAGCATCAAATATACATAAAATCTTCTGAATATTCTCAGGAACATCTACACAATCATCTGCAACCTTCTGTGGCCAGTTACAGATCTTAGAATGGGGGGTTTTAAAGATTTGCATGAAAATCTTCCCCCTAAGGTTGAATGCCTTACTTACCGGATGAACATCCAACACCAGAATCAGGTGTGGACCCATTTACTATATTTGAATCATCCTTCTTTACCCACATCTTCTTGTGCTGATCTTTGATCTCTTCAACCTTCACTTTGCCCTTTTCATTTGCTTTGTTCTTGTTTGTCGAAGCATTCTTTCTCATACTCTTGCTTCTAGAGTATTTTGCAATATGACTGGATTTGTTGCAAGCATAACAAGCAATGTTGTTTCTCTGATTAGGTCTGAAATTACCTTGATATCCCCTTGATCTGCATTGGTTAGCAATATGTCCAAATCTTCCACAAGCATAACATCTCATATTTCTCCTATTTATCATACTTCTACATCTAGCTTACTTATGACCATACTTATTGCAATTGAAACATTGCCCGGAGAATGATGAATTATTCTGATTAGCTCTATTTCTGCATTGACTTGCCATATTACCAAATTTATTGCAAACAAAAAATTTACCATTGAATTTATAAGCATTAGGCTATCTTACCAGAGGTCTCTTGTTCTTCTGATGATTGCTTTGACCAGATCCAGAGCTTTCTCCTTTCTCAAATACAAGTCCCCTCATATCACTTTTATTCTTCTGACTTTGTAGCATTTCATCCTACCTGGCTGAGTTAGCATTGAATTTTTCTTTGTACTCATTAGTAGAAGTAAGTTCATCTCTTAGAATTATAATCTGTCTCTCAAGCTCTTGCTCATTATTCTTGGATTGTATCAATTCAAGCTTTAGCAAGTCATTTTCATGATTCAATCTACAACATTCATCAGATATATCCTTCAATGACTGAGTCAGACTTTCTTCATTCTTCTTCTTGACTTCAATCTCCTTTGTCAGCTTCATCACAATAGATTGCATTTCATTCTTCAAGACTGCATTATCTCTAGCAAGTTTTTCACATTCATCTGTCTTGTCTTTCAGAACTTGATTATCAATATTTTGCTCTTCTTTCTCTTTAAGTTTGTCCATTAGCTCATTTCTCTTCTCTCTGGATGTGTTCACTTGTTCTTTCAATGACTCAATGAAATTTTCAACATCACTTAGATTTCTTCTCAGGTTACTTGCTTCTTTTCTTGCTAGATCTAGGTCTTCAAGTGCCACAACATGGGGGCTTCACTTAGTGAACTTGGGTTATATCACGTGTGGTCATGGCATACTAAATAATCCCCCTATTTAAAAAAAAAATTGCCCTTAACTCCTTTTTTGTCACCCCCCCCAATACACAACCTGAATTAAAAGCCCCCTATTTTTCGCTAGATATTGTATTTTTTCATGGCCCGAATTAAAAACCTCCCTATTTTCACCAATAAGTAATATATTGTACCCTCAATTTTGGGATATTTAATCCCCCAATATGAATGCACGTGATATAATATTTTCTAGCCAGTGAAGTCCTTGTATGCCACAATAAGTTATTTCTGCAAACCGAAGTCCATTGATTCACTCTCTTGGATCTTCCTCAAGCTGATAGGCTTCCTCACAGGAACTAGGCTCTGATACCACTTTTTGGAATGAATGAACACTGAAAGGGGGGGGGTGAATCGGTGTTCTTCAATTAAAAAATTTCTTCAACTGATTCTTAAACCGCTGGATGCAAATGAATAAAAGAAAAGTACAAAAACTAAATGCAAACAAGCACAAAACCATAACACTGGAATTTTTACGTAGAAACCCAGAAAGGGAAAAACTACGGTGGGATTGAGACCCACAATATTATAATACTGTGATCAAGAGTATAATAATATTACAAGAGGGGAATTGATATGCATTCAGGCACACTTCCTAGAGCTCACTGCTCAATTAGAAAAGAGGGCTACAACCTCGAAGGACTCACTATCCTACAAATGATTACAAATGACAACAAGAATTTCTAAACTGATGAGTAGCATCTACAAATGCCAAATTGTAGTTCTGATTAAGCATAAAGTGACTATCTTCCACTGTTATGTCAAACTACTCTGTTTTGTTGCTCTTTCTTATATCAAAGCACCAATCCAATGATAGTGTACATGAAACTATGCACCAACGCTCTTACAACCTTCACACAATCACATCTATATACAAAATGCCCAAATGAATCAATCTTATATATTTGCACCACTAGATTAAACCAATTCCATGTCGGCTTGAAAACCGCATAACACACAACATGAAACGTGTAACAATAAGTCGGTTCAATCTTATTACAAATCCATATGCGGACCTACAAAAATTGATAAAATTTTTCACACATGTCGGCTTGACCACCTCAAACTCAAAACCAATCACCAAAATTATCCCAACGATTCCGCATAACATGCTACACCAAAATAACATTATTCTTCCAAAATTGCCAGATACCGGATCTTCTATCTTGCACAAGAATCAATACCGGAGACTAGGATTGTGAATTAAGCTATCTCGAACATCTAACCATCTAAATCTTCCACCGCAAACAAAACTATACAAGCAAAAATGATTTTTGTTCAATGTATTCATACTTTGTCGCATACTGTATTCCACCTTCCAGACTTAATAAAAATGAATATCAAAACTTCTAGTAGATCAATTCTGCATATACCAGATGTGATCTTTGATTTGAGTTACCATCAATGACAACCTGAAACATTCCTCATGTACTAATATCAACCAATACAGTGTCTCTTGCCAATAAAGATTTGCAAGTTGATATTTGGCATGTTGGTGGTTGGTGAAAAGAAGAGTAAATAGTACTTGGATTGAATTTGTTGTGATTAATGTGACAAAATTCATGGAAGGGAATGGTGTTCTTAGCTTATGATTGTGTCATGTGGAAGAAATTTAAAATTAGTAACAAAAAGATTGCTTCATGCGTATGATTGGAAAGGTGCCGCATTTGGTACATTAAGATGTGAACAAATGTGCATATAGTTGTGTTCCCTTTGACTACATATGACATGACAAAAACTAAAAATTACATGGGGATCTACAGTGGTTGTGCGTGTGCAAAGTCAAGTCCCAATCATGTTACATGATGTTGCATGTCTCAACTAATGTGTATGGTTGCATGCTCCTCAATGATGCTAAAAAGAAAAAAGAAAAAGTGAATGATAAATCATGTAGTGTGTGCATGTCAGGTCCAAGAGTTTTTATTGGGATGGAGTGGTTGTAGGTGAACTAGATGCTTCATTTATGGATGACATATGAGGAGAATGTACGGGAAATGGTGGCAGTGTCATATGGAGTGGATGGTAATGATGATTCAGGGGGTGAGATGAACTATTGTTGTAGGTGGAGTAAAAAATCATTCTTATTGTGAGGTTTCTTGTACAAATTGTCTATGCTCATTCACCATTAATGAGAAGTGGATTGGATCTATCATGGTGAGTTGAACAACTCCATTTGGAAACACTTATTGAATTTCATAGGGCCCTAACTAATGTGACTATAGTTTACCCTTATGGTCCTTATACCTTGAATCATATAATAGTGCCCAATATCTTGACAGACTTATAAAGCATTGAGAGGAGGGGGTGAATTAGTGACAACAAAAACAATACCACTTTAAACACTGATCGGTAGAGATACTTAACAAGTTTACTAAATACTAAACATGCAATCCAAAATGATATTAAAGCATCCACAACAAGTAAAACATCCACCATAACACAAGTGTTTATACATGGAAAACCCAACTGGGAAAAACTACGGTGAGATGGGACTCACAAGTTAACTATCTACATTAATAGATAACTGACTGGTTAAGGTCTACAAAAGTGCTTTGCTAGGAGTGAATCCTGTTAGAGATCCCAAAGCTCTGTTAGGAGCTATACCCTGTTAAAGGTAGTACCTTGTTAGGAGTAACCTCGGTAGAGGATTTGAAATCCAAACTAATGGATCACCTTGTTCAAGGATTTATACATTGAAACTTGTTAGAGCTTACCCAATTAGGGGATTTGACTGTTGTACTGATTAGAAAACAACAGGTGGTGTGATCTATAAGTAACACAACTTGCTTGAATAGATCCTCTTCTGCTCACTCAAAACTGTATCACAAACTACATCACCGACATACTCTGTAATTCCTTCAACAACTTAACACTTCTATCTTGCATCATAAAAATAGTTCATCATAATGCCATTATATAGACATTAGATTTCATGTCGGCTCAAAAATCATATCACAATTTCCTAGGTGCAGTGTATCTAGACAATCTAATATAACTCATCACACATTGCCGCCAAATCTGTTGGTTAAGAATAACTCATCACGACCAGTGATAACTCATCACACAATCAATGAATACCAGTTGGAACACCGATACCGATTAAGAATTAACCACATTCAACACATAAACCAATTGTCCTTCATTTGCTTCTGTAAAGCGAAAAAATCGAACCCTAGTTGTTCTCCCCCCCCCCCCCCCCCTAACTCCAAGGAGAGAGAAGGGAGGTCACTAGGGTTGATGGTTTTCACTTAGGAGAGACTTTACATTCAAAAGAGGGGTTGAAACCCACAAGATCCAATCCCACACAATGCTGTAAAGCGGAAAAATCGAACCCTAGTCGTTCTCCCCTCCCCAACTCCGAGGAGAGAGAAGGGAGAGTCACTAGGGTTGATGGTTTTCACTTAAGAGGGACTTTACATTCAAAAGAGGGGTTGAAACCCACAAGATCCAATCCCACGCAATGCAAGATTGGATTCTAAATGAGTTTCAAGGGTTGTGATAGCTAGGATACCCTCTTTTGTAAAGAATGTAGATAGAAAGATTGAACTAGGAATGCATGCAAAGTAGGAAAGATTCACTTATAAACAGAGATAGGAATATGATATGAAGCTGCGGACCTGGAATTAGCAGTAAAATGTCGAAACGGAGCTGTCCTGCAAATTTGAGCAAAAGTTGACGGGACGATGGCGCCCGGCGTGCACACGGTCCTCCGAAAAATCCGCGAAACGAAGGGGGATCTGTTTGTCTATGCACAAGGATTCCAGATCTTCAATTTCAACCGCGTACCTGCAACCTACACACAGAAAAGCGAAGACAATTGGGGGGTTAGGGATTAGGGGTTTACCCTTAGGTCAAACCCCGGTTTTGGAATTAACCAAGAAATGAGAAATGTTGTAAATGTAATGTAAAACAAGTACTAATACCTTGTTGTAAGGATGTTTGTATCCTTATATGCGAAGGTATAGATGTTGTTGTTTGTTGTATGTTGTATGTTGTAGCATGTAATAATTGATCTCCTCTTCAATGGTTGAATCCTTGTCTTGAATGCAACACTTAGCCTTGAATGGAGACTTAGAATGATCAATTGCTTGAAGGAATGCTTGAATGCTTGAATGCTTGAATGTCGTTTCCACATCTTGTACACATATGTCCTTTCTCTTTTCGACCTTCAAAATGGGAGAGGAAAAGTAGTTTTTATACTTGCCAATTAGGGTTAAAAGACTGATTTTCCCGACCTTAGGCCGACCAGGAAATGTTATTTTCCAATTTGCAAACAAAAAGGCCCGAAGTCCCATAGGAGACCGGGCCCAAAATAGGGCCAGGGACCAGGGCGCTGGGCGCTCTGGTCCCACCTCCAGGGACAACGGGGTGCAAGGAGGATCAGGCCAGGGTGCTGGAAAAATGCAGTTTTTGGTGTCATGAACAAGTTTCAGGGTCTCCATTCAGGTTCCGTGTTGCATCGCCATCGTGAAGACCCAAATGCAGTCGAAATTGCAAGTGTCGCAATTTTAGGATGCTACATTTAGCCCCCACTTTAGCGGGAGTATAAGCATACGCTCATACTTCCGATAAAGTACAAGGAAACAACATTGAAAAACTTTCACCATGTCAAGGAGGCAAGATACACCAAGCCCCCAGTGGACTAAGGATCTTACGACTTCGATTGACAAAGTAAAAGGGAAGATCACGAGGGAGAACCATGACTGTCAGTAGTAAGGTTCCATCACTATGAGTCATGCAAGAAAGATATCAAAAATTTTCAAGACAAAGCTAAATTTGCCAAGAAATTTTCAAGTATCTTGAAAAGATATGAACGGGATGTATGCCCCCCTACGTTAAAGCGATCGCACACGCCTCGTCGGGGGTGATTGCTTTAAGGTAGTGATACATATAAGAAATGAGAAGGAGCACGTTATCACAAGGATTTAGCCCCCAAGTGTGAGATAAGCCCAAGGATAATAGACACAAAACACAAAGCACGAGGTGACTTCGCTTTCCTCGGGGTCGGTATGCTGTATGATAATTCATGTATATCATATGTATGTATGCATAATTGTTCTTCATTCCCCAATCAAGGAAGGTCACCTAGAAGAAGGGAACACATGTGTCTTTTGAGTCAACATGAGAGAGATCGAGAGATCTCAATGCTTTGCATCGTCCTCAAGTAGACAACACTAAGGACAACAAATAGAAGAATGAGAATAACATATAGAAGAAGTAATAAAAGAAAGAGAGGAGGAGAGAATCTGCTATGCTAATGAAACTAGTCTAGCACGTCATCTACCCCCCGATCTTGCTGATCAATATTTCGGGAAGGTAGGGAACACGCTAGAGGAGGAACATCCAACACAGCAGACGGAGCTATCACAAGATCCAAACAAGGGCTATGTTCATATCCCAAGCCACGGTGTTCTTGTCTAGGAGCTAGGATAAGTGCTTTAGAAAATTCATTAGATAAATGGTTATCAATATCAACAAGTTCATATTCACTATCAGAATGAACAGGAGTAATATTTTCATCATGAATAACATTTTCATCCATATCATCATCAAGATTTATAAAAATAGGATCTTTAACTCGCACAGGATCAAGACCATCATGCATCTTATGTTTAGGAGATTTCGGCTCAATCGTCGGCTGAGGAGAAAATGGAATAATGCTTGTTGAAGGTGTTTTTGGGGATTGCAAAGTTTGAGAAGCAGCTGCCTGAGCTCTAAGACGACGCTTTCATCGGCGTTCATGTGCAGAACGATTTCGTCTAGTGTTAGTAGGAAGATTAGGAGATTGAGGAGGAGGAATGTTCTCATCCTTAGCACTTGGGTGTTTAGGTTGTGGTCTCTTAGGTTGAATAATAGGAGAAGAGGAAGGTCTCTTCTCTCCATAAGAGGAAGGAGGAGGAACTGCTCCATATAAGGGAGGAATATTTGGTTTAGGAAGGAGACCAAGTCCAACATGACGAGGAGGTATAGGTCTACTCTTAGGAAGTTTATTAGATATAGGCATAGTCACATCCATAGGAATGGGTTTGGAATCTTCTTGAGGAAAGACATTGGTTTTATCTTTCAAAGGAAGAACTTCCTTCTCAAGAATGATAGGAATGTCAAGTTTGGGTGTTCTAGGTTCACTTAGAGATAGGATCATATCTTTTTTCCACTTTTGATAAGATTTGAAAAGATGATCACTTCGCAGAGGAAGAGATTGGAATTGTTTAGGCCAAAAATAATCAATAGGAACGCTAGAAGTTCTTTCAGCTGGTTTAAAGAGACTATGATTGACAGTAACAACTTCACCATTATGGGGAAATTTCAAACAATTGTGAATAGGAGAAGCAATAGCTTTCATGGAAGATAGCCAAGGATAGTCAAGCTTCACACGAAATTGTTCGGAAGATGGAATAATAGCAAAGTTCACATCAAGGGATTTGTTACGGACCTCAATAGGTAATGTAATAGAACCAATTGCAGGAGAAGAAAATGCATCAAATAATTTCACAATCACATCTGTTTTGTCATAGATCACTTGATTCAATTGCAAAGTAAAAAGAAATTCTTCAGTAATGATATTAACCATGCACGAAGGATCAATAAGCACTCCACGGCAAGGTGTGTTCTTGACTTTTGCAACTATATATAAAGGACCATCAGGTGCCCTGATAGTTTCACTAGAATCAAAGGTGATGGAAAGTTCTTTAGGGATTTTCTACTGCTCCACAAAGTTAATCACATTCGGAGTCATAGACACAAGATCATCAGGTGAGACAGAGGAATCAGTAGTATCAATCGCATTAGAGGTATGAGAAGGCAATGGATCAGTAAAAATCTGAAGATTTTGGTTAGGAGGAGCTACAGATGTATTGCCTTTATCATTCACTCCAGAAACAGAAATGGTATTATTATCAATCAAATCTTGAATTTTCCCCTTTAAAGCAAAACATTTTTCAGTATCATGCCCAGGTTGACGATGAAATTGACAAAAAGATTTGTTATCAAAATAGGGTGAATTAATCTTTGCAGGATCAATTTGACTTATAGGAGGAAGAGTAAGCACATTTTGTTCCAATAACTTATTCATAATACTATGCAATGATTCATTCAAAGGAGTAAACTTTCTTTCTTTCTTGAAAAACTTAGAAATAGGAGACACACCTGATGCTGCATTCACATTGTTGTTGATGATGTTTCCATTGAATTTAATGGACTCTCTGTTTGGTTTAAACTTCCCAAATGGTTGTTGACTACTATCACCCTTATCACTCGGAGCCATAGGATGTGATTGTTCCATTTGACTCACAGTCAGTTGATAATTGTGAAGAGTTGCGCACAACTGTTGGAAAGAAGTAAACTCAGAAAATAGGAGTTTTTCTCTAATGTCTTTTTGTAAATTAGAAATAAAGATTCTTTGAATATCATTGTCAGGCACTGGAAAGGAAATTTGAGCATACAAATGCTTATATCTACCAATGAAATCAGTCACTTTTTCTTTAACACCTTGTTTACAATGCATTAAATCAATCAAAGTAACTTTAGGACTTATATTGTTTTGAAATTGTTGAATGAAAGCATTTGCAAGTTGTTCGAAAGAAGTAATAGAATAGGAAGGCAACGAGCAATACCATTGTAGGGCTTTGTCTCTTAATGTTCTACTAAACAGTTTTGCAAGCAACCTTTGGTCATAAGCAAAATCAGTACATATTGTTTGAAAGGTCTTAACATGTGTTAGAGGATCACCCTTACCATTATAAAGCTCCAAATGCGGAATTTCAACATGTTTAGGGGGAATAGCTCGAACAATATCAAGAGAAAGTGGGCTCGCAACATCAAATGTGGGCACACTAAACTTGGATTGATTCATAGAGGCAATTTGTTGCTGTAAAGAAGAGACAGTTTGTGCAAGATTGTTAATGGTCGCTTCAGTCGAAGATTTCATATTAGACGTGTTAGATTGTGATGGAGGTGTTATGTTATTGAAAGAAGGTAGAGAGTAAGGTGGTGGGACACTATGATAGTTAGTCATAGGAGATGATTGGACAGGAGGAACACTACAAGGAGGAATGGAAAACGAATTGCCCCCTTGTGTCATGTTCATTTGTGGAGATATAATAGGAACACTCACTGAAGGAATGAATGAAGAAGTTGGATTGAATGAAGGAAGAGGGTTGATTGAAGAAGAGGGATTGCCCCCATGACTAGTGATCATAGGAGGAATGTCTTGTATTGAAGTAGTCATTATATTTGATGTAAAAGTAGGTATACTAGCAATAGGAGTCGTCAAAGGAATAGAATGATTGTCTTGAGTAGGAGGTTGTGTATAACCTAAGGTTTTGGCACAACTTTTCATAGGCATCACATTTGAATCCACAATGTGTGCAATACCACGCAAAATATCAATTCCATTCTTATCACTTTGAAGCATACGTTTTAGACCCTCAATTAAAGGAAGAGCTTGACTATCAGGGTATTCTTGAGACATCCACTGTCGAAAATCGTCAAATTGGCTATCCAATTTTGAAAGTTGTTCTACAGAAACCTCATGGAGAGCTTCTTCATCATTAAGAGGATTAGAGGAATTACCCATGTCCTCGTTAAAAAGGCCATTCAAATTAGGTTCCATCTCCTTAGTAATTAAACCTTGGAAGGACTTAATTCTAAGGCTTCGTCTAACGGGAATAGTGTAAGTAGGGCTTATTGTTGTAAAACTCATGCACTAAAGAAAGAGAGAAGATTTTGAATTTTAGAGGTAGCAAATTTCAGTAAAGCCAGCCAATCTTCCAGATTTAAGTTGTTAAATACAATCAGGACAATCTCCCGAAGTTTCGGAAAAAATGTCCGAGACCGTGGCGCTCGGAGTGCACACGGTCCTCGCAACTTTTTTCGAAATTTGCAGGGATGAAAGTAATGATGATTTTAAAGCTAATTTGAAAAAATTGAGTGATTTTACAATCTGTAGAGAGGTCAAATTAAAGTTGCAATCTCAAAATTGAACCCTACCAAGATTGTCGAAAAATGCAAAATTTGAATTTTGAAAAAGAGAGGGAAACTGAAATTTTGAATTTTATGATTTTAAAGGGAATACCAACAGCAATGCAAGTTTTGAAATTTGAAAGTTGACTCAATTTCACGCAAAATTCAATTTTGAAAGCGGAAATCAAAGTTGTTGTAATTAAGCACTTAATTTCAAAAGTCACAAATTGCAAAAATTTGAATGAATTACTGAAATTTCGAATGAATGCTAACACACTTTTCAGATTTAGGACAGTAAGAAACACAATTTTGATACAACTTTCAATTTCAACAATTTTTGAATGATTAGAAGCCTCAATCCAAGCAATCGCTAGACCAACTTTTACTGTAATTTTGAAGGTGTTAAAATTGATAAAATCAGCCAAAATTCTGGATTTTAGCAGGAAAATACAGTAAGATCTAGCTCCCGAAATTTCGGAAAAAATGTCGGGGACGATGGCGCTCGGAGTGCACACGGTCCTCACAACTTTTTTCCAAATTTTCAGGGATGAAAGATATTGTGATTTTATTGCGGAATCCAAAGTTACAGCCGATTTGGAGATGTTTTGATCAGTGAAATTGTCGGACAAAGGTTGAATCAAGAGGGTTTCAAAAATTAGGGTTTTGACACTTAACCACTTAATTTTCAAAATTAAAGCACAAATATGAATTTACAATTTGTAATAGAAGGGCAGATCTGAAACAAGCATTTAACAATTAAACATTTCACAAGTTTAATTACTTAAAAAGAAAATTCAGGGTTTTTATGCAATTAACCTCTAAAATTTTGCAAAAGATCAAACATGGAAATGTAATCAAGGAATCCAATTTTCAGATCTAACTATGAATAATCAGAAAGGATGTTCATGTCGGGTTCACCAAAATGTAAAGCAGAAAAATCGAACCCTAGTCGTTCTCCCCTCCCCAACTCTGAGGAGAGAGAAGGGAGAGTCACTAGGGTTGATGGTTTTCACTTAAGAGGGACTTTACATTCAAAAGAAGGGTTGAAACCCACAAGATCCAATCCCACACAATGCAAGATTGGATTCTAAATGAGTTTCAAGGGTTGTGATAGCTAGGATACCCTCTTTTGTAAAGAATGTAGATAGAAAGATTGAACTAGGAATGCATGCAAAGTAGGAAAGATTCACTTATAAACAGAGATAGGAATATGATATGAAGCTGCGGACCTGGAATTAGCAGTAAAATGTCGAAACGGCGCTGTCCTGCAAATTTGAGCAAAAGTTGACGGGACGATGGCGCCCGGCGTGCACACGGTCCTCTGAAAAATCCGCGAAACGAAGGGGGATCTGTTCGTCTCTGCACAAGGATTCCAGATCTTCAATTTCAGCTGCGTACCTGCAACCTACACATAGAAAAGCGAAGACGATTGGGGGGTTAGGGATTAGGGGTTTGCCCTTAGGTCAAACCCCGGTTTTGGAATTAACCAAGAAATGAGAAATGCTGTAAATGTAATGTAAAACAAGTACTAATACCTTGTTGTAAGGATGTTTGTATCCTTATATGCGAAGGTATAGATGTTGTTGTTTGTTGTATGTTGTATGTTGTAGCATGTAATAAGTGATCTCCTCTTCAATGGTTGAATCCTTGTCTTGAATGCAACACTTAGCCTTGAATGGAGACTTAGAATGATCAATTGCTTGAAGGAATGCTTGAATGCTTGAATGCTTGAATGTCGTTTCCACGTCTTGTACACATATGTCCTTTCTCTTTTCGACCTTCAAAATGGGAGAGGAAAAGTAGTTTTTATACTTGCCAATTAGGGTTAAAAGACTGATTTTCCCGACCTTAGGCCGACCAAGAAATGTTATTTTCCAATTTGCAAACAAAAAGGCCCGAAGTCCCATAGGAGACTGGGCCCAAAATAGGGCCAGGGACCAGGGCGCTGGGCGCTCTGGTCCCACCTCCCGGGACAACGGGGTGCAAGGAGGATCAGGCCAGGGTGCTGGAAAAATGCAGTTTTTGGTGTCATGAACAAGTTTCGGGGTCTCCATTCAGGTTCCGTGTTGCATCGCCATCGTGAAGACCCAAATGCAGTCAAAATTGCAAGTGTCACAATTTTAGGACGCTACAAATGCAAGACTGGATACTAAATGAGTTTCAAGGGTTAAGACATCAAGGATACCCTCTTTTGTAAAGAATGTAGATAGAATGATTGAACTAGGAATGCATGTAAAGTAAGAAAGGTTCGCTTATAAACAGAGATAGGGATACGGGATGAAGCTGCAGACCTGGAATTAGCAGTAAAATGTCAAGACGATGCTGCTCTACAAATTTGAGCGAAAGTTGACGGGATGATGGCGCCCGGAGTGCACACGGTCCTCCGAAAAATCCGCGAAACGAAGGGGGATCTGTTTGTCTCTACACAAGGATTCCAGATCTTCAATTACAGCCGTGTACCTGCAACCTACACACAGAAAAGAGAGGATGATTAGGGGGTTAGGGATTAGGGGTTTGCCTTTAGGTCAAACCCCGGTTTTGGAATTAACCAAGAAATGAGAATGCTGTAAATGTAAATGTTTGTAATGTAAACAAGTACTGATACCTTGTTGTAAGAATGTTTGTATTCTTACATGCGAAGGTGTAATGTATGTTGTATGTGATCTCCTCTTCAATAGTTGAATCCTTGTCTTGAATGCAACACCTAGCCTTGAATGGAGACTTAGAATGCTCAATTGCTTGAAGGAATGCTTGAATGTTTGAATGTTTGAATGTTTGAATATCGCTTCCGCGTCTTGCTCTTTCTTATTTTCTTCCTTCCTCCCCTTTCTAGGAGAGGAAAAATAGTTTATATACTTGTCAATTAGGGTTGAGAGACTGATTTTCTCAACCTTAGGCCGACCTAGAAACAATATTTTCCAATTTGCAAACTTCAAGACCCGATGCCCAACAAGAGACAGGGCCCAAAATAGGGCCAGGGACCAGGGCGCTGAGCGCCATGGTCCCACCTCCCGGGACAGCAGGGTGCAAGGAGGGATCAGGCCAAGGTGCAAAAAGATGCAGTTTTTGGTGTCGTAAACAGGTTTCGGGGTCTCCATTCAGGCTCAACGTTGCGCCGCCATCGTGAAGACCCAAATGCAGTTGAAATTGCAAGTGTCGCAATTTTAGGATGCTACATTTAGCCCCCACTTTAGCGGGAGTATAAGCGTACACCCATACTTCCGGTAAAGTACGAGGAAACAACATTGAAAGACTTTCACCACGTCAAGGAGGCAAGATACACCAAGCCCCCAGTGGACTAAGGATCTTACAACTTCGATTGACAAAGTAAAAGGGAAGATCACGAGGGAGAACCATGACTGTCAGTAGTAAGGTTCCCTCACTATGAGTCATGCAAGAAAGATATCAAAAATTTTCAAGGCAAAGCTAAATTTGTCAAGAAATTTTCAAGTATCTTGGAGAGATATGAACGGGGTGTATGCCCCCCTACGTTAAAGCGATCGTACATGCCTTATCGGGGGTGATTGCTTTAAGGTAGTGATACATATAAGAAATGAGAAGGGAAAGGAGCACGTTATCACAAGGATTTAGCCCCCAAGTGTGAGATAAGCCCAAGGATAATAGACACAAAACACAAAGCACAAGGTGACTTCGCTTTCCTTGGGGTCAGTATGCTGTATGATAATTCATGTATATCATATGTATGTATGCATAATTGTTCTTCATTCCCCAATCAAGGAAGGTCACCTAGAAGAAGGGAACACATGTTTCTTTTGAGTCAACATGAGAGAGACCAAAAGAGATCTCAATGCTTTGCATCGTCCTCAAGTAGACAACACTAAGGACAACAAATAGAAGAATGAGAATAACACATAGAAGAAGTAACAAAAGATATCAAGAGAGGAGGAGAGAGTCTGCTATGCTAATGAAACTAGTCTAGCACGTCATCTACCCCCCGATCTTGCTGATCAATATTTTGGGAAGGCAGGAAACACGCTAGAGGAGGAACATCCAACATAGTAGATGGAGCTATCACAAGATCCAAACAAGGGCTATGTTCATGTTCCAAGCCACGTTGTTCTTGTCTAGGAGCTAGGATAAGTGCTTTAGAAAATTCGTTAGATAAATGGTTATTAACATCAACATATTCATATTCACTATCAGAATGAACAGAAGTAACATTTTCATCATGAATAACATTTTCATCTATATCATCATCAAGATTTATAAAAATAGGATCTTTAACTCGCATAGGATCAAGACCATCAAGCACCTTATGTTTAGGAGATTTTGGCTCAATTTTCGGCTGAGGAGAAAATGGAATAATACTAGCTGAAGGTGTTTTTGGGGATTGCAAAGTTTGAGAAGCAGCTGCCTGACATTAGTTTTATCTTTCAAAGGAAGAACTTCCTTCTCAAGAATGATAGGAATATCAAGTTTGGGTGTTCTAGGTTCACTTAGAGATAGGATCATATCTTTTTTCCACTTTTGATAAGATTTGAAAAGATGATCACTCCGCGGTGGAAGAGATTGGAATTGTTTAGGCCAAAAATAATCAATAGGAATGCTAGAAGTTCTTTCAGCTGGTTGAAAGAGACTATGATTGACAGTAACAACTTCACCATTATGGGGAAATTTCAAACACTTGTGAATAGGAGAAGCAATAGCTTTCATGGAAGATAGCCAAGGATAGCCTAGCTTCACACGAAATTGTTCGGACGATGGAATAATAGCAAAGTCCACATCAAGGGATTTGTCATGGACCTCAATAGGTAATGTAATAGAACCAATTGCAGAAGAAGAAAATGCATCAAATAGTTTCACAACCACATTTGTTTCGTCATAGATCACTTGATTCAATTGCAAAGTAAAAAGAAATTCTTCAGTAATGACATTAACCATGCAAGAAGGATCAATAAGTACTCCACGACAAGGTGTATTCTTGACTTTTGCAACTATATATAAAGGACCATCAGGTGCCCTGATAGTTTCACTAGAATCAAATGTGATGGAAGGTTCTTTAGGGATTTTCTGCTGCTCTACAAAGTTAATCACATTCAGAGTCATAGACACAAGACTATCAGGTGAGAAGGAGGAATCATTAGTCTCAACCACATTAGAGGTATGAGAAGGTAATGGATCAGTAAAAATCTTAAGATTTTGGTTAGGAGGAGCTACAGATGTGTTGCCTTTATCATTCACACCAGAAACAGAGATAGTATTATTATCAATCAAATCTTGAATTTTACCCTTTAAAGCAAAACATTTTTCAGTATCATGCCCAGGTTGACGATGAAATTGACAAAAAGATTTGTTATCAAAATAGGGTGAATTAATCTTCGCAGGATCTATTTGCCTTATAGGAGGGAGAGTAAGCACATTTTGTTCCAATAACTTATTCATAATACTATGCAATGATTTGTTCAAAGGAGTAAACTTTCTTTCTTTCTTGAAAAACTTAGAAATAGGAGGCACACCTGATGCTGCATTCACATTGTTGTTGATGATGTTTTCATTGAACTTAATTGACTCTCTGTTCGGTTTAAACTTCCCAAATGGTTGTTGACTACTATCACCCTTATCACTCGGAGCCATAGGGTTTGCTTGTTCCATTTGACTCACAGTCAGTTGATAATTGTGAAGAGTTGCGCACAACTGTTGGAAAGAAGTAAACTCAGAAAACAAAAGTTTTTCTCTAATATCCTTTTATAAATTAGAAATAAAGATTCTTTGAATATCATTGTCAGGTATTGGAAAAGAAATTTGAGCATACAAATGCTTATATCTACCGATGAAATCAGTCACTTTTTCTTTAACACCTTGTTTACAATGCATTAAATCAATCAAAGTAACTTTAGGACTTATATTGTTTTGAAATTGTTGAACTAAGCATTTGCAAGTTGTTCGAAAGAAGTAATAGAATAAGAAGGCAACGAGCAATACCATTGTAGGGCTTTATCTCTTAATGTTCTAGTAAACATTTTTGCAAGCAACCTTTGGTCATAAGCAAAATCGGTACATATTGTTTGAAAAGTCTTAACATGTGTTAGAGGATCACCCTTACCATTATAAAGCTCCAATTGTGGGATTTCAACATGTTTAGGGGGAATAGCTCGAACAATGTCAAGAGAAAGAGGGCTCGCAACATCAAATGTGGGTACACTAGTCTTAGATTGATTCATAGAGGCAATTTGTTGCTGTAAAGAAGAGACAGTTTGTGCAAGGTTGTTAATAGTCGCTTCAGTCGAAGAGTTCATATTAGACGTGTTAGATTGTGACGGAGGTATTATGTTATTGAAAGAAGGTATTGATTGAGAATAAGGTGGTGGGACACTATGATAGTTAGTCATAGGAGATGATTGGAAAGGAGGAACACTACAAGGAGGAATGGAATGGTTAAATGAATTGCCCCCTTGCGTCATGTTCATTTGTGGAGATATAATAGGAACACTCATTGAAGGAATGAATGAAGAAGTTGGATTGAATGAAGGAAGAGGGTTGATTGAAGAAGAGGGATTGCCCCCATGACTGGTGATCATAGGTGGAATGTCTTGTATTGAAGTAGTCATTATGTTTGATGTAAAAGTAGGTATACTAGCAATAGGAGTTGTCAAAGGAATAGAATGATTAACTTGAGTAGGAGGTTGTGTATAACCCAAAGTTTCAGCACAACTCTTCATAGGCATCACATTTGAATCCACAATGTGTGCAATACCACGCAAAATATCAATTCCATTCTTATCACTTTGAACCATACGTTTTAGATCCTCAATTAAGGAAAGAGCTTGACTATCGGGGTATTCTTGAGACATCCATTGTCGAAAATCATCAAATTGGTTATCCAATTTCGAAAGTTGTTCTACAGAAACCTCATGGAGAGCTTCTTCATCATTAAGAGGATTAGAGGAATTACCCATGTCCTCGTTAAAAAGGCCATTCAAATTAGGTTCCATCTCCTCAGTAATTAAACCTTGGAAAGACCTAATTCTAAGGCTTCGTCTAACGGGAATAGTGTAAGTAGGGCTTATTGTTGTAAAACTCATGCACTAAAGAGAGAAAGAAGATTTTGAGTTTGATAGGTAGCAAATTTCAATAAAATCAACCAATCTCCTAGATTTAAGCTGTTAAATACAATCAGGACAATCTCCCGAAATTTCGAAAAAAATGTCAGGGACCGTGGCGAACGGAGTGCACACGGTCCTCGCAACTTTTTTCAAAATTTTTAGGGATGAAAGTTATGATAATTTTAAAGCTAATCTGAAAAAATTGAGTGATTTTACGATCTGTAGATAGGCCAAATTAAAGTTGCAATCTCAAAATTGAACCCTACCAAGATTGTTGAAAAATGCAAAATTTGAATTTTGAAAAAGAGAGGGAAACTGAAATTTTGAATTTTATGATTTTAGAGGGAATACTGAAAGCAATGCAGACTTTGAAATTTAAAAGTTGACTCAATTTCATGCAAAATTCAAATTTGAAAGCGGAAATCAAAGTTGCCGCAATTAAACACTTAATTTCAAAAGTCACAAATTGTAAAAATTTGAATAAAGCACTGAAATTTCGATTGAATGCCACCACACTTTTCAGATTTAGGACAGTAAGGAACACAATTTTGATATGAATTTTAATTTCAACAATTTTTGAATGATTAGAAGCCTTAATCCAAGCAATCACTAGACCAACTTTGACTTTAATTTTGAAAGTGTTAGAATTGATAAAATCAGCCAAAATTATGGATTTTAGCAGAAAAATACAGTAAGATCTAGCTCCCGAAATTTCAAAAAAAATGTTGGGGACGATGGCGCTCGGGGTGCACACGGTCCTCGCCACTTTTTTCCAAAATTTTCAGGGATGAGAGATATTGTAATTTTGTTGCGGAATCCAAAGTTACAGCCGATTTGGAGGTGTTTTGATAAGTGAAACTATCAGTCAAAGGTTGAATCAAGAGGGTTCTAAAAATTAGGGTTTTGACACTTAACCACTTAATTTTTAGAATTAAAGCACAAATATGAATTGACAATTTGCAATAGAAGGATAGATCTGAAACAAGCATTAACAATTAAACATTTCACAAGCTTAATTACTAAAAAGAAAATTATAGGGTTTTTATGCAATTAACCTCTAAAATTTGCAAAAGATCAAACATGAAAAATGTAATTAAGGAAGCAAATTTTTCAGATCTAACCATGAATAATCAGAATTAGGATGTTCACGTCGGGTTCACCAAAATGTAAAGCGGAAAAATCGAACCCTAGTTGTTCTCCCCCCCCCTAACTCCAAGGAGAGAGAAGGGAGGTCACTAGGGTTGATGGTTTTCACTTAGGAGAGACTTTACATTCAAAAGAGGGGTTGAAACCCACAAGATCCAATCCCACACAATGCAAGACTAGATTCTAAATGAGTTTCAAGGGTTAAGACATCAAGGATACCCTCTTTTGTAAAGAATGTAGATAGAATGATTGAACTAGGAATGCATGTAAAGTAAGAAAGGTTCGCTTATAAACAGAGATAGGGATACGGGATGAAGCTGCGGACCTGGAATTAGCAGTAAAATGTCAAGACGATGCTGCTCTGCAAATTTGAGCGAAAGTTGACGGGACGATGGCGCCTGGAGTGCACACGGTCCTCCGAAAAATCCGCGAAACGAAGGGGGATCTGTTCGTCTCTGCACAAGGATTCCAGATCTTCAATTACAGCCGCGTACCTGCAACCTACACACAGAAAAGAGAGGACGATTGGGGGGTTAGGGATTAGGGGTTTGCCTTTAGGTCAAACCCCAGTTTTGGAATTAACCAAGAAATGAGAATGCTATAAATGTAAATGTTTGTAATGTAAACAAGTACTGATACCTTGTTGTAAGAATGTTTGTATTCTTACAAGGTGTAATGTATGTTGTATGTTGTATGTTGTATGTGATCTCCTCTTCAATGGTTGAATCCTTGTCTTGAATGCAACACCTAGCCTTGAATGGATACTTAGAATGCTCAATTGCTTGAAGGAATGCTTGAATGTTTGAATGTTTGAATGTTTGAATATCGCTTCCGCGTCTTGCTTTTGCTTATTTTCTTCCTTCCTCCCCTTTCTAGGAGAGGAAAAAAAGTTTATATACTTGTCAATTAGGGTTGAGAGACTGATTTTCTCGACCTTAGGCCGACCTAGAAACAATATTTTCCAATTTGCAAACTTCAAGACTCGATGCCCAACAAGAGACCGGGCCCAAAATAGGGCCAAGAACTAGGGCGCTGGGCACCATGGTCCTGGGGGACCAGGGCGCTGGGCGCCATGGTCCCACCTCCCGGGACAGCAGGGTGCAAGGAGGGATCAGGCCAAGGTGCAAAAAGATGCAGTTTTTGGTGTCGTAAACAGGTTTCGGGGTCTCCATCCAGGCTCAACGTTGCGCCGCCATCGTGAAGACCCAAATGCAATCGAAATTGCAAGTGTCACAATTTTAGGACGCTACAGCTTCTTTGATGGTCTTTGTTGAATCTCCAAGCTGGTGTCATGCCATTCCTGCATATATCGGTTGTCTACATATATCGGTTAGACACCCTCTAAACCATCTTTAACTAAACATCTAATACCGGTTTTGCAATACAAAGACTTTTAGGAGTAATACCGGTTTGTCTAAACTAAGATGACTAAGACAACGTGAACATGTGTGTGTGTATACATGTGTCATCAATGACAACACATGAAGTCATCTATTGCAATCATCATCAAGTCAACATATCCTTCATTGAATTCTTTTGTCTTGATGTACTGATCATTTACTGTGTTGTTTTTAAATAATATCACTATGCTGAATTGCTTCCATCTGCATTTCATCAAGTGCATTCAACTCATGTAAATGGTCCTTTTGTGGTTGGTTGAGATCTATTTCTAGTTCTAATGTTGTTCTTAATATTTTATATTCAAATTCAATGGGTAGAACTACCTTTGTGTCATAGACAAGCTCATAGGGTGTAAACCTTGTTGTTGTCTTCCATGTTGTCCAATATGCCCAAACAACTTCACACAACCTAGTAGCCTAATCTTTTTTGTGTAGCTAATTTTTTTAGTCAATATGGCTTCAAGATCCATGTTATCACTGCAACCTATCCAATGGATTATGGATGATAAGGTGTTGACCTCTTATGTCTGATCGCAATCCCTTTCACCAATTATTTAATCAAGCCAAAAGTAAAATGTGGGCCTTGGTATGTTACTATTTCCATTGGAACACCATACCTTGTAAATTATTCATCATACAAGAATTTAGCAACATTAGTGTCTCTTGCAGTCCTCAAAGCATTTACTTCCACCTATTTGGTGAGATAGTAAGTACATACTATATGATATGAAGATGGAACCAATGAGGACTAATACCAAGATCTACTTTCACACTAACATTGGACTACAAAATCACTTAGAGGAGTGATCATATCTGACTAACTCTTGTAAAAGAGAGTCAAATGACACTTCTAGGGTTTTTATTCCTTTGTTGCCTTGGAAAGTAAATGAACTATGAAGATAGGTTGAAGTAATGTAAAACTATAACCAAGGTATGAAGGAAACAAACACTTATATTGTTGCAATTGACTAATAAACACATATAAATGCTATAACAAAGAAAAAAAGGAAAGGAAATATAACTATACACTTGTAACTACAATATGAGACTGAATTTGAAGGATAGAGATGCTCATAATACCCTAGCCTTCAAAGCGTGAGCTACTATTTGTCAATTTGCAACCTAAATCTGCCTATCAAATCTGGTGAAAACACTGAGGACAGGGGCGCTCACAACACCTTGGTCCAGATAGGGGCACCCCAATCGCCCTGCTCCCAAGAAATTTGGTCCAAATTCTAGGAGCAGGCCTAAGACAACCTCCTAATGCTATTTAGAGCTTCCTAGCTCTGTCAAGTTGTTGTAGCTACACGTGCAAGATGGAAAATGGTATGGTGGTGGCTATATAGGGATTTGCCTTAGTCAACCCCCTGTTTCAATGGTGATTTCCACCTCCACAAATAACCAATATTGAAATCACAATAATGTTTGTGCTCTTGAATCTTAAGTGTGTCTAAGATTTCTATGAGCTAAAGTGTCTAATATGCAAACTAGAGTCCTACTCAAATGTGTTAGAGAAAAAATCCTAAATGATAATGTTTGAATTGGAAATGCTTTAAATAACACAATTAGAATGTAGATATGAAGCAATATAAAACTAAATATGATGTAGATCTGAAGCTCAAAGGTAAACATAAGAACAACATGAAATCATACCAAATCCCTTAGGAAGAGGTACAAGCCAATCATTAGTCGGTGATTCCCTCTCATCGTCCAATGTCTCTTGAAGCTTCCATGGTTGAATAAATGTTGATGAAGAATTGATTAATTTACATATCCGAGACTCCTTTAAAGTAACACCTTCACTTCATTAGGATACCTTCAATTGCATAATTGTTTCTCTCCAAAGATGCCAAAAAATTATCACAAATGAGGAAGTGAATTTCCTTATATATGAAATCCTAGGTTTGAATTTGATGAAAACTTGACTTAAATTTGTTATCTATTCACAAAAAGCATGATTTGAATTGATTAGGACTGCCAAATTATCCTCCTAAAATTTAGGGAAAAAAGTGTGGGATCGAGGGGGTGTGGTCGTCTTGGTCTTGACAACTTTATCTCAATTTTTTTAGGGATGCAAGATAATGGGGTTCTAATACTAATTCCATCCCAATAGCTCAAACCTTGAAGTATAGATATGTGGGATTATTTTGGAAGTTGCATTTGGGCAGCATTAAGGATAAATCAAGATAAAATGATAAAAAAGCACACCTAGAATCAAGGGCCCAATGAGTGTGATGTGATTTGAATTAATAAAGGACTCATATTTTAATTAATTTATTAAAAAGCATATGAAAGTCTTATAATGCATAATATAATGAGACACACTAAAATGAGTGCTAACTAAGAATAGAATTGGACACTCTAATTAAAGGTGTAAAATTTATGACACTATATTTAGCCCCACTTTAGTGTTCATGTGACACTACATGCATATGGAAGATAAACCACAGAAAAGTAAACATTCATGTAAAAAGGATATTTGCATAAGTGTTGAATGAAGCCCCTAGTGTAGCAATACGTGCAATACAATGTTAGGAACCACAATTTGCAAAACCACTTTGTTAGTTAAAATCAATAATCTCCAAGAATTCTTACTAAGAGTGATGAAATCCATGGTATTTGTATGCCTCGCTATTTATGCTTGCTATTTAGGAGCTATAAATAGGGTACATCATGTTTACCACTTCGAACTATGTAATGTGAGTGATGAAAAATTCTTTAAACAAGGTTTGATCAAAACTACCTGATGAGTATTTAGAAAGATAAGGAATTGAATCATGATTATGACACAACAAACGACACAAAAATTGAAATCCCCTAGATCAAGATATGAAGGATTAAGTAAATAATAGAAATTAGGGTTTTGAGAAAATTAACTTTAAATAGTGACAAATGCACTATTCATTTGTCCTTTTCACATTTTTGTCTTAAATTGTAGAGGATTCTATCGTGGGAAAATACCAAGTTGATGACTAGATGTGCCCATGAGGATGGATAACCTAAGGTAGTTAATCATGGAGGGTCTTCCACTGGATGAGGTAGGTTGACTAACCTTGTTTTTTGATTCATTTTTTTTTATATGTTGATTTTTATTCAGAACCCTAGTTTTCTACATGGGCCACCCAAGGTGGGAAACCTTATCCCATTGGGGCACCATGGTCCCATGGGGGCACTTGGTCCCCTATTGGTGCCATGGTCTATAGGGGTGACATGGTCTTAAAAAGGGCATTGTGTGACACACTTGGGGTTAGAACAATGTTGATGTGTTTATATGAGGATAATGATACTAATGGGTCATTTTGATGATGTTTTTGGTAGGAATTAACCTACATACAAGAGCATGTTGGAGGTTTTGTGTACAATGTTCTTCAGAGTCAGCTTTGCAACCTTGATCAGGATGAGAGGAAGTTGCTTTAGGATGAGAGGATTTATTGGGTATACTGCATGGCAGTGATGAAATATCAGGATCCAATGTTGATGTCCCTTATGTACAGATGGAACCTGGATACACCCACCTTCCATCTTTGTACTAGAGAGATGTCGGTCACCTTAGAGGATGTGTACCGTATTCTACAACTACCAATACGAGGGAGGACTGTGAGGTATTAATCACATCACTCATGAGTGGAGGTAGAGAGAGATGTAGGCACTTAAATTTGGCTAATCAATTTAGTCAAATTTATTTCCTTTATCCATTTAATTAATTAAGCCCATCCCTTGATTTAATTCCCCCCTTCCAATCCCTAGAATTAATTAAATTAATTAATTAATTCCCCCTTTCCAATCCTTGAATTAATTAATGCCCCTCTCCAATCTCTTTAATTAATTAATTTCCCTCACCTTGACCTCATTTAAATAATTATTTAAATATGACACATGTCTCCTAACTTCTAACTACCTAACTAACCCTCCTTTAACCTAACCTTCAATCTAACCCATGGGTTCTAACCAACCCTATCTCCCCAAACTAACCTTATCCTATCCCTTCTAACCTCCCACACATGTGTGCACATCCTAACCAATTCCTAGTTTTGGGTAGCCTTTTCCAAAATGGACATGTGTCACTCTTCCTATTTTTGGGTGGCTTTGCCCAAAATAGACACGTGTCCAAGACACATGTTATTCCTTTTCTATTTAGTTGAGCCACTTGTCCATTTTTAGAGGACAAGTGTCTCCTCTTAACCTCCCCTTCCCTTCCTCATCTTGCCTACGTAATCCCTCTATTTTTAGACCAAATCCTCTCAAGATCCACTTTCACTCAATCGTACCATTACTCTGCCAAAATTATCACTCAACTCACACTTCATCTTTTATCACGCACCATTCATCATTTGCATCAACATCATGGAGCAATATCGAGCATACGAAGCTACGTCATGAGCACACATCCAATCGCAAAATAATCAAATTAAAGTGGGAATTATGGTTTGCATTGTTTATCATTTTGTTCTCAATTTTAGTTTTACCATTCTAATCTTGAGGTGTATGATGTATTATGTTTGCTTGATTAATTAGCTTGCTTTTTATTCCTTATTATTTGCTCACATTTTTCATTGCACATGTTTTGGCACACTTGGTGGGACCCACTTCATGGGTCTTTCTAACATTTTTTGTTGTTTGAGTGCATTTTTTGACAGATTTTGAGCACTTGCAAGCAAAAAAGTGGAACTACACGCGGATTTCTGCCATGACAAAAGTCTATTTTATCAGTCCCGAGATTTCACAAAACAAGGGGAACGCTACTTGAAACAGTGGGTTCACATTCTTGCAACAGTACGAAAGGTATAAATCTCCATTTTAAGTTTTGGAAATTTGTAAATATTTTTTTGACATTTTTCTGCCCAGCAGCGAGAACGTGCCCTGAAACAACAGGAACACAAAATAGCGGGAAAACGCCCTGAAACAACAGGAACACAAAACAGCGGGAACATGCCCTGAAACAACAGGAACACAAAACAGCGGGAACGCGCCCTGGAACAATGGGAACGCAAAATACTGGGAATGCGAAACATCAAGTTTGCACTATGATTAGCAGCTTCGATCATTATCATTTACATGATTTTCCAGAATTCTATTTTTTTACTAATCAACTAACTTATATGTTGTTGGATGATTTAACTTTTGCAAGTTTGTACCATGAAATAGCGGGAACACACCCTGAAACAGTGGGAACTCTCCCTAAAACAGCGGGAATGCACCCAGAAATAACAAGAATGCCCTAAAACAATGGGAACGTGAAACAACAGGTTTGCATTGTGAAATAGCGGGTTCGCTCATTATCATTTACATGATTTTTCATAATGCTATTTTTCTACTAATCAACTAACTTGTATGTTCTTGGATGATTTAAATTTTGCAAGTTTGCACCCTAAAACAACGGGAATGCGCCCTGAAACAATGGGAACGTGCCCTGAAACAACGAGAATGCGCCCTGAAACAATGGGAACGTGCCCTGAAACAACGAGAACGCGAAACAACGGGTTCGCATTGTGAAATAGCGAGTTCGCTCATTATCATTTACATGATTTTACAGAATGCTATTTTCCTACTAATCAACTAACTTTTATTTGTTGGATGATTTAAATTTTGCAAGTTTGCACCCTGAAACAACAGGAATGCACCCTGAAAAAATGGGAACGCGCCCTAAAATAGTAGGAATGCAAAACAACGGGAACGCAAAACAATGGGAACATGCCCTGAAATAGCGGGAACGCACCCTGAAATAGCGGGAACACAACTTTAAACACTGGGTTTGCACTATGTTGTAGCGAGTTAGCTTATTATCATTTACATGATTTTCTAGAATGCTATTTTCGGACTAATTTGCTAACTTGTGTGTTTTTGGATGATATTTTGCTAACATTTGTGTAGCAAATCGAGCGATAAGAAGACACCATGCTTTTAAAATATTAACAATTAGTTGCAGGACCGCTAAAGAGGGGTTTTGTGAAAAAATATTTCCTTTATTGCATTTCAATCTTCGCATCTTGTGTCTTTGTAGCGTCATAAATTGTACACCCTTGCTAGGGTGGTACAGTTCTATGCTTAGTTTATCACCCACCTTAGTGTCTTTTCATCTTGCATTGTAATTTCCCTTTAAGCATTTAATTAATTAATTAAATTAAATATAAAGTCATATTTCATCACTCCCCACATCATAAAATTGGGCCCTTTACCTTAAGCGTGCCCCTTTTTAATTTTATTTCTCCAATAAATCATTAAATCGTAAACCCTAATTGTCTTATTTTGACCTATAAGGCCCAATTTTGCATATCAAACATCTCAAAATTAGTTGTAACTTTGAGATTCACTCTAACACCATTATATCTAAAGACCCTAAAAAATTTGATGAAAAGTTGGTCGGACCAGGTGCAAAGTGCACCTAGTCCCTGACATTTTTCCCGAAATTTCAAGAGCATAATTCTATGATATTATAATGCTTAACCCCAATAAATTGATGGGAAATTCAAATCCTAGGTCAGCCTAAAGATGAAATTAAGATCTAGGGTTTCATACATAAGATCTCTCTTTCTTCATTTGAAGGGATCTGATCTAATCGACGAAAATGAGTTTTTAGCGAAAAGAGATAGCAATCACAAGGAGCCTTCTATGTAGTGAAAGAGAAGCTTATGTTGAGTCTTCAACAACATTCATCAAGCATTCATCAAGTATTCATCATCAATTAGGATCCTTGAAGACATTGAAGAATAATAGGAGATCAAGTGGCTTGTATCTCTCCCTTGGGGATTGGTATGGTTTCATGTTATTTTCATGTCTTTGTATGAGCTTCATTACACTCATTTTCACATTTACATTCATGCTTTAGATGATTTAGTACATTTTATTTAGGGGATTCTTGTTTATATTTATATTTACATTTACAAGCATTTAGGTTTTACTCTGCAAAGCGTAGGGTAGCTCTAGTTTCCTATCTTTCTAATTTTAGGATCTTGCACACACACAAGACTCTTGCACACACTATTTCATTATACAAATTAACTATTTGTTGACGTGGAAATCACCAAAATAGGGGTTTGACTAAGGAAAAACCCTACATAGCCACCCAAACCCTCTCTTTTCAGTTGCAGGTGCAGGTACAGGTACCCAAGAGACTTTCAGGATCAGCAGAAGACACAGGGACAATTGCAAGCCTCGGATCTGCCCTAAAACCATTAGGGACAGGGGCGTGGCACCTTGGTCCTACCCAGGATAAGGGAGTGGCTCCCTAGTCCCTCCACTTTCAGGTGATTTTCAGCAGATTGGTGTCTCAGGACCTTCAGTTTGCAGTCTCTTAGTTGCAGCCTCCTGTCAAACAAAATAGGACCAAAGCATGGTACTCCTATCCAAGTCAATTTGGCTCATTTTACAACACCAGGTACACATTCAAATTATCCCCCCTTATCTGCTTTTAGTATCTCAGTCTCAGTTCTGCAAGTTTTTGCAATTTTAATTTATGTACTCTTCATTGTTTATCTCCTAGTCTAGTTGATCAATCACATCCTATTCTTTCACATCTTATCTTCATACACAACGAGAGGAATAGAAACCCTAAGAGATAATCCTTGGTTCTCTCTTTCTCACAAGAAGTAGCAAAAGTGAGCTATCTCCCTAAGCTCTTTCGTATTCCCAACGTGTTGGCAAAAGTGGGATTAGGTCCTCGTCAACCGGTCTCGCTTTTTCCCCTCCATAGTCTTATGGGTAATTAGGTACACTTCGATTCAACTAAGGAAATGAGAATGTGTCTTTTGACTAATTAGACACACTTCAACTTGATTAAAGGAAATGAACCCCATGTCTTTCGTGATTGGCACACTTATGCGCATGTAGAGTGGTCTTACTACTAACACACACTATCCTCTCCCGTTGGCTCTCGTGGTCGTAGGTGCAAGAGAAAAGTGTTAGCGACACTCATTTTTATTTTTATCAGTGAATCACCTCTTGGGGGCCTCATCACCTCAAGGGAGTGTTTCAAAATAGGGGCATGTTGGGATAACATCTCTCTTAGTGCGACCTCGAGTCATGTTTTTCGAGACGCTATATAAAAAACTCGATCAAATGGTTAAGTGTTGAATGAATTTGTTGTATGTGGAGGCCTTCTCTGCACCGATAATCTCAATTAAAGTCTTAAGTGGCTTTCTTCAAGAATTCATTGTTGGACTGGACCCGTCGGAAAATTACTACGAACCATTATTATAGTGGCCCCAATCCTTCTACTTGTTGACTCAAGCATTGTGATACGTGCATGCTGAAGACACCCCTCATGTACCCCCCAATTTGAGATAGAAAATTTGTTGAGATCTTTGGGTCTTTAGAAATTCAAAGCTTGGGATGCCCGAGAAGTGTGTGCTGAGGGTGGAGCTAGTCCTGCCAAGTTTCTATCTATCTGGTTGGATGTGGTATTCTGGGCTAGGGGATTCAACAAGTACTATCATTTGACTATCCTAGGAAGTGCATGATTGTTTTATTTCATTCTATCATTCGTATGTGCTTGTTGTGTTTGTGTCACACCGATCTTTTTCCAAAATCAGTATTAGTCATCAAACACATCACATTTCACATAGTCCTAGTTGTTGTTGTCCTACAACAGGTTCACTTCCTGGTATAGTGGGAATGCCTTTGTCTTGAGCTAGATTGACATACTTAGCGTAGTCATCTTCATTTGAACTATTGTGGGTTTGCTTTAAAAATTCACAGGTTTTTCTCTTTACTCTGGCGGGTTTGCTGTCAATCTCACCTATCTTTCCTGATATTATTCTTAGATGTCATTGTGTTGTCATTATGTTGTTCGCATTACTTTATAAATTTCTTGATCTATTAGCAGTTTACACCTATCTTTCATGATCCTATTCTTAGATATCATTACGTTGCCGAAGTATTGTCTGCATCATGTTAGAAATCTCTTGAGTTTTTAGTAGTCAATATCTATCCTTGCGTATTTCGAGTCTTAGATGTTGTTGCGCTAGCAGTGTAGAATACAAGATTCCACTGAGAGGGGGGGGGGGTGAATCACTCAATAATCTTAACCTTTTATACCTAAATGTGTGAACCGATTAGGATTTTAAACACAGAGTGAATCTACCAGTGAGATAAGGAAAGACATCAAGATGCAAGCACACAAAAATACACATCACATAACACCAGATGTACAAGGAAAACCCAATATGGGAAAAAACTCGATGAGAAATGTTGTTAGAGTCTACTTCTCCAATCCAACCTCACAAATAAAATTGTTACAATGTTTAGGGCACCAACCCCTAATTTAGGGCACCAACTCAAGGAGAACCAACTCTTGCACCGAGCACCAACTCAGTGATTACAATGAATGCTAACAATGCAAAAGTAATAACCTAGTTATAAATGAATTATGTACCTCTCACAATCAATCACTCTACCAGTTCAACTCTTCTCAACTAGTCTTCCTCTGCTCTATTCTCTGTTGGTTCTCTGCTCTCACTGATCCTACTGTCCTTCACTCTCTTCTGCAACCTTACCAGTCGAGTCCTCTTTTCGTTGCTCTGCCTCTTTTCTGTCGGTTCACTTTTCTCTTATCTCTACCGGTTCTCTGCTCACACTAACCTACTACAAATTGTCACTACCGGTTCACTTGACTGCTACACTCTTTGCAGCTCACCGGTCACTCTAACCTTACCGGTTAAACCCCTCTTAAGCCCTCTTACTGGTTGCACCTCCACACACACTCAGTCTTTTATGATCTTCCATGGATTACACTTGGACCGATTAACTCTCTGCTGCACTCTCACACTCTGCTCTTCAATATTCAACACCTCATCATCTGGCAGCATCAATCATCTTCAATATTATGCTTGCTTATATATCCATCAGTCTTCCTGCCAAAACTAAAAATCAAACCTTGGCGTGCTTAGGGTTTCTTCTATTGACACCATCCATATCAAATCATATTTGATCTTATCTGGGGATTGACAACCTTCAACAAATCAGATAACACACCATCTTACGATCCTTCCTATGCACGTTTACTATACTTAGTAGTCTGCAACCTTTTTGTCAACCTTTACCTTGTCAATCACCATAAATGATCTCACGGTTGGCTTCACCAAATCCGATCTGCATCCGCACAACTTACATCGATCATCACACCACAAAGCTTCACCTTTCATTCTGCATTGAGCCATAAACCTCTGCAATCAACCCGTGATTCTCAGAGTCTTCATTTAATGTCGACCAACTCTACAACTACCTCATTGAAGCACTCTTAATCGACCTCTGCAAGCTTGCCACCTGGTATCCACATGTCATCTTTGTTGGTGTCCAACTCAACAAAGTCCACTGTGTTGGTTTAGGCTTAGTCACCGACCACAACACACGATCGATGTATACTTCATACTATCGGTCTTCTTACCTTACCAGTGATGCACTAACTAGTCAACTTTCAAACTATGCAGTCACCTGTTCTACGGATGGGATCACATCAGCCTGGTCATAAACTTGCCAAACCTTAGCATATATTTAGAGTGAGTCACCATACACATCTTCATCTAGTGAGAGCCTTTCACCTTGCCTCTTTGATCTCTTGATGGTTGACATCCTTACTGGTTGATTACACTCATGTCTGCATACTGGTAACATCCTTGATGAAACCATGTCATCAATCTTCAATTGTCTCCATCTGTGGCAACACCAATCTCCATCTGCATCTCAATGTAACTCCATGTCTTCTATGCAAAACATTTCCTTTCTTTTTCATTTGACTGATTCTCCTCTTAAGTGGTTTGTCAAAGTGAAAAACTCATCACTCCTTACTCTTCCTCTTCTTGGCCTGGTATCTCATCATGCCTTCACTTTATGATCCAATGTTCATCTCTGATTTTATACACTAGATGCTCCCACATATTCCACTCTGATCATCCAATGTATGTCTTCTGTCACCTGCTGGTTAACAACTGATGGGAACTGGTTGACAATACATTGCACCAATTTGACTTTGCTGACATTGAGCTGATATATCTTCAATCAGACACATAATCCAGTAGACTTTCCCATGTGTCTTCCTTGTAATCTAAGGCAACACACTTTTTTGTCACTCTTCTTTTTATTTGGTGACATCATCTTCAGCCAGTGGGAGTCCTGTTGATTGTCATCAAACTGTATATCGGTTGCCTGCACTTTCTACATTTGCTTAACCTTGCTTGCATACTAGTTATAGGCTTACTGATTGACAACAACACATTGGCAACACAATACTCACTGGTCACAACTTATTGGTTGGCATACCATACCGGTCTCCAATACTTACTCACCAGTTAACTCCAACTTGTAACATATTGGTTGACATCCCATACTTACCAATGACAGGATATACCGGTAACATCAATGAAAACACAATACCGGTTGACATCAATGACAACGCAATGCCAACAATCTCTCCCTTTGGCATTGATTTCAACACATGTAGTATCTGGTATATTATTGATTTCCTCTCCCACTTTGACACAATGACAAAGGGTGATGATAAAACATTCTATCGGTCACAACTTACCCTTTGGCCATTTTACTCTTTATCTTCTCAACCAACAATACTTGAGATAGAAGGCCCATACACCATCTCACACCAATTGTATATACCTATTTGATACCAATTGTAGAAAAGTGTTTTAGTTAATTTTACTTACCTATTGATCAGGCTACATCTCCTCCCCTTTGATATGCAAAAAGTTATTTTGACACCATTTTGCTAATACCAATTTGATATCACTTGTATATTCTCTGATACCAAATGTATGTTCTCCCCCTGTGCAGGTAACCCTCCCTCTTTGGCCAGCATATGGTTCAAAAATCAAGGGATGTAAAGTTGTGAACTCCCCTTAAACCATAGATATCGGGTCTTCTTTGTCTATCAAGTTCTAGACGGGGGCTCCAATCTGCACCATGTACTAGTTGAGTTGAGTGTATAAGTGATCTACTGATGATCTTCCAGCTCCATGATATCCATCACAACTTATGACATGACCTTACATGACCAAAATGCCAAACCACATCACTATCATGTCAATTATCAAACCGATTGGTCCATAATGATGCAAGCACATGAAATCAACTACCAGACCAATACATTGTCACTCATGACATTCCAATGTTGCCTGAGACATAATTTGTTCACTTCAAGCCACATGAGTCACCGCAGAGATCATAATCTGCAATACTGGTTAGTGTCCATATCGATATCATACTATACATACCGGTTTGCTATACTGGACTAACCCTCTCCACCAGAACGTCTTATCCATTAGCCTTTGTATTCTTGTGTCAAGAGTCTCTAATCCCGATTTCAATTTGAACAATACATTGACACATGCAACAGTAATCCATCTCTCATATGTAGATATGTAGTCAAGGAAGCAACTACACATACTGTCATCTCATCTTCTTCCTTATACCGGTGACAACCTGTCCTGTAATTTTCCTTTTCAAATTTGGGGGTGAATGATATGATCAATATGTAACTCCCCTTGAGTCTTGCATCTCCGTTAAACCTTAGGAGATATCACTTGTGTATTGGATGCACAGTGTTGGTCCATGGTTCTACTCTCTTACTTCTTTCTCTATACCTGCTTGATCTCCCTTCTCTTCTCATTTGTAGTCTTTGGAGCAATGTTGGCCTTCTTTTGCTGATTGGTCCTTGCTCTACAAAATTCTGCAACATGACCAGAAGCATTGTTGTAGAAACATACTGTGTTCATGCCAACTAGATGATCATGGGGTCTTCCATTAATTTGACTTGTTCCTCTTCTCCTAATCATGCTTGTGTAGCCAACTACTAAAACTGGTGGATTTCTCGATCTCCCAGAAATACTTCTCCTTTTGTTCCATGTCGGTCTTTGATTCTCATACATTCTATTATCTCTTCCATGTTGACCATAGTTGCTATACCTTGCAATTTTATTGGAAGAGAAAGTGGAAGGGCTGCCATATGTTTGGGGCTTCTTCTTTCTACATTCATGACTTCTATGGCCAAATCCATTGCATCTTTGACAAACTAAATTATTGTTCCTAGGAAAAACATTTTGTCTATTCTTAGACCTCATTTTGCATTCATCTGCTCTATGACCATAATCCTTGCATAAAAAACAATAACAGGAGAAGGAGGGCTTACAACTTCCAAATTTATTTTGCCAAGCATGAGGTGATCTTATCGGCTTGGTTTCTCCATTTATACTTCTCTAGGGATTGTTCTTGGGAACAACAACATCTCTTTGTCTTCCATTGACAAAAGGTCTTCTAGGCTGTCTTCTTATGTTCCCATTTCTGACGAAGCCACCTTCACACAACTTTCCTTTTTATTTTGGATCAACATTATTTCTCCTTGCAGCACCAATCTTCATCCTCATGTCTTCACCGGTTGTAGTCAGGCCTATCTTCCTTCTTGGAGCATTTCTGACAGTGAAGGTTTGTCCTTTGTTGTTTCCATTTGTAGAGACAAACATAATCTCTTTATTGGAGACATCCTTGCTTGTGGAGCACATACCAGTATAGAATCCTAATCCACCGGTATCCTTGGAGTGTTTTTGTTTATTCAGTTTTTTGTCCAAGGCTTCAGTGTTGCCATCATACCGGATCGTCACCTTGAGCTCGTCCTGGCATTTCTCAAGGTCTTTCCTGAGTTTCTCCATTTCACCTATTAGCTTCTGACATTCTTTGTCTTTTGTCTCCACTTATAGCTCCAACTCCTCACATCTTCTCTTCTTGTCATCAAAAAATAATTTTAATTCATCAGTCATTTCTTTGGATTCCTCTAGTTGAGTTGTCAACATGCATATATTTTTATTTGAATCTTCAAGGCATGTTCTCAACTGGTTGCATTCTTCATGAACTGATTTTTTGTAATTCTTAAATTCATTCCTAACATTTTTAGCTCTTCTAGGGCGCTTACCAGTTCACCTTCAAGATCAACTTGAGCCTCAACTTATTCTTCATCATCTTCATCACTGCCAAACACATCTTGCTAGTGGGATTAACTGTGCTATCCCTTTTTGATGTGTGCATCTCACCTTTTGTATCTTGAGCCATGAAGAGATGGGTTTCCTCTTCATTATTGCTGCAATGATTGACTGATATGTCTTCATCATCTATACATATATTTGTTCTATTGATCTTCTTGCTTTCACAAACTGGTTTTGTAGTGCTAGGTTCATTACCAAAGAATTTCTTCAATCTGTCCCACAAGCTCTTTGCTGATTTGCATCTGTCCACCTTTGAACAAACATCATCGGAAAGCCCATTGAGTATAGATTTCATAGCTTCAACATTGCACATAGATCTTCTTTCAGCTTCAAGACTGGTGGAAGGGCTAGCAGGACTAGAAGAGCTATTTACAACTGACATCCAGACATCATACCCTAAAGAGGATAGGTAGACTTCCATCCTACAACTCCTAATGGAAAAGTTTGACCCATCTAACACTGGAGTAGGGGTTGACACAAAATTGACCATTGTGTTCACAAACTAGAATCTACCCAAACTAGAGAAATCTTTTCTAATCGGGAACCTAAGCTCTGATACCAATTGTAGAACACAAGATACCACTGAGAGGGGTGGGGGGGGTGAATCAGTGGTTTTCAATAATCTTAACCTTTTATACCTAAATGTGTGAACCGGTTAGGAGTTTAAACACTAAGTGAATCTATTGGTGAGATAGGGGAAGACATCAAGATGCAAGAACACACAAATACACATCACATAGCACCGGATGTACGAGGAAAACCCAATGTGGGAAAAACCTCGATGAGAAATGCTGCTAGAGTCTACTACTCCAATCCAGCCTCACAAATACAATTGTTACAATTTTTAGGGCACCAACCCAAGGAGCACCAACCCTTGCACCGAGCACCAACTCAGTGATTACAATGAATGCTAACAATAAAAAAGTAATAACTTGGTTACAAAAGAATTATGTACCTCTCACAATCAAATCACTCTACCAGTTCAACTCTTCTCAACCGATGTTCCTCTACTCTATTTTCTACTGGTTCTCTGCTCACACTGATCCTGCTCTCCTTCACTCTCTGCTGCAACCTTACCTGTTGAGTCCTCTTTCTGTTGCTCTACCTCTTTCCCGCCGGTTCACTTTTCTCTGATCTCTACCGATTCTCTGCTCACACTAACCCATTGCAAATTGTCACTACCGGTTCGCTTGACTGCTACACTCTTTGTAGGTCACCGGTCACTCTAACCTTACCGGTTAAACCCCTCTTAATCCCTCTTGCCAGTTGTACCTCCACACACACTCAGTCGTTTATGATCTTCCACAGATTACACTTGGATTGATTAACTCTTTGTTGCACTCTCACACTTTGCTCTTCAATATCCAACACCTCATCATCTGGTAGCATCAATTATCTTCAATCTTCAGCCTGCCTATATATCCATCAATCTTCCCGCCAAAACTGAAAATCAAACCTTGGTGCGCTTAGGGTTTCTTCTATCGACATCATTCATATCAAATTATATCTGATCTTTTCTGGGGATTGACAACCTGCAATAAATCAAATAACACACCATCTTCTGATCCTTCCGGTGCATATTTACTATACTTAGTAGTCTACAACCTGTTTGTTGGACTTGACCTTGTCAATCACCATAATTGATCTCATAGTTGCCTTCACCAAATCCGATCTGCATCCACATAGCCTGCATCGATTATCACACCATAGATCTTCACCTTTCGATCTATATCAAGCCGCAAACCTCTATAATCAACCCGTGATTCTCAAAGTCTTCATTTAATGTCGATCGACTCTGCAACTACCTCGCTGAAGCACTCTTCACCGACCTCTGCAAGCTTACCACCTGGTGTCCACATGTCATCTTTGTCGGCGTCCAACTTAGTAGAGTCCACTGTGTCAGTTCAGGCTTAGTCACCGACCATAACACACAACTGATGTATACTTCATACTGCCTATCTTCTTACCTTACCAATGATGCACTAACCGGTCAACCTTCAAACCATGAAGTCACTTGTTCTACTGGTGGGATCACATTAGCTTGGTCATAAACATGCCAAATCTTAGCATATATTTAGAGTGAGTCACCATACACATCTTCATCCGATGAGAGCCTTTCACCTTGCCTCTTTGATATCTTGTTGGTTGACATCCTTATCGGCTGATTACACTCTCGTTTGCATACTGGTAACATCCTTGATGACACCATTCCATCAATCTTCAATTATCTCCATCTATGGCAACACCAATCTCCATCTTCATCTCATTGTAACTCCATGTATGCTATGCCAAACCTTTCCTTTCTTCTTCATTTGACTAGTTCTCCTCTCAACTAGTTTGTCAAAGTGACAAACTTATCACTCCTTACTCTTCCTCTTCCTATCCTGATAGCTCATCATGCCTTCACTTTTTGATCCAATGTTCATCTCTAATTTATACACTAGAGGCTCCCACATATTCCACTATGATCATCCGGTGTATGCCTTCTGTCACCTGTTGGTTAACAACTGATGGGAACCAGTTGATAATACATTGCACCAATTTGACTTTGCTAACATTGAGCTGATACATCTTCAATCGGGCACATTACCCAATAGACTCTACCATATGTCTTCCTTGAAATCTAAGGCAACACACTTTTCTGTTAGTCTTCTCTTCATTTGGTGACAACATCTTTATTTGATGGGAGTCCTGCTGATTGTCATCAAACTGCATACCGGTTGCCTGCACTTTCTCCATTTGCTTAACCTTGCTTGCATATTGGTTATAGGCTTACCGATTGACAACAACACATTGGAAACACAAAACTCATTGGTCACAACTTATTGGTTGGCATACCATATCGGTCTCCAATACGTACTCACTAGTTAACTCCAACTTGTAACATACCGATTGACATCCCATACTTACCGGTGACAGGCTCTACCGGTAACATCAATGACAACACAATACCGGTTGACATCAATGACAACAAAATGCCAACAAGCAGAGTGTTGTCCTTGGTTCATTAGTTCACTCTCGATCGATATCTTTGGCTCTTCGCTTTTGCATTCTAGTTTGGGGTCTAGATTACGTCATTATTATCATCCACTAGGGTCTCGACTTGCATGGTCACTTTTATCATCTCAGTTGGTAGTCATCACCTTAGTTATCATCATCTTGGTTCTTGCATCGTCACTATCGTCCATTATCACCTCTTGTCTCCCAATTTGCGTCATCATTGCCTTCTTCCTATGTTATCAATCTGAACATCAACCATCCAAAATCAAACATCAAAATTCATCCTCTTTCCAACTTCATCAAACATCGGTCCCCATCCTAGTCTAAGTTGGTCATTCATCCTATTATGAGCTTTGGTCTATTGTACATTCTCATCTTTCATCTCTCCAACTCATCAACTAATCGTCATGTTGCAATTTTATTATGATGAGTCTGGTCGTCCTTCATTTTCTTCCACTTCACCCTATGTCGATGATGATGAGGGTATGGTTGATCAACCTGATGACATAGATGTCCAAGTCATGTCTCAATCCTACTATGATGAGTATGGTCATCCCTCATTTTCTTCCACTTTAGCCTATGTTGATGATGACGAGGGTATGGTTGATCAACCTGATGAGACAGATCTCCTAGTCATGTCGCAATCTTATCTCACTTCTCCATCCAATTATAATCTTCCATCCTATCTCAATCCTTCATCTAATCCTAATCCGCCATCATTTGTCACACAAGCTGTGACTGAGGGCATGAATTACACAATGCCATTATCATTTGTGCCCCCACTCGTCCAATCAGTGCCATAAGTGGTCAGTGCCCTGCAATATCAACCTCAAGTGACATCACAACATGTTGTTTCACAACCGTGATTCGATTATCTACAGACATCGACTTCATCCATCATTATGATGAATATTCATGAACAAGCACGTGGCACCAGTCACAATCCTTCATCTTACCTCAATCCTCCACCATCCACTTCCTTCTATCTCAGTCCACCATCCACTACATCTTATCTCAATCCACCACCTTCCCTTCCAACTCCCACATCTATCATTCCTCTCCCACTTCCTACCACCATCGAAGACCTTTCATCCATTGAGATTATTTCCTCGCAATCCCCATCACCTACTCCTATCATCATTCACACTCAAGCTAAGGAACCTCTCATTCTTCCATCCAGTCCATCCACCCAATTCATTGAGCCTTCCATCATTCCATCCACTCTATCTATCCTAGTTGCAAAACCTCTCGTCCTTCCATCTACCCTAGTTGAGGAACTTCTCGTCCTTCCATCCACTTTAGCTATTGAAGAACCTCTCATCCTTGCATCCACTCCATCTCCCCCAGCAGAAGAAACTCTCATCCTTCCATCCACTCCATCTCCCCCACTTGAAGAACCTCTTGTTCTTCCATCCATTCCAGCTATCCTAATTGAATAACCTCTCGTCCTTCCATCCACTCCATCTCCCATAGCTGAAGAAGCTCTTGTTCTTCCATCCACTCCATCTTTCCCAATTAAAGAACCTCTCGTCCTTCCATCCACTCCATATCCCCCAATTAAATAACCTCCCATCCTTCCATCCACTCCAGCTACCCCAATTGAAGAACCTCTCGTCCTTCCATCCACTCCAGCTATCCCAATTGAAGAACCTCTCATCCTTCCATCCACTCCATCTACCCAAGTCACTGAATCTTCCATCGTTCCACCCATTCCATTTGAAGAGTCTACCCACTCACCTCTTGTCACACTATCTATACTAATCCCATCATTCCAAGATCTTATTCGAGAGCATGTTGAAAATTTTATTGATCCAAGTCAAGATCCTACTATTCCATCCCCTTCATCTCAAGGTCCCCTCTCATCCCCTCTTCCAAGTCAAGATCCTCCCATCCCATATACTCCACCTCTTGATACTCCATCTCCTATCCAAACCATCCCACTACCATCACTCTATCGCCTTGGTTCACTTACATTCATCCATGGCAGTTCCCTCGCAACAAAAGAACATCTCATATACACCACCCATTCTCCTCCATTTGATAAAGGACTCACATCTTGTTACCCAGAGAACAAGTATCCTACTTTGAATAAAATGCTCAAAAAAATGAACTATCAAGGAAAAGGCTTAGGCCTACATGAGAAAGGTACTTTAGAGCCCATCAATGTCAAAGCACATCCATGATCTCATGTTCTCGATTGCATATCCCAAGGCACTTCATCCAAAAATGTTGGTATAACTAATGCAAAATCCAAGTATACTTCAAAACACACCATTGCATCTCCCCATTGTTCTTCCAAATTATTTATCACCATCCCCCCTCCTCCACCATACAAAGCTAAAACAACCATCCATCTTCCTCCTTCATCCTTTAAATCCATTTTGGGTCCCTATATCCCAAAAGCTACCTTCATATATCCCCCACATGCTAAATCCGTTTTGGGCCCTTATATCCCAAAATCCCATCCTCCATCTTTTCATACTCATCCCTCCTTAGACAAATACACTATCTTCATCACCCATCATAAACATCCTATTCCTTTCATTCCTAGTTAGGATCAACAAAGGTACATGTCCTCACATTCCATCCAACATCCTACCTCCATCACTTCACCCATATTCCCTCCATCTCCTCCATGTTCGCACACTCCTTCCAATGCTACTCGTAGCAATTTGGATACCAAATTACAAATGCATAAAGCTAAACATCCACAACAATACGAAGATGACCATGTCCACTCAAAAAGACATGCTCCCACAAAGAAAAATCTGATGCAAAAAGGCAATGAATCTCAATGGCTGCAAAGGCCCACCAAAGCAAAAGCAAAAACAATGTGGATCCCAAAGCAAAAAGAAACAATGCATCCAAAAGAAAGATCTCTAACGACATCCCAAGTTGCTAGTCCACTAGCTAAACATTCTCCCCCTCCATCTCCTAAATCTATTTTGGGTCCCTATATCCCAAATCTCCCTACAATAATTCCTCCATCCTATTCACGTGCTACATCCATCTCTCCTCTGCTCATTCCACATCCCCACAACATGTGCCAATGTTGGTCCTGACAACATCCCCCCATCACACTCACTTTCCCTCATTTCATCCAAACACTTGCCACTACCATATCCCTTACACCACATATATCACCCATGAAAACCATCTAATCCAAGCCTTTACATAATTTGTTCAGTCCCAATAAAGTTTTACCAACATCTGATGATCACTCCAAACTCCTACTACTTTGATATAGAACTTAATGCTTGAGTCCTCCATCCATCTTATCTTCCAATTCCATTTTTCCCCATCCACCTCCATCCATAAATTTCCACCCAAAAATCAGAAATTTCCAACAACAAAAAAAAGAAGTAAAGAGAAAAATTCGTCCAATGGTGAAAAATTGGCAAACAGGTGCCTTGGACAAGTACCGTGATGAAAACCTGGTAAACAAGCGTCATGCATAATTCCCCTCATCCTTTTTCTCTCCACACTTGGGGGCAAGTTCTGTGGGACATCTGGTCATTTCCTCCTCCATTTCCATCTACCTACCATACCAATCATATCCAATCCATTTCACTTCCTCCATCTCCCTTGGGATCTTGATACAAACAAAAGGCCACTGTGTATACATGCTTTGGACACCTCTTCGTTTCCACTTCCCCATCACACTTTTTCTTCATAGTCCTTATTTACCCATCGCCCTATCTTCCATTAATTTCCCTTAATATTCCTATCCTCTGGTCAGTTATCTTATCCTATCCATCCATCCACCAACCCTTATCTCCTAGTTCCTCTCCTAATTGTCATCTACCTCCATCCCTTCGTCCCTCATCCTTTCATCTCCCAACCACATCCACAATGCTTCCATCTCCAAATCCTTGTCATCCTATCCTCCATCTTTTCATCCCTCTTCTCATATTATTACATCGCCTCTTACATCCATTGTCATTGGTATCTAGCTTTAGGCCACCCCTTCACTATCCAATGCCATTCATCCAACCAATCCATATGCTCCTCGCAATCCTATCCATTTTCCTTAGCTATCCAAAAATCATTTATGCTAATCGAATCATCGGATCACTTCCTTGGTCTTGTTCCCAACCTTGTTGCACGCCTTGATTGCAATCCAATATTTCATCATCAGGATGCATCATTCCCAATCATCGTCCTCAATCTCTCATCGCTTTTCCTCTTGTCTGGGGCAACATCAGGCCTATCCTTGGGTCTTCTTCCATCATCTATATCTCTTGTAAATCTTGTATATAGGTTTTGTTGTACATAGCTGTGTGTTGGTCCAGTCCTTCGAGATCATATCTATCAGCTGGATCTTCAACAATCATCTTTTTGCATCTTGGTCATCATGATCCTATCAGATCCCTTTGTCGATCATCATTAATCTTTTATCTTGGTGTTGTTTTGAGATGTATCCTTCTCACCAACACCCATACTTTGTCTTATACATGATGTATCCTTCCTGAAACTAGATGTTTTGATCTATCTTAGTCCTATACATAATGTATCATTCCTGAAACCAGGCGTCTTGATCATTTTTGTCTTATACAGGAGGTACCCTTGCTAAAACCAAACATCATCAAATCCAATCAATCATCCTTTGACAAAAGATATTTGAGGCCCTCATGTTAGCTTTGATTCTTTTTTAATCTTTTTCTTTTTCTTTTTAAGCTCCTTGGGTCATGTTTCCTCTTGGTCGCCACGATCCTTTATATCACGATGTTCTATGAATAACAAGGCTCAGGGTGTGATCTTGTTTGTTTTTCTTTTTTCTTGGCGTGTCTTTCAGATGTGTTCCTTGTTGTACCCTCATGAGGTCTCTGTTATCTCATGTTACATTGGGGAATATCTTTTTCTTGGGGTTCTTCTAGCATTGTTTCCTGCAGGGTCTTTGTAACTCTGTGTGGTGCTAGATTAGCCTGTGTGTTTGTTTATATGTGTCAGTCCATGCATTGGCTATGAAATTCCAACTTGCTTCATCATACCTTGGTGACTCACATACATTGCTAAATCAAAATAAGTGCTACATGACATCATGTTTTGCAAGTGCTCACGCTCCATGATGTTTCCATCTTCATCTCCACTGCATTCGCATTATCTCCTCCTCCTATGCTTCTTGCTTTCCATCCTGTCTGCTGGGGCAATGTTTCTTTCGAGATGTTGCCAGGTCCTTTATCCCCATGCACCCTCTCGAGGGGGCATCCCTACACATTCCTTCATTTGCCCGAGGCATTTTATCGCTCCTTTCTTGATCGTGCCCTTCCTTTTTCTTCTCTTGCAAGTGTATTATTATCTTTGCACCGACACTATTCTAGTGTCACCGTGAATAGGGGTAAAATGTAGGCACTTAAATTTGGCTAATCAATTTAGTCAAATTTATTTCCTTTAGCCATTTAATTAATTAAATATCTTAATTAATTAAGCCCATCCCTTGAATTAATTAATCTAATTAATTAGTTCCCCCCTTCCAATCCCTTGAATTAATTAAATTAATTAATTAATTCCCCCTTTCCAATCCATGAATTAATTAATTTCTAATTAATTAATACCCCTCTCTAGTCTTTTTAATTAATTATTTAAACATGTCACATGTCTCCTAACTTCTAACTACCTAACTAACCCTCATTTAACCTAACCTTCAATCTAACTCATGGGTTCTAACCTATCTCCCCAAACTAACCTTATCCTATCCCTTCTAACCTCCCACACATGTGTGCACATCCTAACCAATTCCTAATTTTGGGGAAAATATCTTATTTTGGGTGGCCTTTTCCAAAATGGATCCTTAGGGACACATGTCACTCTTCCTATTTTTGGGTGGCTTTGCCCAAAATAGACATGTGTCAATGAGGATACATGTCACTCTTCCTATTTTTGGGTGGCTTTGCCCAAAAGAGACATGTGTCCATGAGGACACATGTCATTCCTTTTCCATCTAGTTGAGCCACTTGTCCTTTTTTGGAGGACAAGTGTCTCCTCTTCACCTCCCCTTCCCTTCCTCATCTTGCCTACTTAATCCCTCCATTTTTAGACCAAATCCTCTCAAGATCCACTTTCACTCAACCATATCGTTACTTTGCCGAAATTATCACTCAACTCACACTTCATCTTTTATCACTCATCATTCATCATTTTGCATCAACATCATGGAGCAATATCGAGCATCCGAAGCTACGTCATGAGGACACATCCAATCATGAAATAATCAAATTAAAGCGGAATTATGGTTTGCATTGTTTATCATTTTGTTCTCCATTTTAGTTTTATCGTTCTAATCTTGAGGTGTATGATGTTTTGTGTTTTCTTGATTGATTAGCTTGCTTTTTGGTCCTTAGTATTCACACATACATTTTTCATCGCACAAGAGATCAAATATATTGCATTAGTCAAGGGACTCCTAGAGATTCAAGGGGTTGAATATACACCCGGTGGTTACTACACACTACATGAGGGATTACATTGATCCAAATGATTATGATTGCTATAGTGGGGTTGGTTGTATGTCCTGATGGGTGAGGCACTCATATGCATGGAGGCCTTACTCATGTTATTCGTGAGATGGAGGAGCACCACATTGTATTTGTGTGGGGGCGGAGCATGCTCACACATCTCTACGATCACTTAGGGGAGTATGTATGTTATGAGGGTACGATCTTGATGACTTGCACATTTCTGCAAGTATGGATGTTTGAGCATATATCATGCACGAGGCCTGCAAGATTCCTTGTCGATATCTCCTTTGATGAGCCTCGAGCGCATACATATCCATGTAGTATAACATGGTGGAGAGGATATTTTCTATATTGGAGAGTTGTGATGGACCATCTATAGCTTGTCGATATCATATGGAGGCCATATCGACACATGCATGTTTGAGATAAGTAGCATATTCAGTTATGACAGATGCAGTGTCTGTCAAATGGAGATTCATCATAGTTACTTCATCGTTTGGTTTTACTATGATAGAGTGATGAGACATTTCAATCTAGTGCACAACTATCCCATAATAGTGTCGACCTACATACGACACTCTCAGAGTGTCGCGAGATAAGGGGCCTTACCCATATCTATTGTTTGGTGTGGAGCCTGATTAGTCTCCAAGTGGGAGATTGTTGATATGTGGAGACTGATCATGCAAGTACTGTACACTCATTATGTATCATTGACTGTATCATGCAAGTATTGATCATGCGACTTAAATTTTATTTGTCATTTTTTGTTGAAAAACTGACACTGAAAAAACCCCTAAAAATAACTGACTTTGAGTGTTGCCCTAAAAATTGCTTGTTATAAGCGGTTGGAATGTAAAAAGGCATGGTAATGGTGTTGTACTAATTTACTGGATAATAAGAAAAGATTGGATGACTGTGTTTTGTAGATGTAGCCCATCTCGGGTGAACTACATTAAATCTTTGTGTTATCTATGTTATGTATTTTTCTTCATCTTTTGTGTTTGTATCTGCATAAATTGTTAATTTGTATTTGCTTCAGATCTGCCTAAACCCTAACACCTACAATACAAGATGTAGAGATTATAGATGAGGAGGAGAGGTGGGATATACCAGCTCCATTATTTGAGGATGATGTTGGTGTGTTGGGTGAATATTTTGTCACTAGCGTACTAATGACAAAACATAAAATTCACACAATGCTATGCTAAGAAATTAATCTCTCCTCTCATCAAGGGGAGGTTCCCTATGAAATTTCTCCTCTAATTAATAAGAAATTAAATTTGTGGGTTGGTGTTGGGCATATAACTCTCTTTTTTCAGAGTTTATTTATTCTCCCTTCACCTAGTTACAATTTCTCTACCTCTTCAGATACTTAAAGAAAATAACTATTAGTCTAACAAACTACACAAAGAGTTACTTTTAAGCAGCACAAAGTCTCCTTTATGATAACACTAATTCAAACTGATCATTACAAATTAAACAATTAGAAACTCAGCTCAAAGCTCAAAGCTCAAAGTCTTCAAGTATAGATTTCTAATCTATTAAACTACAAATAATCGCAACAATACAAAGCTTACTACAAGTCACTTATTTTATCAGCAGATTTCTCAAGTATGCTAAGAGCACAAAGTCTATTGGCAAGATTTGAGAGCTCTCTAACCACGTAGCAATATCTTAAAGATCAAAGAAGTAAAGGTAATATGTATTCAATGGACATAGGAACATTAAATAATATAAACAACTTTCTTTATACAACACAAAGTTTGCAATCAACAAAACTGTTTTCTTTATTTATTTGATTGAATTTTAACCATAAAAGCCCAAAGTCTTAATTGGGATAAAAATCCAGCAGAGTTTTTCTAAGCATGAAAAAGATTAAAATATTTACAAAAAGGTCCTCCTTATATAGGAAAAGAAGTTGAGAAAAAGGTGGGCACAGTCGACTTGTTCAACCGTACAATCCCATTTTACTACAACTACTACATAAAGAAAACGTGCAGCTGCACAAAAATTGACAACATCTATTGGTGCAGCTGCATAAAGAAAGAGTGTTGAAAGAGGGTACTTCATTCTTGATTCTCTTCTTCATTGGATTTCTAGAAAACTTTGAATTTAGCAAGGATGGCTTTGACCTCTGCTTCATTCGGCATCAAGGTAGAACTTGTGATGATTTGGACGTGGGACATTGCATCTTGAATCTTCACCTATTTCTTTTTAACATCCTTCAACATGGATGTGAGGACTTCAAAGCTGACTTGAATTTCTAACAGTTTATCAAAGGTATCAAGTGAGAAATCATGTCCCGTGCATTGGTCCATCAAGGAAAGGAATTCCTGTGTGACGACTTCAGTAGTGACAAGATTTTGATCACTATCATATAAATAGCAAGAGAGATCACCAACTTTAGAAAAAATAAGGTCAACCTCATCATCACCTTCTTTCTTCTCCCAGTCCAACTCTGCAATCATTAACTTCATTGTCTCTTGTTTATGAGACAATAATGACAAGATCTGAATGTACTTCTCCCTTGTGGGAATTACCTTGATCTCAACCAGGACATCTATCGTGAAATCCTCCATTTTGCTCCACAAGGTAGTGCTTTTCACAACTTCCTCAATTTCCTATGATAAAGAGGTTTTGAGTCTTTGCATTCAACATTGGATCACTTCATAATCAGACAATAGTTCCACTGTTGAGCTCAGAAGATGAGAGCCTTCTGACCTTAGCCACGAGATCCATTCGTCCATGACCCGACCTTTAGCTCCTACCTGTTCAATCTTTTTGAGAGCTTTGGTGTCTATTGATGATCTTATAGGTTCAACCTCTTGAGAAGATTGTGTTACCTTTAAAAGGACGTTGGTCAATTGTTCACACTTCTGTTTCAAGACATTTTTCTCATCCCTCTCTTGATCCAATCTTCTCAATAAAGAATTAAGGGCTGTCTGAGAATCTAATTTCACACTCTCATGTGTTTCCACCCCGAGCTCTACAACCTGCATGGTATAATCTTCTGATTGTATGTTGCCTTTGTCCTTGTCTGATGATGGCACCATAACTTCAGCATATTTCCTCTTGGAAGTTGGGTCTACAACCACCCGAGATAGTGTCTTTGGCTTTTTTGTTCCCTTAGGCTTTGGAGGAACTAAAAGTTCAAAGTCAAATTCATCAAGAGATATTACCTGTTTTTTCCTCTTAGGGGCCCCTACTTCCATCCAAGGGGGTAGTTCTGGATTGGATGATGGAGTAGTAGCTCCTTGCTGACTTGGGTTGAAGATTCAGGGGTAGGTTGACTGGAACTTGGAGCAGTTGTGAGTGTTACTGATGGTGCTGATATTGAAGCATTTAGTGGAACATTTGTTGCTGCTACCTCTTCAATTACAGGTGGGAGAGTCGAGGGTGCTGTGAGTGTAACTTCAGCACTTACCAATGGAGGAATTGATGTGATGGTGGTAGTAGTGGCGGGTAAATCTACCGAAACCTATTCTGCAAGTGCATCTTGTAAGGTTTCATTAAAATCCATCATGGTGGACTCAAAAGTAGATGAAGGGATATCATCTAAATTAGAGAAGTTGGTTATTGTAAAAAAATGACCAACGGTCTCTGATTATGTCATGCCCATACTTAGCTCTCCATCCTCATGAAAATCTTCATCCTCTTGGTCAGAGTCAGAGTCAGAGTCAATAGAATGGATGATTACCTACGAAGTAATCGGGGCATCAACTTCAGATGGATGTGATACTTCCTCTGCTTGTACTTCCTCATGTTGAGGAATTTCACTTTCTTTGACCTCTTTCCCTTTCTAGCTTCACTAGTAGGCGGTTGTTCTGACTCCTTCATCACTGCTTCCTGTGGTGCGGATGATGATTCACCCTTCTTCGACCCTTTAACTGTAAATTTGATTTTGGGCCCTTTACCTTTCGATTGTATCACAGTAGCTGAGAATAGTTCTTGTGAGTCTGCCCTGCTCTTTTTTCTTCTTTCAGTCGTTGTTGTCTTGCCCAATGGACCATCACTGTTGTCATCATCTCCTGAACTAGTGGGAAGCTGTTTCATCCTTAGATTCTTTTTTAACAACCAAGCATTGGTGTTTGCTAAGATGGGAGAGATCCTTTGCGTAATGGACTTGCTTTCCTTCTTTGACCATTGCACAAGTGGAAGTGGGAAGTCTGCAATCTTCTTCTCATAATAAACATGGTCCACTATGTCATCTGTGTCTTCCATAGTCATTGGGATCTTAGCTAGATCTAGATTTTCAATTTGTTCTAGAGTAAGGCGGTTGAAATCCATCCTTCTTATATCCTCCTCATTCTGACAATCCTCCCAAACATCCTCAAACCTGTAAACATGAGTGTAAGTCCTTTTGAGCTTGCTCTTTATACCCCGAAAATCAAAATCGGTTCGGGCCTTGAACCTTCTCATGGTATTCCACTGTATTTCTTCCTCCATATTTTTGGCACTGAATACTTGCCAATTGACTTTGGGAATTTCAGCCCAGTCTTATGTGCTTGTGATTGTTTCTCATGCACATTAATCAGTTGTCTACACAACTCCATAAGAATGATTTTGTCTGAAGGGAACCTTGGAAGAATGAAGGGCTCACTTGAGAAACATCCAATTCGGATATAGGTGAATGTGGGAAACTGTAGAAATACGCACCCAAAATGAGACACCCTGCTGTAAGCGGCCTCTCGTATTCTTCTCTTCTCCAGGCCTTTATCAAAAATGCACTTCCATACAACAAAGAAGGCATCATTAACCCTCATGTAATGATTATCTTGATTTTTGATAGTTAGCTGGTCATAGTACTCCCAAACGGGCACCACTCTTCTGTCACCCTTGGTTGACAAACCTGGATATTGCCTCATTGAAGCAGCTGCGTAAACTAGGTATGAGGTCATATAAAACTTTAGTGTTTGACCTCTTTCAATTGGGTGCAAAGCGCATCACTGATCTGTTCTCCCCAATCAATTCTTGCAGCTCCCTTTCTAATTATATTTATGTAGTAAGTCATCCAACTTTGGAAATAATGAGAGTCCTTTAATCCTCTCACTCTGGATAACATGGTGACCATGTCGTTATATTCCTCATTAAAATCACTCTTGTGGAAAGACTTAGGCCATCGTGAGGTGAGGGAAGTTCTTGCAGTAGAGAGATAAACAATATTGATTACTTTTTTGCATTTATCCTCATGTTTCTCATAGTACTATTGAGCACTCTCTTGAGAAATATCAGCTACTTCTTCAACTGATGAACCTTTAAAGACATTATTGAAGAATACACTGTCTAGAGTCATGATGACATTCTGATTTTCATCTTTCACTTGCCTTGTGCTTGGATCAAAGTGATCAACTATTGCCAGTACAAATTCAAGATCATGAGCCACAACTGGGAAAGATGCATACTTATGCAGCTCATATTTGATTAAACTGGTTAGACGTGCAGGAGCCCTTTGAACCCGATCAACAAATTCCTGCATATCAACATGCCCAATTTCGGTGTCTCTGATCTCCTTAACATTTGAGTTCACTGAAATCTCTGGGTACAGATTCAAGTACCTATCATACTTGTATTTCATCTTTTTTTATGATGCTTTACTTGGAGAAGGTTGTCCTGAGGAAGACTCGGGTTTGTTGTGAGAGAGATTTGACATTTGTGCACAATGATTGCATTCAACACTGGTGATTAGCTATTCATCATAATCAAAATCAAATTTTCTCAAACGGATCGAAAAACGGGACTCAAAACAGGCTTAGGAGTAAAACTGCCAAAAACAGCAGGTTGGGGAAAAAAGTCCGACCTGCTTCTTTACAAACAAAAATTTGCACATCAGACTTTAAAGTCCAATGTGCAATCTGGAAAAAATCAACCTGCACATTAGACTTTAAAGTCCGATGTGCAATCGGGGGAAAACATTAACACATCGGACTTTAAAGTCTGATGTGCAGGGGAAAACTTACAACTAGTTCAAAGGGGAAAGGTATCTGGTTGACATGTTGGGTTTTAAAACCCGACATGTCAACCTACTCCCCTCCGCATATCGGATTTTAAAGTTTGATATGCAAAGTTCAAGATCCCGCATATTGGACTTTAAAATCCGATATGCGGAGAGACTTTTCTTCAGCTGCACATCGGACTTTAAAGTCCGGTATGCAGCTTTAGAAAGGGGACTTTCGGAGGGCAATCGGGTTTTTAAGTCTGATTGTCCTTTGAAGCAAGGGAGACAATTAGACTTCAAAATCTAATTGTCTTCCGAAGGAGAAACCCGAGAAGAAAAGCAAAAAAAAAAAAAAAGGAAAACAAAAAAAATGAAAACCTGGAAAAGAAACCCGAAAAGACAACAAAAACCTACCTCTTCCGCTATGCTGATCGAAAAATCCGATGGCGAGCAAAATCTGAGGAGGGCGTGCAGAGAAAAAGGAGGAGTGTGCACGTGAGACAAACAAAACGAAAACTAAAACGCGAGAATTAACTTAAAAAGCTTTTTTTAAACAAACCCTAATTAGCAATAAATGCGACATTAATACAACTCGCAGACGCAGTTCGGGCTTTAAAGTCCAGACTGCGAGCAAAGACCACCTGTAGTTCGGATTTTAAAGTCCGAACTGCAGGCAAAGACCACCTGCAGTTCAGACTTTAAAATCCGAAATGCAGGCAAAGACCACCTGCAGTTCGGACTTTAAAATCCGAAATGCAGGCAAAGACCACCTGCAGTTCGGACTTTAAAATCCGAAATGCAGGCAAAGACCACCTATAGTTCGAACTTTAAAGTTTGAACTGCAGGCACAAAGACCAACAAATACACACCAGACTTTAAAGTCTGAAGTGTTTTTGGCCAAAAGAACACTGTAGTTCGGACTTTAAAGTCCGAACTGCAAACTTAAGAAACAAGGAAAACAATAAAAACGAAAAGCAAAGAATGAAACGAACTAACCGACCAAGTCGATTAAGCTCTCGCGGAGACCATAAGGTACAAAACAAACCAGTTTCATAGGGTAGCTTCATGATTTTGGTCATGCTGAAATCGAGGACAACAGCTAGCTCTAACTGGGGAACAAGATGCACCACTTGAAGCTTGTAGAATCCAGAACTCCAAGTGCCTGTATCCATTGGGCTATAGAGTCAGACGACGAAAAGACTGAAAAGAAAAGACTATAAAATATGTACTTCCTTTACATCGCTCTCTATTGAGTAAAGAGCTTCAAATGTTCTCTGCTATGTGGTAGTGAGAACGGGGTACCATCTACATATGCAAGTAAGTAGCTATGCTCGCCACATACTTCATTAATAGTAAAGGGACCTTTCCATAAAGAATCAAACTTTCTGTGCAAACCCTTTGGTTCCCTCCTTTTGTCCCATAACAGGACTTGACCACCAATTGCGAAGTCATGGGAAGTTGTTTTCCTATCAAACAATGCCTTCACTTGGCTTTGATGTGCAACAATCCTATCTACCACTTCAGCCCTTGTTTCTTCCAGCTGAGAAAGAAACATAATCCTCTTGTCCAGTGAATCTTGATATGTTTCATCTTCAATGGCCTTGGCGAGCTTTAGTGCTGGAAGTTCCACAGTGATCGGAATCTCGACATTCAACCCATACAAAAGTTGAAAAGGTGACATACAAATTGCTCTTTTTAGAGTTATACGATCTGCCCATAGTGCATCATAAAGAGCTTTATGCCAAATCCGTTGTTTCTCATCAACAAGTTTCCTCATAATAGTAACCAGATTCTTGTTGCTTGACTCAACCTGACCATTTCCTTGCGGATAATAGTCAGATGAGTGTGAAAGAGTAATACTATGATCAAAGCAAAAGTCAATTATCTCATAAGATGAAAAACATGAAGCATTATTAGCTACAATCTTATGAGGAACACCAAACATTGAGACGATGTTCTCCTTTAGAAATTGACAAACCAGCACCGAGGTAGATTGCTTAGTTGGAATTGCTTCCACCCACTTGGTGAAGTAATCCGTTGCTGTGAGGATGTATATGTGACCTGCACTTGATGTTGGATTGACAGGTCCAATGAAGTCCAATCCCCACTGTTTGAAAGGCTCTTCAATTATTACTGGCTTTAGTGGGAGTGCAGCTAGTTTAGGCTTGCCAACAAATTGCTAACATTGCTCACACTTGCAAACCCAACTGTATGCATCTTTAAACAATGTTGGCCAGTAATACCTAGCATGCAAGATTTTGTGTGCGATAACAGGGGCAGAAAAATGTCCTCCACAAGCAAGATCATGAAAAGCTTGAAGTAATCTTACTTGTTGTTGTTTGTCCACGCAGCGCAGGAAATTGCCGTCCAGACCCTTCTTGTATAAACCATTATCCCATAGGACAAAATTCACTGCTTTAAGCTTTAAGGTTCGCTTTTCTTTCCTTGACAGGTGTGCAAGACAATCTCCATATGTTAAGAGATATGCCAGGTCGGAATACCACTCATCAGTAGTGCTAACAAATAGAACATGAGGAAGATCTTGATTAACACCTTCATTTTCAAGCACCACTTCATCTATTGATTTGTTGTCAGCTATCAACTGACATAGACCTTTTCCATGAACCAACTTAGTGGGCTTTATTTCTATATCATATTCTTGAATCTTGGCAACCTAGTTGCCCCTTTTAGTCCCAAACTCTTGTTGCGTCAGAATCGACTTCACAACAGCATCAGGAACAAGGGCAATGATATGCGAATTCAGAATATAAATCTGAAATGTTTAACCGCTTTCACTATGGAAAAAGCATGCTTCTCCATTTCTGAGTATTCCAACTCATGAGCCTTCAGCGGATAACTCATGAACACGATAGGTGATTCCACACCTTCCTTATTTCTTTGCATTAGTATAGCCGAACAAGTATGATCTGATGCATAGCTATACATAATGAATTCTTTAGTATAATCTGGGCATACTAAGACTGGAGCATTTGCCATAGCTTCCTTGATCTGATGGAAAGCTTGCTTCCCTTCAGGAGTCCATTTGAAGAGAGAATTACCTTTCATCATATTGACTATATGACGAGTTTGTTCAACGAAGTCTGGAATGAATCTTCGTAGGAAATTAACTTTTCCGAAGAAAGAATGAACGCCAGTCTTGCTTGTTGGCAAGGAAAGGTCATGGATAGCTTTTACCCTTTCTGCATCAATTTTTATACCTTCTTTCGAAACAATATGCCCAAGCAATTTACCTTCAGTGACCCCAAAAACAGATTTCTTGGGATTGAGGGAAATTCCATGTTGATGACATTTTTCTAAGACTCGTTGTAGGTGAGAAAAATGATCTTGACGTTCCTTAGAATAAACTGTCAAATCATCCAAATAGACCACAATGAACTTACCAAGAAAACTTCGAAAGGCCAAGTCCATTGCACGTTGGAAAGTTGCTCCTGCATTTGTTAATCCAAAAGGCATCCGGCGATATGCAAAGGTACCAAACGTGTAGTGAATGCGGTCTTATGTTGATCTTGCTCCAACACTTCTACCTGATTATAACCTGAAAAACCCATCCAACATGGACATCATTTCTTCTCCAGTAACAGCTTGTAGGACATGGTCCATGACAGGTAAAGGATAATTATCTTTCAAGGATGCTTGATTCAAGTTTCAGAAATCTACGCATATCCGAATTTTGCCATTCTTCTTACATACAGGTACAATATTGGCTATCCAAGAAGAATGGTGGATGGGGAAGATTATCCTTGCTTTCAACATCTTTTGCACTTCAGTAAAGATAGTGTCAGAGATTTTTGGGTTGTATTGCCTTTGCTTTTGACGAAAAGGCATAATACCTGGTTTCAATGGAATGTCATGGCGGAGCTCTTCGGGATGAAAAGACTTTAGATATTCATAGGAGTATGCTAAGACGTCAACATACTGCTGCAATAATGCAACAAATTTCTACCTTTCTCCTTGTGAACAACACTTTCCAATGTTGATCATTTTTGGATTGTCTTCAGTCCCAATGTTTATTTGTTCATATTCCATTGACCTTGTAGTTGATCTTTGTTGATTCTTAACATAGCGATCATGCTTGTCAAAAAGCTTTTGTAGCGAAACTAGACCCTTGGGGATCTTGTTTCCTTTTAATTGTAGAAACTTCTCTCCTGTTTCTGCGTCAACACTTTCAATTGTATCCTTTGAAGGGAAGTGACTACCTTCAAAGTACAGATCATCAAAATTGTCAGAAGTCTGCAAGAAATTTATTACATGATGATCATCATTAAACACCTGCCAATGATCAGAGTTGTCAGGAACGCTTGGCCGGAAAAATAACTCAACAACATAAGTTGATCCTGAAAAATCTTTGTGAGGAACCAAAGATGTTTCTGATACTACTAATGAGTCAGCCCTATCATTGAATTCACGAGAAACCATAGATATATCAAAAGCATCAAATGTTTCTATTAGATCCCAGACAAGGTTGCGTTAATGTTGTAGCCTTTCACTCCTTGTTTGATATATGTTCCTGATCTGACAGACTATTAACTCGGCATCTCCTTGAGCATGTAAGTTCTTGATTCCCTTCTTCTGAGCAACATTCATTCCCAGAAGGAGAGACTCGTACTCAATAGTGTTGTTTGTGTTATCAAACTACAATTTGAAGGAGAAAGGGAAAAGATTACCCTCAGGAGAAATCAAAACAATACCGGCTCCTAATCCGATAGAAGAACAACTACCATCAAACTCTAGCGTCCAAACATCATCTGGACTACCAATGCTGACGGTATAAAAATTGAGAATTTCTTGTTGTGAAGTTGAAGATCCTTCTAATTCAATAACACTACTTTCGCAACTACTTTCACAATCAACTGGGAAATAATTGAGTGAAGTATCAACTTCACTCTCAGGAGTCATCTTTAAACCATCATCAACATGCATGAAATAATTACCCATGCCTGACGATTCAAAAAGAATCTGGGCCTGCTGATCGTCAGACTTGACAACGATATATTTTGATTCTTTTTCTGGAAGTAACCTTTGGACAACTCCTTTAATTGGGATATGAGCCTCAGTCATATCCATGTTTAACTCACCCCCAACATCTCTACAGAAATTTCTTCCCAACAATAGCCCATAGGAGGCTGGTACATCGGCTACCAGTACTGTCATCTTGATTTTCTTTTCTGGGAATGAAGCAAAGGCAAACTGTGCATCCTTGATTTGACCAATTAAAGGAACTTGTTTGTTATCCATAGAGAAACACCTTCCAAATGTTTTGGTCAAAGTTAAACCAAGGGCATTGGCAACTTTTGACGACATAACATTATTAGATGCCCCAGAATCAATTACACAGTTACTAAGCTTGTAACCATTTATTAACAAAGAAATGTAAAATGGTTCTATCTTCTCGATAGGAGAAGGGGAAGATACTAGATTGTTTTGAAGCAAGTTTGATTTTGGAAGATTGCTAGGGGTAGTATCTTTTCCTTTAACAAATTTGACCAAACGGTCAAATTGATCTGGTTAGATCTCAAAAATTCAACTTCAGACATTTGTATTTTGGTTTTCTTTGCATGATCTAAAATATCAAATGACTGAAAGGAATTCATCATCAAAGATGGGTTTGGATTCTCATTTTGAGAATTAAAAATATTTGGTACACTAGTCTTTGATGCATGTGTAGAAGAATTGACGGGTGCAGAAAAATTGACAGCAGTCGAAGAATCACTTACATTTTTATCCTTCGCAGCGTCCATTGAGATAGTGTTGTCCTTTGCAGGATTTGGTATGGGAGTCCCACACTTAGCAATAGAAATCGGCAAACGTTGAGAGTCCTTTATTTGAGTAGAATCATCACTCTTTGCAATGACAGGTGGCTGAGCTGCCTATGTTTGCGAATGAGTGAATACTGCAAAGACGTCTCCATCATGTGTGTCTGGCATATCATCTTCTTGATATTGCATAAACCTTATATTAGAGTTGCCAGCCAACTCTGCATCACATTCTTGATGCGAATTAGCATCTTCTTCACCAAAAGGAGGAAGATCATTCTGTTTAGCTTCATAATACCTGGTAGCTGAACTTTGGGGTGGTGCTTCCAATGCAAGGCTCTCTGGAGCAAGAGGTAATTTATTATGATTATGCATGGCATAATTGGAAGCATTGTTTGGATAAGTCCTTCTTGGAACATCACGATAAGAAGTATTTCCTTGTGAGGAAATTTGCTTCTTAAGCGCCAACAACTCATTTTCTAGCTTTTGTATCATAGGATCAACAGAACTAGTTGAAGGGAGAGACGCATCGACAGCTTGATTACTCCTAACCTTGTTAGGATCTCTCCTTATTTTGCCAGCTAGGATAAGATCATCTTCAACCGATATGGCCATTTGTTGAGTTGCAGCCAAATCTGTAGGATTATTCCTTCACAAAAGGAAACTCACCTCTGGCAATTAGGAGTTAATGAAAAAGCATTTCAAGTTTCCAGCAGTGGGTCTTGAAGCAACTAGACTATGATTATGTAACTTGTCAAATTTTGCTACAAACTCACGCATGGGTTCCTGAGGCTCTTTCTTCAATTGAGTTAATTGTGCCAATAAAGCATGATCATCTTCGACGGACTTGAATCTCGCCTCAAACAACGTTCTGAGAGTTGCCCAATTTGTGATACAAGCGTTAGTAAGATGATAGAACCAATCAGTAACAACTCCATGCAAAGTCTCAATGAATAATCTCACTGAAACAGCTTCATGCTCAACACCTAGGACTCCACATGCGATGTAGAAGGCAACAATGTGTTTGTCCAGGTGCTGAGAACCATCCCCAAAAAAATGGGTAAATTTTTTTGCGTACCTTTGGGAAGTTCATGCAAAGGTGCGGTCAGGTTCAGAGGACCAAAAGCAGTGCCCCAAGGGCCAACAGTGGCCATCCTTAATGAATTATAAGATGGTATTACAAAATGATTTGCAAGTGGAACAACTGAAACTTGCAAAATCGACGCCTCACTTGGTATGGGAGATCGCCGTGCAGATGGAGGAAAACTTCGTGTCTGCTGCAAGTGAGAAAGCGTCCATGGGGGTGTCACAAAGGGAAAATTAAACCACTGCAATACTTCAAAAGTAGGATCAACAATTCCTGCTAATCGTTGCCCACGAGTGTGACTTTGATCAGCCAGATTATGATTTGAAGAAAAACAACAATATGGAAATAACAATGAAAGCGCACTGCAACCCAAAAGACAAACCGGTTGCACGTCGCTCCCCAACATGGTGTTCAACATGTATATACTAGATATTTAGGAGGCTACATATCCAAGTAACAAGTATGGTAATGAACATGTATGTCTAATTTAATGCTCATGTGATTGATTAATCAATGTCATCATGATTAAATTGATACATGTGTGATTTAAATAAACAAAGTGTTTAATTAAATGCTACAATTGTTGATGTAGTGTACCATTGTTAAATTAAATGTCTTTGTGATCTAGCTAAAATATGTCTTAACAAAACACACTATGATCTAAATAATAGGGTAAATAGAGAATTTGAATGATAAGCTAACATAAAGAAATGTAACCTCTTAAGAAATTACACGATAAATTCAAGACAACCTAATTTTGTCAAGAATGAAGCAATGTATACTAAATAACAAGTCTGTCTAATATAAAATTCTTTAATGATGAACACACTAGCATACCACTCAATGAAGATGATGAAAGAGAGAAGGAAAGGAAAAGAGAAAAGTAGAGAATTAAGCATAGTATCTACGAAGATGCATAACATTTATGGGCTCTTTGAGAGGCGTACCCTCCATATTTACTATCTTGTAAGCATCTGATCCATAGACACCTCTAATGATGTATTGTCCAAGCCAATTCAAACTAAATTTTCCTTTTTCACTTTGTAGAACATTTACGTTGCATTGATTCTCATAAAGTACCAAGTCACCCACAGAAAAAGATTGTTGGATAACCTTATCATTATAGCTCCATTGCAAAGTCTTCTGATAAGCTTGAATATGTTCGAGAGAATTTATACGCTATTAATTGAGCATCTCAAGTTGTTGGAGGCGTCCCTATAAGACTCATAATCAATTATTCCCTTAAGAGAAATTTGCAGTGAAGGAATCTCTAATTCTAAAGGGATAATTGTGTCAGTACTATAAACAAGATTATAAGTAGTTGTACCTATAGATATATGAACACTTGTTCTATAGGCTCATAAACCATAGGATAACTGAGTATGCTAATCTTTACCATGCTTATTGGCAATTTTATGAAGAATTTGTTCAATAATCCAATCAAAGGCTTCAACTTGGTCATTTGATTGAAGATAGTATGGAGTGAAAGATCGATCTTGGATATGTATTTTCAAGGCATTTCTTCACATCTTTGTTCTTAAATGAGGTACCATTATTTAAAATCAAAGTTGAAGGTATACGAAATCGAGAAATGATGTTGTCAAGAATGAATTGACAGATTAAATTAGTTATAGTGGATTGAAGAGGAATAGCCTCAACTCACTTCATAAAGTAGTATGTGGTAGTAATGATAAAGGTATGTCATTGTGAAGAAAGAGGGGAGATTTTGCCAATAGGGTCCAAACTCCATAATGAAAATGGCCAAGAAGCAACTTGAGATATAATTTCATGAGAGGGAGCATGGATCAAATTGTTAAGTTGTTGACACTGAGGAGATCTTTTGACAAAGGAAAAATAATATTTTTTCATAGTTTGCCAATAGTATCCCATTCAGAGCAACCTTTGGACCAAATATTTTTGACCAAAATGCCCCCAGCAAGCACCTGAATGTGCCTCCTCAAGGGCAATGGGGATCTCGGTTTTATTGAGGCAATGAAGAAGAATACCATTATAACCCATTCTATAAAGGACATTTGAGAGAATAATGTATCATGTAGCAAGTCTAAGAATGCAGGCTCTAGTGTTTTTACTTATGGAATTAGGAAAACTTTTGGCATTTTTGGTGTTCATGTTGTGATTGTCATTGATGGACACACACTTGCATTAAGATCCTCTTTATATGTATGAGTTAGAGCAGAACCGGTATTTGTTCCAATCGGTATGTTGTATTATAGTCTTTAGACTATTGATGTTTTGCAGAATGTGTTTCCCGATCTGAAGCGACATGTTGACCTCAAGCAGTACGAGGGATTAAAGCGGCATAACACATTTCTACCAGTCTTCATTTTTGTCAAATCGGCAACCGGCTTTTTGTATGAACCAGTAATACTCTGTGATGAGTTACCAACCAACATTTTGTGATGAGTTACCAATTAACCGATTGTTTGACAGTGTCGACACACTGGCGGTGATTTTTGTGTCGTGTTACTGAGTATGTCTAGATTCATTGAACCTAGGAAATTGAAATGTAATCCTATTGGACCGACATGAAATCAGATTCCTTTAAAAGGACATCATGTCTAGGGTTTTAAGTGGTTGTCGAAAGGGTTTATGTTGTTGCTAGGGTTTAAGGTGGTTGAGGAGTTGGAAAGAATATGAATGTGTAGAAGACTGAAGTAATGCAGGAGTGCATTAAGAACGAGCTATCAAGGATCTAACCGAGCAGTCTATGCTATTAGATAGATCAAACACTTGTTGATTACTCACATCTTTGACAAGTCTGTAGCCCTTAACCGGGTAGGCCCAAAAGCCTTTTGTAAAATCCTCTAACAAGGTGGTTCACCTCTGTGAATCTAAAATCCTCTAGCAAGGTAGTCCTTGATCGGACTTATCTCCTAACGGAGATTGAGATTCCTAACAGGATCTGTTCTGGTGAAGAACATTGTAAGACCTTAACCGGTCTGGTTTCTATTCTGCAGATAGTGACTTGTGAGTTCCATCTCACCGTGGTTTTTCCCATTTGGGTTTCCACGTCAAATATCTTGTGTTATGGTTGTATTGCTTTTGTGGGTGAATGCTTTATTTGCACTTTTGTTTGCATATGTGATAACCGGTCTGTCTGTTAAACTGTTTACTGGTTTATCTTTAGACTGTTTAAGTGTTTAAGTGCAGTGTTTTTCGGTATACTAATTCAGCCCCCCCTCTTAGTATTCATTAATTGGTATTAGAGCCTACCTTTCTATTAGTTTAATCACTTGGAAAGAGATATGGGGGAATACACCTTGAGGGAACTTATTCAACAAATCACTCAGTCTGAGCAAGCCTATGATGATCTTATGGTCAAATACAAGGCATCTCAAGCAAAAAGGAGAGAACATGCAGAAAAGTTGATGGAGCTATCTGAAAATAGTTCTGCAGATGAAGCAGATATGGAAGCCCTAATTGCAGAGGTAAATAAGTTGAATGAATCAAACTCCAACCTGAGAAAGGAGTTGGAAGGACTGACTATCTGGATGTGTCAAGAACTTGAGAACCAGAGAAAAACTGAAGACCTAGTGAAAGAAAGAGATTTTGAGATCTCCAAGTTGAAACAAGAGATGAGTGCCCTAAATGCTCAACTCCATGCAAGCAAGGTGGAAAAAGAAGACATGCAAGGAGAACTAAACACTGCCATCTCTGAGAATGAAAACCTGTTGGAAAAAAATGCTGCTATTTCCAAAGAACTCTCTGAGTCAAAGGAAATACTTGCTAAGTTCAACAAAAGTACTGTCAAGCTAGAGCAAAAGCTTGAATCTGCCAAATTGGTCAAGAATACCAATGGACTTGGTTATTCCAGTCATGAGGAAGGTGAGACCTCTGGAACAAATGTTGAAACATCAAAGAAACAATCGGCATCAAAGGATAAAGGTAAGCAAAAGTTTAAACCTGTTTGTTTCAATTGTCTTAAAGAAGGACATACTGCTAATGTGTGTAGGAGTAAGGCTTACAACAATTTTCCTTATTTCCTAAATGATAAGCCTAGATCCTATAGATTCAATGGTAACTGTAATGCATGCAACAAGTATGGGCATAGAGCATTTGAATGCAGGTCTGTCATGAATGACACTGGAAGATATCCTTAGAGGACCCAAGGAGTTGGTCCTAAACCTTTTGTGAACCGGAATCACAACCGGTTTAATGTCTTCAATCATCAGCCAAGAAGCAGTGGCTATCAAGTGGTAACCGGATGGATAGAAAATTGTATGATCTATCATGGTCATGGTCACACTGCTACAACATGCAGAAGGAAGAATGGAAACATGAACAATGGACCTTGGAGAGCACCTAGATTGGTTTGCTATCACTGCAACAAACCGGGTCACATTGCAAGATTCTGCAAAAGCAGAAAGAGTATATCTGATGATATACCAATCACTCCAGAAGGAGGAATTGATGTTGAAATAGTTCAAGTGGACATGAACAAAACTTGGAAGAGGAAACTAGTAATGTTGGAAGAGGAACCGATTTCTGCACCTAGTGTGGAAATATCGGAACTAGCAAACTAAGCTTCAAAAGGCTTAGGGGGAGTAAACGGCAAAATGTTTTCGAACCCCCAGTTTATATCGGCAAAAGACCTTAACCGGTATGTGATACCTGTCGCTTGACAGAAGATCGAAAACAGTAAAAAGACAAATTAGGGTTTATGCCCTAATGGAGGAGCATTAATGACGGTAGGTGAGGACTATGTTTAAAAGCATTTTTGAAATCATTTCTCACTATCAGTTTTCGAGTGAAGAAAAGTGTTTCAAAGAGCAGAGCGACGAAAAGGCGATTTGAGTAGAGATTTGGAGAAATTGGGAAACCACGAAGGAGATTCAAATTCAAATAGAAAACGGTCAAGTGGAGAACACAAAGCAGTGATTCAACTACCGACAAAGTGAGGAGTGAAGGAGAATTGGAAAGCCCTAAATTCGCATGTTTTAAAAGGTATTTCTCAAGTTCTTAAAATTTCTACAATGGCTTCCGCATCTCATACCAGTTCTAGTGCATCTATTGAGTCTGAAAGTTTTATTCAACGAAAGTCAAAGTATAATGCCCTATCACAAGTTCTGGCTGGAGTGATAGTAGAAGAGGGAATTTCTGACTACATAGATTGCAAGATTGAAGACCTAGGGTCTCTAGCCATCCACTCCCAACTAGGCCTGTTTTGTGGAAAGGATAAGAAAATCAAACCGGAGTATAGTATCTTGGAGAAGAAGAAACTCCATAATGTTGTATACTTCCTGGAAGACTTTACAGAGGATCATATAAGGATCATTTTGAGCAGAGTCTAGGTGACAAATGTACCTAGAGAGGATGCATGATATAACGCCGCAGGCAATTCATGCAGTCACTGGTTTCTACAATATATGAGAAGTACCAGCCCTAAGGATGGTTAGTAAGTCTGAAATGTCCAGGCTCATCGGTTTAGTGAGTGACTCACGGGGCATGACTGTAAATTCAATCAAGGATGATTTGGTTAAGTATGCCTGCATGGTGATAGGCTACCGGACATTCTCTGCTAGCAGAATCAACTCTGTATCTATTGCAGTGGTAAATGTCGCTTACCGGATGATAAAGGAGGATGCATCATTTGATCTGTGCACCGGCATGCAAAGGCAATTCCTGTCAAATCTGAAGTCGATCAAACAAGACAATGCACTAAGGTTCAATTTTGGACTACTACTGGTAGGGTTGTTCTTCTATTTCCAAGGCTACTTCCCAGGAGTGGGAGACGTTCAGTGGTCTAGTGACCAACCGGTAACCAAGCAAATCAAGGAAAACATTGAAGCACTTGGAACCGGTTATCTTGAAGTTTTGAACAAGTATTTTGATGAGTTCAAATGAAAAATGAGCCAAAGGATGAGGATCTTAGGTGATATCATCAAGAAATATGAAGATGGCATCTGTTTCACCATCCAGGTGAACAAATGCATAATGGAGGCTGTTGAGCCTAGAATGGAAGAAGTGGAGCCAGTGGGCTATGAGGTGATATACAACATGCTGGAAGGGTATGCCTCTACCCTTATTGCCTCGCCGCTTGATCCTAAGGTGAAAAGAACCGACACCTACCTAGAGAGGATAGCATCGGCTGAGGAACCACCAGTAGTGAAAGAGAAAGAATCGGCAGTGAAGAAGGCAAAGGCAGTGCCTGCAGCATCAACACTGGTTACTACTATAACTCCAAGAGTGACCAAGCGGTCACCAGCTAAGAAGAAATCGTTAGCTGCACCAACTAAAGTGTTTCAAAGAAAGAGGAAGACAAGGAACACCTCTCCAGACTTAGAGGAAACTGTGTCTGAGGAAAAGCCAAAGAAAACATGTCAAGCAAAGAAGAAGACCGAGAATGAACCGACATCTTCTGTACTGGTAAATATAGATATCTCCTCCTATAAACCTATGACACATTGTCAAAGAACAATAAATAATTTTAGGACAAAAGTGTTAAATGATTTACTTGAGTGTTTTGATGACTTCAATGAGGATGAAAAGGAAGCGGTCGAAAAGGAAATAATTAAGTATCTGTGTAATAATGACCGGTCGCCCTCAGAGATTAAGTCTCAAACACTGGATTCTTTATATATGTCATTAGATAATAGATGGCGCATTTCCATAGAGAAAGAATAGGAAATTAGAGAGAAGGTTTTTGCACAATACTTTCTCGACCTGTCAAATTCTGAATTATATGATGTTATTGATCTAAATAAAGGACTCTTCTTCACTAGAAAAAGAAGACTGACTGTTAGAAGGAAGAGTTGCTGATGTCGAAAAGGACACCCATCTATTTATGCAAATCGTTGTCCAGACTCACAAAGCACATTTGGCCAACCGACAAGCAGAAGAAGAACCGACTATATCCAAACCAGACAAAGTATTTGACGATGAAGGCAATCCAGTCGTTGAACCAATTGACACCATTGATGTCAATGCTCTGGACATTGAGGATGATACTCAGGAAACACCATCTGAGGCAACAGGTCAAGAGAAATAGGCTGAACAGGAGAAGAAAGCCGAGGACAGACAGGAAGCAGCAAAGAAAGAGGCCGAGCAGAGGAAAAAGGAAGAAGAAGAGAAGAGGAAAAAGGATGAAGAAGAGAAGCAGAAGAAGAAAGATGAAGAAGAAAAGAAGGAGAAAGATGAAGAGGAGAAGAAGAAGAAAGATGAAGAGGAGAAGCAGAAGAAGGATGAAGAGAAGAAAAAGAAGCAAGAAGATGAAAATAAAAAGAAAGAAGAGGAGGATAAGGAACAGGAGAAAGAGAAGGAATCAAAGAGGAAGAAGACGGAAAAAGAAGATAAGGAACAAGAGAAGAAGAAGGAAGTAGAAAAGAAAAAGGCTGAGGAGGACAAGGAAGTAGAGAAGAGGAGAGAAGTGGAGAAGAAGAAAGTGGAAGAGGACAAGGCAGGAGAAGCGGCGAAGAGCACCCAGATGGAGACTCCAAAGACAACCAGGAGTCAAGCCAAACCGGCTGACATCTCCAGTCCTATAGATCTCCATTCTACAAGTGAATCAGAGCTAATGCATAGCATCAAGGTTGCTCAAGAGTGCCTTGAAATCATTCGAAGGAAGAAGGAGCAGGATATAATTCAAGTGGTTGTGGACACACTTACCGGTTTGTTACCTGGTACAAATCTTCCCAACACTGAATCATCACTAGCAAAGCTTAAGCTACTATGCACAGTAGTGGATGATCAGGTGCAGAGCCTGGAAGAAGCAGCTGAGGCAAATGTCAAGAAAGAGCATCAAAAAGCTCTTTATATTGCTCTGGTAAAGAAGTTGAATGAGCTCCGGTCTGAACTGCAGAAAGACCAAAAGGATATAAGGGATGCTTTGGATGAGGGAAATCTACTACTTAGCAAAATCTGCCAACCCCATCTGCTCTATGATGATGTGCTAGCTCAGAAGCAAAAACTTCAAACAGACTTACAGTCTTACTTGAGTACATTCAAGCCACCTTATGATTCCTTCACAACTTATGGGCAAACCGTTCACCGGTTTCATATCCAGTCAGCCAAAATGGACCAAGAGATTAGCACACGGTCTAGAGATTTGCAGGAGCTTCAACTGGTTTTACTTCCATGTCTGCAAATTCTTCAGAAGTGTTATCTGAACCTGGATGCCTTGACAATTACACAGGAGATGAGCACAGTTGATGCCATGGAAGAATAGGTCTCCCAGATGCAAACAGAGAAAGAAGTGGCCACCTCCCTACTTGAGTCCTGGTCTCTATCAATGAAGCAATTCTTGCAAGACTATAAATTTTTTTTTGACAAGCACTATTCCTTATTGTCATAAACTTTTATTATTTTTATATATCAAATGGAAACAGGGTTGTTTAGCGGTACTTTGTCATTGTTGGCAAAGGGGGAGAAGTATTCTATTTTGGAGAAGTATAGGGGAGAAGTATCTGGTACTTAAAATTTTGCTATAGGCTTTGATATATGCTATATGCTCTGATATCTCAATGTTTATGCTCTATATGCAAAATTGCTATACATTGTATTGATTAAGGGATAGTGTATATGCTTAGGGGGAGTAATTTTGCTAATGGCATGTTTTTGTTGTAAAACACTTAGATGTCAAAATTTTATTTTCGTAAGTGTTGCCATCAATGCCAAAGGGGGAGATTGTTGGCATTTTTGGTGTTCATGTTGTGATTGTCATTGATGACACACACTTGCATTAAGATCCTCTTTATATGTATGAGTTAGAGCACAACCGCTATTTGTTCCAACTGGTATGTTGTAGGTATGTTGTATTATAGTCGTTAGACTATTGATGTTTTGCAAAATGTGTTTCCCAGTTTGAAGTGACATGTTGACCTCAAGCGGTACGAGGGATTAAAGCGACATAACACATTTCTACCAGTCTTCATTTTTGTCAATTCGACAACCAGCTTTTTGTATGAACTAGTAATACTCTGTGATGAGTTACCAACCGGCATTTTGTGATGAGTTACCAATCCACCGATTGTTTGACGGTGCCGACACACTGGTGGTGATTTTTGTGTCGTGTTACTGAGTATGTCTAGATTCATTGAACCTAGGAAATTGAAATGTAATCCTATTGGACCGGCATGAAATCAGATTCCTTTAAAAGGACATCATGTCTAGGGTTTTAAGTGGTTGTCGAAAGGGTTTATGTTGTTGCTAGGGTTTAAGGTGGTTGAGGAGTTGGAAAGAATATGAATGTGTAGAAGATTGAAGTAATGCAAGAGTGCATTAAGAACGAGCTATCAAGGATCTAACCGACCAGTCTGTGCTATTAGATAGATCAAACACTTGTTGATTACTCACATCTTTGACAAGTTTGTAGCCCTTAACCGGGTAGGCCCAAAAGCCTTTTGTAAAATCCTCTAATAAGGTGGTTCACCTTTGTGAATCTAAAATCCTCTAGCAAGGCAGTCCTTGATTGGACTTATCTCCTAGCAAAGATTGAGATTCCTAACAGGATCTGTTCTGGTGAAGAACATTGTAAGACCTTAACCGGTCTAGTTTCTATTCTACAGATAGTGACTTGTGAGTTCCATCTCACCGTGGTTTTTCCCATTTGGGTTTCCATGTCAAATATCTTGTGTTATGGTTGTATTGCTTTTGTGGGTGAATGCTTTATTTGCACTTTGGTTTGCATGTGTGATAACCGGTCTGTTTGTTAAACTATTTTACCGATTTATCTTTAGACTGTTTAAGTGTTTAAGTGCAGTGTTTTTCGGTATACTAATTCACCCCCCCCCTCTTAGTATTCATCAAAAAGTACCATTAGTCAAATATCAAAAAATATGAGAGTACCATCCATCAGATTCTAAGTTTTAGAAATGAGAAACTTCACTAGAGTTATTAGAAATAGTGGGCGAAGAAATATTATGAATGATGAATTGATAAACCACAGAAGGATCTTCAAGGGATATAAGGGAAGTTGCGCTTGCCATTGCATATGCATGTCAACTGTCCTTTCAAGGAATATGAACTATGGTGTAAGAAGAAAAGTTCTTTAACAATGATAAGACTAAGTCACTATTTTAAGAAATTTTATTTTAATTTAGCCTAATATGTTCCCATAACTTGTCTTACAATCAATTGTGAATAACCAAAGATATGCAAATGCTAAATTTTAAAGGATAAACTACTTTTAGGCCAACAATAAGGGCTTCATATTCAGAAATATTATTAGTACATAGGAAATTAGCTAATAGGATAAAGGGATTGGTTTTTCTGAAGGTGGTATTAATATAACACCAATGCTAGATCCAGTTCAACACCTAGGACCATCAAAATACAATTCCAAAGTGTTTTTGACATCTAAAGGAAGAACATGATCATCAAAAAATGAATCTTGGTTAGGTAAAGTAAGAGGAGAAGTAGCATCAACCAAATGGTTGGTTAAAGCTTGTCCTTTAATCGCTTTTTGAGAAAAAAAATTAAGATCAAACTCAATTCATAACATAACCCATTTTCGTAAGCATCCCAAGAGATTAGTTTTAGAAAAGAGATGTTTTAGAGGGTCACATTTGATTATAACATGCGTTTTAACATTTAAAAGATAATGCCTTAACTTTTGGGTTACAAAAACTAGAGAAAGACATTGTTTATTATTATTATAGTATATCGGACTTCATAATTGAGTAAAGTACAACTTATCTAATAAACAAGACATTCTTTACCATCACTATTATGTTGCACCAATAAAGTTGCGAGAGAATGCGAAGAAGAAACAATATAAATAAGGAAGGGTTGATTAGGAATAGCGAGTCTTAAAATAGGAGGATTAACGCCAAATATAATTTCAAATCTTCAAACACTTTTTGACAATCCCCATTCCATCAAAATGTAGTATCTTTCTTAAGTAATTGAGTGAAAGGAAAAGTTTGGTTTGCAAGTTGTGAAACAACTCTATGAATAGCTTAAATTTTTCCTTGCAAGCTTCATAATTGAGAAATATTTTGAGGAGGTAAAATGCTCACAATAGCATCTATTTTTTTGTATCCACCTCAATGCCACAATGCAAAACAATAAATCCTAATAGTTTTCCACTATCCACAACAAAAACAATTTTTTTGGGATTCAAGTGCATGTTGTATTTATGAATTCATTCAAAAATTTGGTGAAGGATGTTGACATGATCTTCATGAGAGGTAGACTCGAATAGAATATAATCAACATAACCCTCCAATATTTATGCATATAGTCATGAAAAACAAGAGTAATATCACATTTATAGGTGGCACCAACATTCTTTAATCCAAAAGGCATTACAACCCAACAAAACGTACCCCAAGGAGTTGTGAAAGAAATCTTATATTGATCTTGAGGACTGATGAAGATTTGATCGTATCCAAAAAATCCATCCATAAAGGATAATAAAGAATGACTAACAATGGAATCAACTATCATATCAATGTTCGGAAGAGGAAAATCATCTTTCAAGGAAGCCTTATTGAGATCTTGAAAATCAATGCACATGTGAATCTTATTGTCCGCTTTAGCAATGACAACAATGTTCAAAATCCAAGGAGAGTAATCAATAGGACAAATAAAGCAAACTTCCAATCTAGTTTTTCTATCTCACCTTGAACAAGAAACACTATCTTGGTATGTTACTACTTACTAAGATTGCCATTAGTCTTATGTTCAAAGTTATTCTATATATTCTAGTCGGTTACTTCTGCCGAATCTTTCAGTCGGTAAGCACAGTGCAGTCAGTTATAGAAGAAAGTAGTCTCAGAGCGTAGTATACACTGAACACTCTACCGAGTAACACTCTATGTCTACCAAGCAGCAAGAATGATATACGAAGTGAACACACACCGAGTGAAACGTGTTACCAGATTCACTGAACCTGGACATATATGGGAAATGTGTTACAAAGATCAAGGAACAAGTAACCGTTATCACATTGGAAATTGCACTTAAAGATTGGGTATGATTTTGAGGTCATCTAACCAATGAAATATTTTGCATGGTTATTCATTCGAGAAATCATGTTTGTAAGATCGAAACATGGACCAGATCACCGACATAAGAGATCTATTTATACAGCATGAATTCAGGATTAGATATATGTGCAAGTATATATGTGCATGTGTGTGTGAAGCAAGACATATACAAAAAGGAAAATCATGAGATATCACAGTGTGTTATGATTGTTACAGTTGACAGAGAAACACAGAGGTCACCGAGAAGGATTTCAGAGAACAGTCAAGGAACAGAGTAAACATAAGGGTTTACCGAGTTAATATATGGGTTACCGAGGTATGCTATAAGAAAGGTAATCTTATTTTGAGCACATAGAATCTGCTATAACATTCCAGATGTAAAGTTGCAAATATTTGTAATGATTTATTATAATATTTTGAAGTTGTAAGAGAAACCTTTAACAGGGTAAAAGACTCTAACTAAGTCTATAAATTGTAAAGCCTTTAACCAGGTGCAACATTTAGAATAAGTGTTGTAAAATCCCTTAGCAAGGTAGATCTAACAGATCTTGATACTCCTAACAGGGTAAGCTATCAGAAATAGCTAAACATGTAGCTCTAACCGAGCAACCTTTATTATTGCAGTAGTGAAGTTGTGGGTGTCATCCCCACCATAGTTTTTCTCTCTAACCAAGAGTTTCTATGTAACCAAAATATATGTGTTATGGAGTGAATCATGTATGATTGTTATTTATTTGTTTTAGCATTATATTATGTTACTGCACTATTTAGTTTATGCTTAACAGTAAAGTTATTGTTGAAGAAAATTTTTGAAGTACTGATTCACCCCTCCCCTCTCAGTACATTAGCTTTCCATATTGGGCCTAACAATTGGTATCAGAGCTTCAATCTTGGAAAAGGGTTTAACTGCCTAAAGAGAAAGATCTTATCAATGGAAGGCTATAAACAATCTTGGAGAATTGTGTATCTGCAAGAAGAGTTGGATCATGTTAATCAAGTGATTGCAGACATGCAAAGACAAATGCAAAAATCATTGAAAGTTAGAAGGAGATTATCTGATGATTTGCAGGACTCTCAAGAGTTAGTAGAACAAATTGAGACATCATCTAATAATAGTATGTCTGAAGAGACTGAAGAAATGATTGAAGTGTTGAAAGAAAAGAACAAAGCACTGATTGATCAGCTAAAAGCAATGAAAAGAGAACATGAGCATTTCAGCACACAAATGACCGAAAATCTTGATGCATTGAGGACAACCGAGGATAAAGTAAGAGATATAGAAAGAGAGAAACAACAACTTGAAGCATTAGTATCTGAAAAGAATGATGAAATCATAAGATTGATTGGGATTCAACAAAATCTATCAGATCAACTAGGTTATGCACATCATGAAGCAAATATGAAAGATGATGAGAATCAAGCATTGAAACTTGAAGTATCAAGGTTGACCGATGAACTTGAAATAGAGAAGAAATCCAAAGAAACACTGAAGAAGAGTTATGAAGCATCAAAGATGTTGGATGAGCAATTGAATACAAGAAGACCCAACAAAGACGCAGGACTCAGTTACAAAGGAAAAAACTCTACCGAGAAGGGAATTCATACTACCGAGAGAGGAGGATCATCAAAGCAAGTTGGAATCAAGAAGAACATCAAAAGAAAGAAGCCTATTAAGAAAAACCCCAGAGGATCCCATACAGTCCTTGCCTTTAGGTCCTAGGTTGAAATCACATAGAATGAGAACACCTGTCCCAGAATGCGCTACTAGTGATGATAATTTGGATTCGTTCACGATCGAGACTGATGAGGAGAGTGCCAACGATGACCTTGACAACTATCTCGACATACCTGAATATCACCGCATACTCACTCTTAGCCCTGCTAATTTCAAAGACATCAAAGGCCTTCCCCTTGTTCACCACCAACTTATTGACTGGGACCATGAAGGACCTGCACAGTTTGACACATTCCAAAATGATGAAGCTTTTATTGACTATCTTGGCATACGAGATGATCTTCCCCCTGGGGACCATAAAGCGGGATACGCTATAGAACTCAATAGCGTGGCATATTATGGTGAGGGTGTCAGGCCTTCTAGTCGCAAAAATATAAAAATAAAAATAAATCAAGGGTCTTATGGTGAAAACCACATTGTGTCGCTGTCTGACCCCAAAAAAGTAAAAAGAAAGGACGTATCTGAGGGTGAAAACCTCTCTGAGGCACCCGAAGATGGAAGGCTTGACATTCTCCCAACATCATATGAAGAAAAGTCATCCATGTTGGTAGAGGAGACTATCAAAACAAACATTGGCACCGAAGAAGTTCCACACAACATATTCCTGGCTCAATCTTTGACAGAGTCAGAAAGGTCAAAATTCATAAGTTTCTTCATAGAACGACAAATCAACTTTGCATGGTCATACGCTGATATGCCTGGATTGGATCCAGATTTGGTAATGCATCATTTGATAGTTAAACCAGGGGTAAAACCAGTGAAACAGAAATTAAGAAAGATGCATCCACAAGTCGCATTATTAGTCAAAGAAGAGCTTGAGAAATGATTGGATGTCAGATTCATACGCCCAATTGATTATCCCGAATGGATCTCCAACTTAGTGCCTATCAGTAAACTAGATCGTAGTATCAGAATATGTGCAGATTTCAGAGACATCAACAAAGCCTGTCCTAAGGATGATTTTCCATTACCAAATATTGACTTGATTGTCGATCTCACAACAGGTCATGCGATGTTATCTTTGATGGATGGATTCTCTGGTTACAATCAAATAAAAATTGCATTCGAGGACCAGCACAAAACAACATTCACTTGTCCTTGGGGAACTTTCTGTTGGAATGTTATGCCCTTTGGGCTAAAAAATGCAGATGCTACATATCAAAGAGCCATGACTAATATCTTTTATGATCTCATGCATGTTACTGTGGAAGATTATGTTGACGACCTCTTGGGTAAATCAGTAGACAAAGATACACATCTCGACATACTTTCAGTCATTTTTGATCGGTTGGAAAAGTATAAAGTAAGATTGAACCCCAAGAAATGTGTCTTGGGAGTAACCTCCGAGAAGCTCCTAGGATTCAGTGTATCAAAAAGAGGAATCGAAGCCGATCCAGCAAAAGTCAAGGCCATCCTAGATATGCAACCACCAAGAAATATCAGTCAACTTCGATCTTTGCAAGGGAGACTCCAGTCCATATGAAGATTCATAACACAACTTGTAGATAAGTGTAATCCTTTTCAGCACTTACTACATAAAAACATCAAATTCAAATGGGATGATAACTGTCAACAGGCTTTCCAGATACTCAAAGATTATCTTCTGAATCCGCCAGTTTTGATGCCACCAGTTCTAGATCAACCTCTATTACTATACATATCAGCTACTTCAACAACACTAGGGGCACTCTTAGCACAACAAGTTACTGAGGGCAAAGAAAAGGTAGTATACTATATTAGTCGCACATTGGTGGGATATGAGCTAAACTACACACCAATTGAGCGTGCTTGTCTTGTTGTGGTCTTTGCTTCACAGAAATTATGACATTACATGCTAACTCATAAGAGTAAGTTGGTTGCAAGGATCGATCAATTGAAATACCTTCTCAATAAAGCAACACTTACTGGGCGACTAGCCAAATGGGTGATGCTCCTGAGTGAATTCGACATTGAGTATGTGGACAGAAAAGCAATAAAAGGACAAGCTATCGTAGATCAGTTAGCAGATGCTCCCATGTTAGATGATGTTCCTCTAATTTCAGAATTTCCAGATGAATCCATTTTAACAGTGTCACATGCAAAGCCTTGGCAACTATACTTTGAGGGCTCATACACACAGCATGAGGCAGGAGCTGGCATCCTTTTCATAACTCCTCAAGGGGATTCTATACCAAAATCATATTGATTATCATTTCCCTGCACTAATAACATAGCAGAATATGAGGCATTAACAACTGGACTACGGATTGCAGTTCAGTGGAAGAACTAGGAACTTCGTGTTTTTGGGGACTCTCAACTTGTAATTTGTCAAGCAACTAATGAATACCAAACAAAGGATGAGAAACTAATGCCCTACAAAAGAATGGTGGATGACCTGAAACTACATTTCACGAAGATAGACTTTGAGCAGATACCCAGAGAGCAGAATCGAGCCATGGATGACATGGCTACAATTGCTTTACTAATTGATCTGCCACCGAATGAGACCCGCTATGAGTTCTTGGTGGATAACCTTTTGGTTCCCTCATATGAAATCACTCCTACTGAGATGATATGTGTTGTTGGTCCTGAGTCCCAGTTATATGGTTCCATTTTCACATACCTTCATGACAATATCCTACCTCCTAACCTATCCAATAACCAACGTCGCACTTTCATTTGCCAATCTTCTCAATGCGTCATTTTAGCTGACATCCTATACCGTCGAGGTCTAGATGGCACTCTTCTTAGATGTTTAGAAAGCGACGAAGCTCAGATTGTGTTACATGAAGTACATGAAGGGATATGTGGTCCACATTCTAGTGGTCCTACCTTAGCCAAGAAACTCATCATGACTGGATATTACTGGCCCAATATGGAAAAAGATTCATATCAGTTTGTTAAGAAATGTAAGCAGTGTCAACTTCATGGAAACCTCATCCATGCGCCAACACAAGAACTTCAACCAATTGTGACTCCTTGGCCCTTTTGTCAGTGGGGACTTGATCTCATAGGCAAGATTCACCCTCCATCTTCCAACGGTCATAAATTCATCCTCACTGCCACAAAGTATTTCACAAAGTGGATCGAAGCCGTGCCTCTCACACAAGTCACTGGAAAACAAATTGCTACATTCATTCTCAACTATATCATTTGTCGATACGATATTCCTGTTTCCATCATTACTGATAACGGGTGTCCCTTCAAAAATCAGGATGTTTGTGAACTCTGTGACCGCTTTCATATTACCCATCATTTTTCCACACCTTATTATCCCCAAGGTAACAGTCAAGCTGAGGTGTCTAATAAAACAATCCTTAAAATCTTGAAAAAGACAATCGACGATGTTGGCCGTAATTGGCATATCCAACTTAATCCCGCACTTTGGGCTTACTGCACAAGCATCCGCACACCTACAGGAGCTACATCCTATTCACTTGTCTATGAGACTAAAACTATCTTGCCTATTGAGGTCAAGTTACCCTCTTTACGAGTCTCTTTGCAAAACATTATCAGTGATGAAGACTACAGGGTCTCTCGCTTACAAGAACTTGAACTATTGGATGAACGAAGACAAACTGCTTTTAATCATCTCAAGGCTTATCAACAATGAATGAGTCGCAGCTACAATCATAAAGTGAAGCCTCACACATTTGAGGTGGGTGACTTAGTTCTCAAGGAAAATCCTAAAAATCAGCAAGACAGAGAGAAGAAGGGCAAGTTCGAACCAAACTAGCTTGGTCCTTACATCATCACAACAACATATGGATTTGGTGCATATCAACTCTCAACTACAGAGGGTGAACCTTTGGAGGATCCTATCAACAACATGCACCTTCGCAGGTTTTACACATAGCTCTTCAGAGTATCCCAATTCAAAAATACAAAAAAAATCAAAATATTCAAAAATACAAAAAAAATCAAAATATTCAAAAATACAAAAAAAAATAAAAAATAAAAAGAGTAAAGAGAAATGAATTCGTCCAATGGTGAAAACCACTTTGGTGGCACCCTGGGCAAGTACCATGGTGAAAACTGGGTCACCAACACCATGCATATAGACATTTCTCCTCCCTCCTTCAGGATTCACTTTCATCCTTTCACTTTGCACACACTCACATCCTATCCATTCATAATAAACTTACCCATTCCCATCATGGCTTGCTATTGATCTACCCAAGATTGGTTAACCATTCATAATAAACCCCCTTTTCCCCCTCTTTCCATCCATAATAAATCAGTTCCTATTTGTGGCTAAGGAAAATCCTACGTCTAGTAATGGGTGTGGAACTGAGAGCATCGCATGTTTTGAGGAGTACAGTTTCTTCCAGTTTTCTTCAGTTTATCTATGCGCAATCCGCAATAAAATGACACTTGCATCATAGCTCCGCAATAAAGTTCCATCTTCTCCATATTAAAGTATCAGTTGCATGGATTCATTTAGTTTCAAATGAGACACCACAGCAACAATGGGCTTCAACAAATCAAATCTTTCAACAGACTCAGACAACATTATAGTTCAATGCTATCTATCCTTTTGTGAAAGTAAACATTGTGACCATAATCAAATAGACTTATACAAGTGACAAGAGACACTAAACTTGAGGACTACAGTAGATGTTGGTGTCGAGTCTTGGTTTTATTTTGGTTTTATCTTTAGGTGACATGTCTTTTAGCTTTTCCGGGATGTCTCTGACTAGAGATTCTATCTCCAGGATGTCTTTGACTAGAAAGGCGAAGATGGGGTATTGTCACCTATTTTTCTTTTGCTGTCTGTGGATTGTCTCTTAGTAATGCTATGAGTTGTCCAAGGATATGAGGACACTGAGAGTCTAGTATGAACTGGGGCATTCCTTGTTTGCGACTGTCTTATCTCCATGCAAACAGGTACAATGACTTTCTGGGTCGAACATATGCCTCGATTGTCATAACCTACTTGCCATAATAAATCTCAATGATGATAACGCACAAGAAGCTCTCTCACTTCCATATCTTCTATCTTCCATTCTCCTTTCTTGATTGACTTCCATCGTCCTTCTTGAGTCCGTGTAGCCTGCTATCACACGACTGAGTATAATGACACACCAAAAAAATATATGCATTTCATGTAGTTGCACCTGCATTACCACATATTAAGCATTTCATACATACATACATATAGATATCACAATTGCATCACATCATGCACACAACACATATTAGCACATTTTACATTTTCATCATGTAAATAATCATTTGCATTATCATATTCATTGGTATTTCATACATTTACATTCACATATGCATAACATATTAAAAACATAAAAGAAAAAAATATTGCATTTCATCATGTACATATTTGCATCCATATCATAATCATCACATAGAAACATAGATCATGAAACATCTCATCACATAGAAACATACATCCTAGGAACATAAGCATCACATAGGTACACATGCATATAGCTGTCACAAAGATGAATCATCTCATATATATATATATATATAAGTGTCATAAGTGTCATGATACAATGATGTCAAAATACATATGGCTACACAGCCAACCCCCGTGTCACCCTATCTGGACAGAGGAACCCACTGATCACTCTTGCCAACACTATTGGTAGTGCTAATCCTGTCTGTGTCATGGTATCCCAAGCCACGTGTCCTTCCCTCATCTCCAGTCCTGGATCCTGAAACACTCATCTCAGTGCATCCCTTTCTCCGTCTCAATCTTAGGGAACTAACTCCCCATCGATCGGTATCCGTAGTATCTTGTACACATCCTCTAAGGTGACTGTCATCTCACCCATAAGCAAATGAAAAGTGCATGTCTCAGAATGCCACCTTTCAGCCAGCGCAGTCAGCAAACCCATGTTCGCCCAAACTCAGGCACATACAGAATGTATCTCAGACCCATAACCTCAATGGCAACCCTGTCCTCGAATGGCAGCTCTGGTCGTAACCTCTGAGTCGATGGGAATCTCTCCCATGACTCCAGCATAGGCAAGTACTCCTACAGTCAAGCAAAGAAATCATGTCAATCAAAGTGACACTCACTGTTCATCACAAAGTGTTGCTTCTATCCTAGTGACACTCATTGTTCATCACAAAGTGTTGCTTCTATCCTAGTAACACTCACTGTTCATCAAAAAGTATTGCTATCTATCCTAGTGACACTCACTGTTCATCACAAAGTGTTGCTTCTATCCTAGTGGTACTCCCTATTCATCATAAAGTACTACGTGTTTTGCACTCCCTGTTCATCACAAAGTGCTGCTCATATTTGCACTCCCTGTTCATCACAAAGTGCTGCTCCTATTGATACTCCCTGTTCATCATAAAGTACTATGTCTTGGTACTCACTGTTCATCACAAAGTGCCTCAATCTATCCTATCCTAGGGCCTCTGCTTGAGTGTATCCTCTTGAGTAGTTTCTTAATTGACAACGTATGTTCTATCACAGAATTGTCAATCCTAGCCCTATTTGCTCTCGTAGTCTTCCTTAGAGGACCTGCTTGAGTGTATCCTCTCAGCAGCTTATCCAATCGACAACGTATGCTCATCATAGAACTACCGATTTGACCTTGAAGACATAAACGCGCCTTCATGACATAAACACGCTTACAGAATGCACAAACGTGCCTGCTCTGCATAGACGTGCCTGAAATACACAGACGTGCCTCTGTTCTACACAGATGCACCAATCCTGCACAGACGTGCCCACATTTCACAAACACGCTTGCACAACGCAAATGCACTCACATCTTGCACAGATGCTTTTCCCAGCATAGACGCGCCTAGCCAACATAGACGCGCCTGACACCAACGCAGACACACATAACACATTTTTGACATTTTCCTAAAGTGCATTTATTGCACTACCTAAGCATGCATTAATGACAACATTTAATGCGATAAAGTACAAGGAGTTTTTGCGATACTCACCGGCTCTCCTACATTTGCTGGCCTCTGAAATCGACAAATGCGATCAAATCTATGCACCAATGCCATCGCTGTTGACTGTTGCTGCTCTATTCTCTTTCTGCACTCTGATCTCTTGGATGTGTGGATGACAATGAGGATGTATTCCCCTCGTGGTCTATCTTATAGACTGCCCTGGCCCTAGCCCTCGTTTCCCGAGTCAGTCTTCTTTATCCCATGACTATGTCACTCTATCCTATTCGGTCAGTCCATTCTAGCCTTTCTTTCTTATCGAGAGATTGTCTGCGATCTTTTCAGACATTTTCATCCAATCTCTCGAGGGGGCATATCATTCCCATCTTGGGGCAACTTTGTATCAATTCATATTATCTTCTTTGAAACAACACAACAAGCTGCATTGTCTCAAAGAGGGGCAAAATGTAGACACCTAAAATTGTCATATCTAATTAGATAAATATCTTTATTTATTTAATTAATTCATTTATCCTCTTCTAGCCTTATTTCTCATTTAAATAAATACATTTATTTATTTAAATTATCATTTTCCTAAATTAAATAAATATTTTATTTATTTAATTGATCCCACTTCTTCTATTAATTAAATGAAATCTTTATTTATTTAATTAATTCATTAACCTTTTCTACCCATGACACATGTCATTCATCTCTTAATTCATACACTATCTACCCTTTCATTATTTCATTATTTTCTCTACCTACCCTCTAATCATAGACGACCATTTATCTTTTACACCTCTTAATCTTATCCCTCCATTTCATATAATGTCTTCTATATAAGGAGATGCTTCCTTCATTATCAAACCCTCACCATGCATTCTGCCCCGCTTACGACTCGACTACACTACGCTTTTGAACTTTCATATGCGATCCTACTTGCAACCACATTTTTGTTCTTTGTTGAGCTCTTGTGCACATATAAAATCTGAGAGCAAATATATCAAGCAAGATCAATGGAGATAGGAAGAATGGAGATCCAAACCCTATTGGTCATGTGATGGTATAATCTTTGTGGTTTCATTTGATTTGCATTGTCTTAGGTAATCTTCATATGTTATGGTGGATCTTTGTTGTTGTTAGGCTAGGGTTTTGTGGTTGAATTCATTTAGTCTTTCAATATTGTTGTTTCCATTTTCACCATATACAACAAATACTGTGGAAATCAAGGTCATACTGCCAACATGTGCCAAATCAGAAAAGGTAAGCAACCGAATGTCACTAAGTCCAACGATTATTGTTACAATTGCAATAAATATGGTCATACATTTAACCAATGTAGGACAAAGTCTGATAGCAATTATAAGAAGGCAAAATTCAAAGGGTTTTGTAAAAACTACAATAGATATGGACACAGTACCGAGAAGTGTTGGTTTAAGCAAAAGAACTATATGTGGTCCACACACCGAGCAAATACTAGAAGCTACCGAACTCATAGAGAACTTAACCGACCATATGCTGCAGTACCATGGGATTACAATACAAAGATATGGTGTGAATGTTGTGGAAGATATGGACATATAAGTGCCAACTGCTTTATAAGGTTTGGAATGAACAACTGAAGATCATGGAGAAATCCTAGTATGACATGTTTTCATTGTCACAAAGTTGGACACTTGGCTGGAGATTGCAAAGATCAACCTAGAGGAGACATTGAAGAAATAAAAGGCAAATTATAGATGATTTGGAAAAAGAAGGAAATTGTGTCAAATGAAGAAAGCACCTTACCTACTGAGTTAGGTGCACCTATTCCAAATTAATCGGTAAAGGTATGAAGGGATTGCACTCTCTCAAAGGTCAAATCTTAACAGTTCCTACTTTATTATGTACTTAAGTCAAAATATACATAGTTAAAGATGTATTAGTAAGTGTCAAATTCTATCAAAGTCTTTTGAAAGCACTATACAGGAAACCTGTCAAGTCGGTAACTACAGGAAGCCTATTTAGTCGGTAAATGAAGGAAATCTGGCTACTCGGTTAAAGCAGAAAAGGAGAGTAAATCAGTTTAGTGGAACCGAGTGCATTTAATGTTTTAACCTAACCTGCACGGAGCTCGATAAGGTATATTGTGTACTTAAAGCATTTACGTGGTCATTTTTCACTTACCAAGTTTTTGAGAGAACAGAGCAAAGCGAATCTAAGGTGATCAAACCTCCTTCGAAGTGAAATTCAAGGTATTTACATCAATCTCAACGCATTGTTAAGCTGGTTTACTGATCATATATGTTGAAGATTTCTGTTTCATATTTGTTAAGAGGAAAAGCATCTGTTATTTGAAAGTTTTCAAACCCTAAGGATCTTTTGATAATTTCTATCTGAAATCTACAATGGCACCGAAGATCCAAGAACCCATTGTTGTTAATAATGTTGAAAATACTCACTAAAATACTCTTCAACTCCCAAAATTGCATCTGAAACGGATGACAAAATGACATTTTCACTCATTCCGGATAGAGTTTTACTAGTTGAGGATGTCAGATTCTTCACCAAATGTCAAGGTGAAGAACTAGGTCATGTTGAAATCAAAGACACCTATGATGAATTGTGCGCCGATGGGAAATTGGATAGCAAGTTTGAGCACATTAAGATCAAGGGATTGACTGAAGCCCTAACCTATCCCCATGTCTTCAAACCCTAGTGGGTCACGTTTGTTCTGAGCAGAGTTCATGATGATTTCATGTGGTTAGAGGAGAAACCATTCAAAATCACCAAGGAAATCATTCATCTGATCACCGGTTACCCTATTTATGATCATGCCCGAGCTTAGAAGATGATATCACAAAAGGAATTGATCACCTTAACTGGAGTGGAATCAGATTGCAGAGGACTGAAATTGAACAATGTCACTAATGCAGAACTAAAGTTTTCTATTAGAGTAATAGGTTATTATTTCTTCCAATCGGCAAGGGAAAACAGTGTACCCTGTGTAGCAGTTGACTTAGCATACAAAATTGTGAAAAAGGGAATGAAAATTGATCTTTGTGACGTATTGCTGAAAAACCTGTTTGAGAATCTAAACACCATCAAGAAGCCAAAGAAGAACAACTCAGCTAATACACTAAAGTTTGGATCACTGTTATTATGCATGTTTTTCTATTTTGAAAAATTCTTTCCAATAGTCGGTAAAGTAGTTTGGGAGCTACATTGACCAGTCACCCATCAAATCAATGACTTTATCAAACATCTAGGTGACAACTTCAATGATATTATGGATGATTATTTCAGCAAGTTTCAAGAGAAGATGCATAACAGGTATAGAATTCCACCCCAGCTAGTGGAAAAATACAAAGATGACATATGTTTTGAAGTAGACACTGATTACTGTTATGTGAATGTTGTGGAACCAAGAACTCAATCTTTGCCACCTATAGGTTATGAGGTTGACTTTGACATCACACAATAGCAGATAGATGCCTTTATTACACTACCAAGGCATGCTACTGAGCTGAGGTATGGAACATATGAAGAAGTGAAAGAGAAAGTAAAGATGAGCATTGTAGTACCAAAAGCTACAAGAAAAGCAACAAAGATGATCAAGGCACTATCAGATAAATTTGGAGAAGGTTCTTCCTCCACACCTGTCAAGGGCACACTAGTAATCACCAAGGAGGAATCATAAGCCCAAGAGGCTACTATTACACTAAGCACCGAGCTGCCTAAAGGGAAAGTTCTGAAGATGAAGAAACATGACACATCAAAGGCATCACCGACTCCCTCAATAAAGCGCCCAAACACAAGAGCATCTGTAGTGTCACCGAGTAAGAAACCAAAGACTGTTGTTGTTCCTAAGGTAACAAAGACTTACAAGAAATCTACTCAGAGACTCATTTTGGCAAAAGAGTCTACTGACACCGAATCTGAAGATGCAAGTAAATTTCAAATTGTCAAGAGTAAGAAGGTAAATGTACATAGTGTTGAAATTTTTTGTGCTAATCTGAAAGAATATGGTGGATTTGGAGGATTCAGATATGTTAAGTATGAAACCAGATCTGATGATGAGAAGAGACAAATAGAAGAAGTTGTCATCTGCACACTATGGAAATTCTGCTTGGTCCCATTGGAAGTATGTAAATCTCTTCCAAATGAATTACATTTACTTATTGACAATAGGTGGAAATATGCAATGGACTCAGAGAAACAGATTAGAGAAAGAAGTCTGGTACATCTCTTTCCAGACATGTCAGTAGTTGAAATAAAAGAACATCTGACAACCTACCACACAAAGTTCCTCGTCAAACAAAGAACCTTAAAACTGATGAATGGTCTGTATATTGAAGTGGAAAATGAGACAAAAGAAAAGTGGCTGGAAATCTTTAGAATTAAGAATGTTGGTGAACAAGCTGAAGTTGAAATAGTTGATGTCACCGAGCAAGTTCCTGATGTCACCGAGCAAGACCCTGCTGACACCATACAAATTGATGAAGACATCATGGACACCGAGGCACCTGAACAGGAAATGATAGAAGGCAATGCCTATGCAAAACTGGTATCCAGTGAGTTAGTTTTGGAACAAGTTCAGCCTTATCCTCTGGTCACTCATTCTACTGAAACCGAGGCCCCTCAAGATACTAAACAAGGTGCAAAGGTTCACAAGTCTATAGAAGGAGAAGCTACTCCTCAGGCCACTGGGGAACAGACCTCTCAGGATCCTTCTAACACTGAAAATGTTGCAACTGAGACCCCGAGCACCGAACCACCGAAGGACTCAACAAAGGCTAAAGAAACCGACAAAAGTGTTGCCTCCACCGAGCAACCTACCGAGGATCCACAAGCCTCCCAAGCTATTGTATTGGTTCAACCGGCCAAATCTAAAGAAAAGAAGTTGAAAAAGCATAGTTTCAAGGTAGATATATTGAAACTAATAGTGTTTCCCAATGTAGACATATCAAAATTAAAAGGGCAAGCACTCATTGAATTCAGTGAACTATGCAAAGCAAAGGCTGAACAGGAAAAAAAAATGGCCATACAAAAGAAAAATAAAGTACTTCATAAGGTAAAGATGCTATTATCAAATATGCTACCCGCAGCTACAGTGTCAACAGATGCAGCCATCCATATTCAACTGGATGAACTCCTCAATCAGATAGAGACATCTAGAGTAGATGCATCTGAATATTTGAGCAAGTTAAAGGACAAAGAGCTCACTGCAAAAATGATTGAAGAGGTATAGAAAGCTATTGCTATTGGCAAAGTTAAACTTGTCAAATTTATTGCTGAGTTGTCCCATCAACTCAAGCACATTCTTTATTTATTTCAAAAACTCTGTACATTCTCTTTATTCATTAAAGATATCAAAAATAAAATAGAAGCAATTGAGAAAGAGATCACTGATCTCTCAAATAAGTTGACCACAGAGCCCAATTCTATTTAGAATTTTTATACAAAGTTACAATAGCTCATGGCTCAACAATTGGAACTCAGGAATGAAGAGAACAAAATAAGGATGGACATTATGACTCTTCAAACCTTATTCATTCCACACTTTTCCTCCGTTCAAGAACAGATCAACCGAGCCACTTACCTATCTACTACACAAGAGGGAAGCACATTAGATGGCTTAATTTCTCTATTGGCTGACATTCAAGCACATAATTCTTTAATGGACAGTGTCAAGGATGCACTCTCTATCGCCCTCACCGAAGCAAGGACAAAGTATAAATCCATTTTTGACCAATTGCCTCCACCAAATGGTAACTAGGTCTTGATGTTTGTCAAAAAGGGGGAGTGAGTATCATATCAAAGTATATAGGGGAATGTAGTATACAGGGGGAGTATACCAAGCAGTGAATAGAGCAGTAAGCAATGAACAAGAGCAACACACAGAACATTGATCACCGAGCATGCAAAATTAGAGTTATGAACAGTATATTGATAAGGGGAGTATATTTGAATATACTATTTCATTGACAAATGTATATATTGTCAGTTTAGTCAAATTTTGCAAGTATATAGATTTTTGAGTTATAACTTTGAAAGTAGTTTTTGTCAAACATCTCAACTAATGTCAAAAGGGGAGATTGTTACTACTTACTAAGATTTCCATTAGTCTTATGTTCAAAGTTATTCTATATATTCTAGTTGGTTACTTCTACTGAATCTTTCAGTCGGTAAGCACAGTGCAGTCGGTTATAAAAGAAAGTAGTCTCAGAGCGTAGTATACACCAAACATTTTACTGAGTAACACTCTATGTCTACCAAGTAGCAATAATGATATACCGAGTGAACACACACCGAGTGAAACGTGTTACCAGATTCACTGAACCTGGACATATATGGGAAATGTGTTACAAAGATCGAGGAACAAGTAACCGTTATCACATTGGAAATTGTACTTAAAGATTGTGTATTATTTTGAGGTCATCTAACCAATGAAATATTTTGCATGGTTATTCATTCGAGAAATCATGTTTGTAAGATCGAAGCATGGACCAGATCATCGACATAAGAGATCTATTTATACAACATGAATTCAGGATTAGATATATGTGCAAGTATATATGTGCATGTGTGTGTGAAGCAAGACATATACAAAAAGTAAAATCATGAGATATCACAGTGTGTTATGACTGTTACAGTTGACAAAGAAACACAGAGGTCATCGAGAAGGATTTTAGAGAACAGTCAAGGAACAGAGTAAACATAAGGGTTTACCGAGTTAATATATGGGTTACCCAGGTATGCCTTAAGCAAGGTAATCTTATTTTGAGCACATAGAATCTGCTATAACATTCCAGATGTAAAGTTGCAGATATTTGTAATGATTTATTATAATATTTTGAAGTTGTAAGAGAAACCTTTAACAGGGTAAAAGACTCTAACTAAGTCTATAAATTGTAAACCCTTTAACCAAGTGCAACATTTAGAATAAGTGTTGTAAAATCCTTTAGCAAGGTAGATCTAACAGATCTTGATACTCCTAACAGGGTAAGCTATCAGAAATAGCTAAACATGTAGCTCTAACCGAGCAACCCTTATTATTGCAATAGTGAAGTTGTGGGTGTCATCCCCACCACAATTTTTCTCTCTAACCAAGAGTTTCTGTGTAACCAAAATATATGTGTTATGGAGTGAATCATGTATGATTGTTATTTATTTGTTTTAGCATTATATTATGTTACTGCACTATTCAGTTTATGCTTAACAGTAAAGTTATTGTTGAAGAAAAGTTTTGAAGTACTGATTCACCCCTCCCCTCTCAGTACATTAGCTTTCCATATTGGGCCTAACATGGTATTCGTCTTCCTTTAATATTTTCCTTTACAGGTTTAGCATCAAGGATTAACACAATGTTATGAGTCACGATCTTAGGATCAATGCTAGGTATGTCTGAATAAGTCTAAGAAAATATTTCAATAAATTTGTGTAAAAGAGAAGAATGAGAATCTTGTTCATCATCTTCTAAGCACTTCCCAGTCTTAATGATTTTTTCATCATTGTAAGAATCTATCTTAATATCAATATACTTTTCACTCACAAGAAGATTACTTAATTGAGGAACATCCATCAACTAAGGAAGTTCATGAATGATCTCTTCATTATCATTTTGTAATTCAAAATATTTCCCAAAGTATGCTTCTACATTTAAACAATAGGAAAATCAATGATTATGATGATAGCAAGGAAGATTATCGTAAACTCCTAAAAACTCAACTAAGGAATCATCAGTAGAAAAGACATCAAGGGAAGGAAAATCAGAATTAGGATCAATTATTTCAAGATGCACTAGAGGTGGAGATTTGGAAGAAAAGATAACATTCACATTGAGAGATGGTTTTTAAGATGCTTTGGTGGGCTTCAAGGGATTATACCAAAGTCCAAAAGATGTTTCACAAACATGATTTTTTATAGGTATTTTGTTCCCTTTTTCATTTATGGCACAACCATTACCATTATATCCATGTTTAGTTAGCTTTCTTACAACCATTGCCATTATATCCATGTTTAGTTAGGATGTGAAAACTAGGACCATAGAGGGATGCCATGTAAAAAAGGGTTGGCGAAGCCTCACATGTCTCAATATCATAAGTATATAAAGTAGAAGAAGAAGTATACGAGTTCGAAGTAGCTAAAAAATTATCACTAAATTGTTTAGACAAAGTTGATTGCTTCTTAGGTTCCACCATATCATCATACTTTTTAGTCTTAGGCTCTATTGGGGGGACATTATATTCTTTTACAAAAGAAGATGTAAAATCTAAGGAACCCCAATTGTCTTCTAAAAGTACCTCTTTGGATGAAGAGGTATCTTAAGGAGGAGATGGTGTTTCAACTTGAAGAGGACAAGAAATAGAAGAATGTAAAGGAGATTTAAGACTAGATGAAGTTTGTAAGCAAGATGGTAAATTAGTGTCAATGTGCAAAGTATACATCTCATTTTCATAAATGAATTTGACTTGGCAATGAAGAGTTGAAGGAACAACTTGCATAGCATGAATCCAAGCTCGTCCTAGGTGAAGATTGCATGTGAGATTATCGAGCATGACTTGGATAGATGTGGGTAAAATAACAAGTCCTAAGGATTCTCTACCAACGTTGTCAAAGCCACAAATAGAAAGAGACTTAGGTTGAATAAGATAAGTATCCACACTAATCTTATGAAACAAATCAATGCTACAAACATTAAGGCTAGATCCAATATCCACCAAGGTTTGTCTTATAGCATTACCATTAATAAGGACAACAATCATAAGAGGAACATATTGATTTTGAATCTTTTTAGGAGGTAACTCATTTTGAGAGAACACAATTTCAGCTTTAGGTGCCTTCATAGAATCAATCAAGGAAGTCATATTATTAGGTGTCACATTAGGTGGAACATCTAACTTCTTTAAGGTATCTTGTAACAATCCATAATGTGTAGGTGAAGTTTGAATCAAATCTCAAAGGGATATCTTAGAAGGAGTTGCATTAAGTTGTTCAATGAGGTCATACTCCTTACCAAGATGTTGTCAGAGATGAGGTGCTAGTGAAAGCATTGGTTGATAAATAGGAATTGAGAAGAAGAAATAAGTGGATGAGTAGTAGGTTGCCTATTGTTTCTTGTTTTATATGTGTGAGCATCTGTATTGTAACACTCTTGGGTAATTTGTTTGGCATATTCATAAAGACTTTTAGGAGGATTACCTCCTTTCACACTAATGACTAGTTTATTGGGAGTGTAAAAAGTATCATGAATATAACCACCTTTAACCAAAATGATTAGTTTATTAAGAGGTTGATGGGTTTGAGAATTACTACCACTCTTAATAACAATTGCAAGCTTACTAGGTGTTTGGAAATTTTGTTCATATCCATTCACATTTATCATCTTGATCAATATTTTATAGATGGATGCTTTAGGATTGTTTGAGGAAGATTTAGTAGAGATGAAATCATCAAGAACGCCATCTAACATAGCAAAATGATCATTACTAAATGGCTGATTGTTAGATTATAGGAAGTAGATCTTCATAAAGAGGATTCTCATACACCACCATGTTATTAGATTTTGAAGATTTAGAGGATGATTCGGTAAGAATGATATCATCAAAAGTTTCATCCAACTTATCCAAATCATCACTACGAAATGGCAAAGTGATTATGTTGGTTAATTTTTGGTAAAAAGAGGGTTTAGAAGGGTTAGGATGAAGTAAATCATCAAGAGCCTTATCAAGTTCTTTCCTAATATATGTCTCCTCAAAAGGGTAATCATCATAAGCAAAGGGGTTATCATAGGTATGAATGTTGACAATATGTTGAATTTGGTTAAGTGTTGTCATTGATGTCAACAATGTATCCCGGTTGGAGGCTATCCCAGTTAGTCTTGGTGATCTTCTTGGTTTTGGCTATGATTCTGATCTGGTATGATCACATCTCTAGAATAGGTTTTGGATGCTTACTCTGGATGGTTATTTGTTTTCCATATTCTATTGGTTCATGTTTTGGTGCTTTGGTCACTACCGCTTATGTTCCTGGTTGGTATTTCCTGGTACCAGTTAGCTTTACCGATAAGTGATATTTGGTGTTTTGGTCAGACGATTTTGGTCCGGCTTATGGAATCGGTTTCTATCATGCTGAAGGTGATTCTTGATCATATTCCAAGTTTTTGGTGACTTTGCATTAGCTAGCGTGCTGTTATGGTGGTTCTATTTGGATCCGGTTAGACTTTCTGTGTTACATCACAAAGGGTTTCTACTGGTTGGTGAAGCGTGTTGGTTTTTGGTCTTAGCAGAATTTATGGTGGATGGAATTGCTTGGTTACTTGATTTAGGTCTATGCTATGTAATGTAAATCATAATATTGGTCCGGTGATACCGTGTAATATAATTTTTGTTATTATGGGTTTATGGGTTTAGGGTTTAGCCGACCTTGTCAATAAGGTTGATGATCTGTATTTATAGGTGACTTATTCATGTAATATGCACATGGATGGTTATGTCTGCATTATCAGAGGAAGGTTTATGTGCGAACAAGTGATATATCATTCGGTGAAGGTTTCTATATTGTAGGGCAGACATCTGTTCTTAACCGGAACTGTATCAAGCATTATGAGATGCTACTTTCACAATTAATTCTTTCCAGATTGTAGTCCAATGTTTTTGTAAGTCAGCGAGACTTCTTTCTATGATGAGCACTGAGCTCTAGGCGGTTGGTCTGATTGCAAGTGCAATCCCCATTGTAATTTCACATATTGTTGTAGAAGTATTATCTAATTGTGGGTAGGGTTTCCCACCGTGGTTTTTCCCTTTACCAAGTTTTCCACGTCAAAATATTGGCGTTGTGTGTACTGTGCTTTCATGTTCTATCCTTCATTGTGTTGGTTTCTTTGTGTTCCAATTTAATGGTTTTCATATGTATTAGTTTTGATTTCCAATGGTAAACTAATTCACCCCCCTCTCAGTTTACTCCCGGTATCAAATATGTCTAACAACTGGTATCAGAGCAAGGTCCTCTCTGCAGAAGCTTAACCGCTTGAGGAGATTCTATGGTAACTGCATCTAGCTCTACATTCAATCCCTATCAGAAGGAGAGTCCTAGATTTGATTATACAAATTACAAAATATGGAAGGAGCGAATGAAGATTCATCTCAGATGTCTTGGAGCTAAAGTTTGGGAGATAGTGGAGTAAGGGTATATACCTCATTGTTGATGAACAGAAGAAGGCCGAAAATGATGTCAGAGAAAAAGAAGCATTGTTAAGCGCCCTATCTGATGAAAAGCTATTGAATGTCATAGAGTTGTAGAATGCAAAGTTGATATCGACAAACCTTGAAACTCTTTATGAAGGCAATCAGGCTGTGAAAATTGCAAAACTTGAAGGTTTTCGAGTAAGGTATGAAACTTTGAAGATAGAAGAAGATGAGAAGATAATTTCTTTCATGGATAGAGTAAATGAGATTGTTAGGGGAATCAAATGTTGTGACAGATCAGTTAGTGAGGATGGGATAGTGTCAAAGGTTCTGAGAGTTCTGCCTCCAACTTATAAGATGAAGGCTACTGCAATCAATGAACTCCGAACAATGTCAAGTACCCTTGTTACTAGAGATACACTGCTTGGGAAATTGACTTCTTTTGAGCTTGAGGAACTTGGAGATCAGAGTGCTACTAAAACTAAGACTATATTTAAAGAATTTGCCTCCGGTAAGCAAAAGATAGATTGGAAGGAGATGTATGATAAAGATATGGAGGACATTGAAAGAGAAGAAAGAGAACTTGAAGAGCTAGAAGCCCTGATTGCTAGAAGAATTCCTAAAGGACTAACTGGAAGTAAGTATGAAGGAAAAGTACCTTTTAAAAGTTTTTCATGCAATAAGATTGGTCATTTTGCTTCTAGATGCCCTGAAAGAGCTACTAGGAATCATGAAAGATTTGTGAAGAGTTATAAGCCTAATCTGGAAAATCAGAACAAGCCTAGATTTAGAAGGAATAAGGATAAATCATGATATTATGCTGGTGATGATGATTTTGGTATTACTAATGATGATGATGATGAACCCATGAGTGGAACCAGTAATGGAGCTTCCTTCAGTAAGGACTAGTTTTTATTGCTATCAAGGATGATTCTCTGGAACATGTCATTGAAACAACTAATATTGAGGAAAAGGCTTTAGCTACTAAAATTGAAGAAAATGATGAATGGGTTATAGACAATGGATTCTCACATCACAAGACTGGTGACGAGAAAATTTCTATCACTACAAGAATTTGATGGCAGATTAGTCAGATTTGGAGACAACAAGGCATGTAGGATCAAAGGCAAGGGAACAATATCATTGGATGGTAAGACTAACATTGATAATGTTTATTATGTTGAAGGCTTAAAGAATAATATTTTAAGTGTAGGTCAGATGGTGGATAGAGGATTTCATTTACAATTCAAGGATGGGAAATGTAAGATTATCAATAGATCTGGATTGGAAATTGCTTCCGGAACCCAGACCAATGGAAACATCTTTCATTTGAACTCCGGCGAGAAATCTTGCTTGATTGCTCAGATTGATGAAAGATGGTTATGGCATAAGAGGATGTGTCATGTAAATTTTGATTGCATAGTGAAGATCAGTTCAACACAGGCTGTCAGAGATTTGCCCAAAATTGTCAAACCTCATAATCCGGTATGTAGATAATGTCAAATGGGTAAGCAAGTCAGAACTTCTTTTAGAAGCATACATGATAAATCTAATGAAATTCTTGATCTTATTCATATTGATCTGTGTGGACCGACAAGGACTAAAAGTTTTCAAGGTCATAGATACATTATGCTACTTATTGATGATTATCCTAGAATGATGTGGGGTAGCATTTTTGAAAGAAAAATCTAAAGCTTTTGAGAAATTCAATTTATTTAAAGCTATGGTTGAGACTAAGACATGACTAAAGATAAAGTGTTTGAGATCAGATCAAGGCGGTGAGTTTGTATCTAGTGGATTCAACAACTTTTGTGAGAAGAATGGAATCAAAAGACAACTTTCTGCACCTAGGACTCCACAACAGAATGAATTGGTGGAAAGGAAGAAAAGAACCATATTGGATGCGGCAAGGACTATGATGACAAAAGATAAATTGTCTGATATTTATTGGAGGGAAGTGTTTAATTTGATCAGATTTAAATAGGTAAATAATTTTAAATTTTAATAACACATTTGTGCAATACTTTAGCTCAAGTATTCAATATCAATTGATTCAATGTATAATATATGTTTGATAACTTAAGGTATTCAGTATTGCAAATAATATAATTCTTATTCATTGTTATAGATGGATCAAAATTCCTTAATTCTGATATTCGAATTGTCCAAGTTCGAATATGGTGAATACTTTATATTGTAACTATGTTTGCAGACCGCACACTATTCTCGCACGATATGAAGGGTTTATCGTGCTTCATACTGCATATATTATACCAAATATCTATAGTCTTGATCGCTGACCACATACATATATGGCACCATATATACACAAAATATCGACTAGTGTCAGAACAATATTATCAACTCTTGTCAGTGCTACGATGCCGACTGTTGTAACTTTCACCACAATATCAACTACACCTATGTTATTACCACTTCGTCTATTGCACATCAAATGAAATAGACCGAGATATATAGACATCCTCGATGGTCCACATAGAGTCACGACTCCTATGTGGAGGAATGACCATTGGTAATCAATGGTAATCATACGCAAAGGTTAAACAATTAGTAATCGGTATAATTAGTTATTGATACTATGACTTAACAATCAACGCTCTTAACAATTAATATACAAACATAAACAATGCTATGTATAATCCAAAATGATTTATAGAGAAAATCAATCATCACATAATATCGTGATGCAAATACAATGAAGTACGATCAAGGATAAGAATTATCCAACCGTTGCTACATAGTTTTTCAACACAAAGTTGTCAATACAACTGTATACACTTTCAATAGAGTACACATAAAAGGTGATACTGGTAAGACTCCTTATGAATTATGGTTTGGTCATACTCCTACTATCAAATATTTCGGAATTTTAGGAAGTAAATGTTACATTAGAAGAGATGATGCATTGGGAAAATTTGATCCTAGAAGTGATGAAGGAATATTTTTGGGTTATTCTACTAAGAGCAAATCATATAGATGTTATAACAAAAGATTGAATAGGATAACAAAGAGCATAAATGTCAAGGTGGATGAACATGGCAGTAATCAAATCAAATCATATGAATGTGGACCGGAAGATGAATTTATCAAACCTGAATCGGTAATGCATGAAGCTACTCAGAATAGTGAACTTGTAACTGCGGTAACATCATAAAACTCAACTGTGACAGAGGAACAACAGAAAGAGTTAGTAAATCAAGAAAATTCAAAGACTCATAGGTATCTGAAACTAAATCATTCTGAAGATCAAATCATTGGAGATAAAAGCAAAGGTGTGATGACTAGGAGAAGGCTAGCTACTGAAGAGGTATGTTTTATTTCTCAAATTGAATCTGAATCATTTGTTGAAGCAAGTAAAGATGAAAATTGGATAAAAGCAATGGAAGAAAAATTAGATCAGATTGAAAAGAATAAGACATGGAAACTAGTTCCTAGACCTAAAGACAAGAACATTATTAAAACTAAATGGGTTTACAGGAATAAATTGAATGAGGAAGGTCAAATTGTGAGGAACAAGGCTAGATTGGTTTGCAAAGGTTATTCACAGGAAGAAGGAGTTGATTATGGTGAGACTTATGCCCCGGTTGCAAGAATTGAAGCGGTAAGACTTTTTCTTGCTTATGCTGCACACAAGAACTACAAAGTATATTAGATGGATGTCAAATGTGCATTTCTGAATGGAGATCTTGAAGAGTAAGTCTACATTGAGCAACCTAATGGATTTTATTTATCAGAAGACAAGGACATGGTTTCCAGATTGAAGAAATCTTTATATAGACTAAAACAAGCCCCTAGGGCATGGTATGCTAGATTACACAAATATCTTTCTAAGCTTGGTTTTAGAAAAGGTAATGCTAATAGTAACCTATATTACAAAATTGAGCATGATGACATACTGATCATTGAAGTCTTTGTGGATGATATCTGTAGTCACATAAATTTGTCCATTTTAATTAAATGAATATTTGCTATTTATTTGATTAAAAACCCACTAGCCAACAATTAATTAAATTGACATTTAATTAATTCATCTTCAAATCATTCTCCTATTAATTAAATAAATTATTCAATTTATTTTAATTAATTCATTAAGCCAAATTCACAATCAATTAAATGAATAAATTCTATTTATTTCATTCAACCCCCTTTCCTCTTTTAAATAAATTAAATAAAACATTTATTTAAATCATTAAAATCCCCCCCACTTGCATTCTCCTAAAAATGCAAGTTGCACCTATTTGTTGAAATAAATGAATTTTATTTTAATGAAAATTATATTTTCCCTCACCCACCAAACCCACTTGCAATCCTAAATCCCCTTCTAGACTCTTCTAACCCCTTCCTAATTAGCCTAATCCATCCCCTAAATATTGTCACATTCCTAAGAAACTTGAAGTCACTTTTCAAAGACTCTAAAGTCTTTGAAAAGCATTTAAGGCTTTAAGTCTTCAAATGGTTAACCTCTAAAGTCTTCCAAACCATTAAAGGCTCTTACATAACCATTTATGGTTAAATCCACTTGCACCCATGGTTAGAGACTTTGACCCCTAACTCAACCTTCATATTTACCCTTGGTTATTAATTAACCCTTGCACAAGAGTTTACCCCTTGGATAAAAGCTTTATCCAATGGATGACTCTAACCCAACCTTAACCTTACCCCCTAGAGTAACCCTCAGGTCATGTCAAGCATTTAATGCTTCTTCCCTCTCCCCTCAACCCATCTCATGTTGACATTTGTCATCCTAGGATTGGGTTGAAAGCCCTCACATGGATCTTAAGCCCTTCAATCCTAACCCTTGTTGAGATTACTCAATCTCAACCATCCATTGCTCTATTTTTCCTATAAATAGAGCCCATTTCTTCATAATCCAGATCCTGAAAACTTGCATGCATCTAACTTATAGCAAAATCTAGAGAGTATTTAGCATAATTCAATTTGGTCTAAAATTAATCTTAGTTAGTTACATAATATCTCATTTCTTAGCTTGTTCATGTTTGCATTTTCATGAGCATTTACTTCATACTCTTGAATCTCCATAAGAAATCCAAAAATAGTGCAAAAAAGCTACTGAGAGCTACACTCATTTGGGAACTTGGAGAGGAGAGGAACAAGGGACAGTTAATGGCGTAGGGAGCATCATGAGTGAAGTCTTAATGTTTATTCATTTTTATCTCTAATATGCTTCTATGCTTAATCTTTCTTGATAATGCTTTTTAATGGTTTAGTTTTATGTTGATTTGACTAACCCCCTGACTAACCGTTTTATGGTGTTACAATATTATTTTTGGAGGGGAGGATAGTCTATGCATGAAATTTGCTGATGATATGAAAAATGAATTTGAAATGTCTATGATTGGTGAGATGAAATTTTTCTTAGGTTTGCAGATTACTCAGACTGATAAAGGTATTTTCATTTGTCAAGCTAAGTATGTGAAGGAGTTACTTAAGAAATTTGGACTTGAGAATTCCAAACATGTCGGTACTCGTATGATAATCGGTTGCAAATTGTCAAAGGATGATGACTCCCCTAAAGTGAATCCAAGTAGATACAAATCAATAATTGGTGGATTGTTGTACTTAACTCAGACTAGACCTGATATTATGAATGTTTTTTGTATTGCCTCTAGATTTCAGTTAGATCCTAAAGAAACTCATGATATTGTTGTTAAGAGGATAATTCAGGTATCTGGCAAGCACAACATACCTTGGGTTATGGTTTCCAAAGAATGATGACTTCAGATTATGTGCATATATAGATTCTGATTGGGTAAGAGATGTGGATGACAGGAAGAGCACTACTAGCAGTGCATTCTTTCTTGGGAAGAAGTTGGTTTCAAATGTTAAAAGATATAAGGGTAAGTTATGATGAGCCTATTGTTATTCACCATGATAATACTCCTGTTATTGATATGTCAAAGAATCCGGTATTTCATTCCATATCAAAACACATTTCTATAAGGTACAATTTCTTGAAGGAAAAGGTTCAAACAAAGGAAGTCAGATTGGTTTATGTGCCTACTAAGGAGAAGATTGCAAATATTCTAACTAAACCATTGTCTAAAGATACTTTTGGATATCTCATAGATCAGTTGGGGGTTACCAACCATCTGGAAGAGACTTAGAGATGCAGGAATGCATCAATCCAGTAAGCTTATCAAATATTTTCTTTGATCTGGGTTGATGAGATGATGCTACTACTCAAGAGGAGTAGACAACTATTTGGTTCAGTATTTTTGATTTGGTATCCATCCTTTGTCATTGATGTCAAAGGGGGAGAGGTGGTATTCATGTGAAAATCAACCATATCTTTCAGGGAGGTTGTTGGCATTCCTTGGCACTTGGATGTTTTTCACACTCAATGTTGCCATCAATGCCAAAGGGGGAGATTGTTGGAAATATGTTGGATTTGGTTAAGTGTTGTCATTTATGTCAACACTGTATCGCGGTTGGAGGCTATCCCAGTAGGACCTATCCCAGTTAATCTTGGTGATCTTCTTGGTTTTGGCTATGATTCTGATCCGGTATGATCAAATCTTTGGAATTGGTTTTGGATGCTTACTCTGGATGGTTATTTGTTTTCCATATTCTGTTGGTTCATGTTTTGGTGCTCCGGTAACTATCATTTATGTTCCTGGTTGGTATTTCTCTGTACTAGTTAGCTTTATCGGTAAGTGATATTTGGTGTTTTAGTCAGATGATTTTGGTCCGACTTATGGAATCAGTTTATATCATGCTGAAGGTGCTTCTTGATCATATTCCGAGTGTTTGGTGACTTTGCATTGGCTGGCGTGTTGTTATGGTGGTCCCATTTGGATCCGACTAGACTTTCTATGTTACTTCACTAAGGGTTTCTATCGGTTGCTGAAGTGTGTTGGATTTTGGTCTTAGTGAAATTTACGACGGATGGAATTGCTTGGTTACTTGATTTAGGTCCATGCTATGTAATGTAAACCATAATATTGGTCTGGTGATACCTTGTAAAATAATTTTTTTTATTATGGGTTTATGGGTTTAGGGCTTAGCCGACCTTGTCAATAAGGTTGATGATCTGCATTTATAGGTGACTTATTCATGCAATTTGCATATGGATGGTTATGTCTGCATTATTAGAGGAATTTTTATGTGCGAACAAGTGATATATCATTCGGTGAAGGTTTCTGTATTGTAGGGCAAACATTTGTGCTTAATCGGAACTGTATCAAGCATTAGGAGATGCTACTTTCACAATTCATTCTTTTTGGATTGTAGTCCGATGTTTTTGTAAGTCAGTGAGACTTCTTTTTGTGATGAGCAGTGAGCTCTAGACGGTTGGCCTGATTGCAAGTGCAATTCCCATTTTAATTTCACATACTGCTGCAGAAGTATTATCTAATTGTGGGTAGGGTTTCTCACTGTGGTTTTTCCCTTTACCGAGTTTTCCATGTCAAAATATTGGTGTTGTGTGTACTGTGCTTTCATGTTCTATCCTTCATTGTGTTCGTTTCTTTGTGCTCTGGTTTAATGGTTTTGATATGCATTAGTTCCGATTTCTAATGGTAAACTGATTCACCCTCCCACCCCCCTCAGTTTACTCCTGGTATCAGATCTGTCTAACAATGAAAGCCTTGTACATAAACATTGGACATTATTGAAAAGAAATGCTAACTTTTGGAATGAAACAAAATGATCTAATATAAACACACACAATGCATAAAACAAGATTATTATTTTTTGTATTTTTATTATTTTGGAATGAAATGAATATGCAAATAAAAAAATGCAATGCAAGAAGGTCGGTTTCACCAAAATGTATGGTATGAAATTGGAACTCAGTAGGACTAAGACCAATATCCACTTTCACACTAACATTGGAATATAAAATCACTTAGAGGAGTGATTGTATTTGACTAACTCTTGTAAAAGAGAGTCAAATGACACTTTTAAGGTTTTTATTCCTTTGCTACCTTGGAAAGTGAATGAATTATGGAGATAGGTTGAAGTAATGTAGAACTATAACTAATATATGAAGGAATTGAACACTTATATTATTGTAATTGATAGATAAACACACAAAATGTTGTAACACACACATAAACGGATGGGAAATCTAATTGTGCACCTGTAACTGAAATGGTATGAATGCTACCTAGAGTTGTAGAGGCATCCCATCGCTCCTTGTAGGCCTTCCCATCCTCGGAATTTATCACATCTCCTTATATATGAGCAACATCTCAATGTATGGTAGGCCAATAATAACCTACATCGAGAATCTTGATTGTTGTCCTCTTAGCTGCAAAGTGTCCTCCACATGGTTCATCATGACATGCCTTGAGTATTGATGAGCCTATAAACTAACCATATTATTTCATGTTTTATGATACTTTGCCTCATGTTTATAATGTCCTTCCAAGTCATTTTCAAACATTACCTTGATTTTATGAAGCATTAACTAGGATTAATGGTGTTTGATATGCATATGTATGTCTAGCTAGTCAATGCTAAATAATGATAAAATATTATAAAAAATGGTTATTATTGAATGTAAAGTACTTAAGAAGGATTAACATTTTTTTTTGAGTGGTTTGAGTCGTTCATATAGATAGAAAGGAGGAGGAGCAAGTTGGCAATTGATAGATGTAGTAGGAGGAGCAAGTTGGCAATTGATAGATGTAGTAGTTAACTGAAAGTGCAGAAAAAGTCAAAATACCAATTTCAGTAAAACGAGCATATCTCACTCGTTTCTTAACAAAATTAAGATTTTCAAAATGATCTAGAAAGATTAAAAGGAGATATAAAAAGGGTTTAAATATTTTGAGCTGATTGGCAATAGTTAATGAGAAGAATTTACCATAATTAGACTGAGACAAAATGACAAATGTCCAGGCAGCAGTTAAGGATTGAGTTCTAGTTCAACTTGGACTCTTCTACCTCTTCATGAGTTCGTGTATTTGGAGCTATTGAAATCAAGGAACATTGGAGAAGATTGTGGAAACAATATTTGGTGATTCATAAATAATTTTAACATGTTTTATACATGTTTAATGATGAATGTACTTTATTGTTGTAGAGTTTGAAGAGGATTAGAACTCTCTCAACTCTTGTTAGTTTAATCTTTAAAATCAATCATGAGTAGAATAAGTCATCTCCTTGTTGTCATAGGAGAAATTACATTTGTAATAAGCTGTTGAGTTTGTAACTACTCCAAATCTCAATCCTCAAGCATAAATTTGAGATTTTGTTGAGTTGTGAGTAAGTAGTGTTGAAAGTAGTGTTGAAAGTAGCGTTGAGAATAGTGTAGAGAGTATCCAGTTAGTGTTGATTCTTGTTAATGGTGTCCAATTTCAATCACCAAGTTTGATATATGTCCATGTAATATTTGATTTGCAATAAGAAGATTATTTGAGCATTGAAGTTTGTCTATTGAAGATGGAATGCTAATGACAGGTTGAAGAAACTCAAGCAAGGGCCACTTGAGGAACTGTGACTCCATCGTAGTTTAGATTTGCAATAGTTTAGATTTTTATTCATTATGCTTTACTTTTATTAGGGAGTCGGTTATGATAGGTTTTGTTTTCAACATATTTAATTTCACTAGTTTTAGAACAGTCAGCCTGCAGCCACTGTTGTTGCAAATAACCAGTCTTCTTGCAGCCACTATTGTGTAGTTAGTTTTATTTCCAGCATTGTCATGTTTTCAATTCATTTTATTATTCTGATGTTTATTTGCTATACACAACTGATACAATAGCTTAGAAGGCTTCCATAGTGCATATACAATGTTGTCTCATTTCAAGTTCACGTCCCTGGGTTGATAATTAAATGTAGCTTCTAGTTCATGAAGGGTTGCTTAGTGTGGATAGAAATCCCCGAGTTGTGAATTAGTATTCCAACCTCGATTGCAATTAAGAATCTCAACAAGTATGTCAAATGTTTCATCTTCACTGAGGCATCTATGCATGACATTGTCAGGCCTTGTGTAAAATAGGTGGCCATCTATCTATGAATAGGAAAAGTTGTGGTGAACCAACTGCTTCTTTTCCTTGGGTAACAAGTGGGGAGGTGTCTTCCCTATAACTAAGTAATTAGCAATATTTGTATAACATGGGGTATACAATGATAATACAAAAATATGTTCAGCTGGAAATGAGTCATCCACTATTGGATCTTTTGTGGAGGTAGTCAATCTTGAGAGAATTTCTGCTACTACATTAGCCTTCCTAGGCTTGTCAATAATTGTGATCTCAAACTCTTGTAAAAAGAGCACCCATTTGACAAGTTGTCCACTTACCACTAGTTTGTTCATTAGGTAGCATATTGTTGCATGGTTAGTATGAATGAAAACAAAGTATCCAATGGTATAATGGCTCAATTCGATTATAGCATAAATGCTAGGAAGCATTTCTTTCTCTATTACTGTATTGTTAACCTCAACACCTCACAAGTTTTTACTGATATAATAAATTGCATATTATAAATTAACTTCCTTTTGACCCAACACAACTCCAACTGTAAAGTCAAAGGCATTAGTGTGTATATGGAAAGGAAGAGTCTAAGTAGGTCCCCTAAGTACTGGTGATTTAGTGAGGGTTGACTTGAGTGCTTCAAATGATTGTTGACAACTTGCAATCCACTCAAATTTTATTTCCTTGGTTAGCATTGTGAAAAGAGGTGCAACAATCTTGCTAATTTTTTTTATGAAGTGCCTATAATAACCAACATGCCCAAGAAAGATTTTGACATCTCTCTAATTCTATATGTTACTAAGAACTCTTCTCAATCTTAAAAGGGTCAACATGGATTCCATTAGCTAAATCAAAATGACCAAGCACAACTCCCTCTTCCATCATCATAAACATTTTTCATGAATAAGAAAGAGATTATTTTCTTGACATGTTTGAAGTACCTTTTTAAAGTTTGTTAATGCCTCATCATAAGAGTTACCATATGTTGTGAAGTTATCCATTGAAATCTCCATTATATTGTGGGCAAAGTTTGAAAAGATGCACAAAACATCTCTTCAAAAGGTAGTCGATGCATTGCATAATCCAAAAGGTAGTATTGAATAGGTATATGTCCTCCATGGAGATGTGAAGGTGGTCTTTTCTTGAACCTCGAGGGATATATTGACTAAATTCTAGGCATTGAACCCATGTCTAAGAAACATAAATGCATTTTGCCAGCTAGTGAGTCCAAAACTCGATCAATAAAAGGTATTTAGGAAAGTTATTTTTTCTGGTTGCCACATTCAACTCTCTATAATCTACACATACTTGCCATTTGGCTCCCTTTTTAGGCACAATTACAAGGGGCGACACTCATTCACTGTCTAAAATAGGGTATATAAAACCCACATTAAAAATATTTTGCAATTCAACTTTTACTATTTCGCTGAGTGTCAAGTTCATCATTCTTTGTGGTTGTCTGACTAGTCTGTAGTCCTCATTGATATATATTATATGCATGGATGGGCTATGATAAATCTCTTTTAAACCATGATAGTCCTATGCAAATGTTAAAGTGTAGCTTGAAGCATCTACAGTAGGTCAACACACGAAGATATAGTCAGTTCAATGCTTATGTTAAGTGTCTTACCTGGAGACATTTCTATAGGACTAGTTGTTGTCATGACTAAGACAAAGTCTAGGCCATATTTGTTGAGGTTGCAATTGTGCAACGAGACATTATAAAACATATGTGATGTAGATGCATCTTCAATAGATAAGAGACTATGAAGTAGATAGGTAAGAGAAGATATGAACTCCTCTTTTTGTAGGTAAAAACCATAAAAAAATTGCATGATATGAATAGGAAATGCATCTTCATCTTAGACATCCATCATAGGAATCCTCTCTATTGTCATGAGAGTATGGCAATATTTATCTTCATTCTCTAGGGTAGGCCATATGGGTTCTTCTATGTCTGCTGGGGTTGAGTTGAAGGATAAAGGACCTATTTTTTGGTCACATTCCCATTGGAGATAATCATATTACTGGCCTTGCAACCAATAAAAGAATCAACGCTAACCAACCATGGTCATCCAAGGATTAATGGATAACCTCTTAAATTGGATTTGGGCTGTAACACCACAAAATCAACAAGGTACTCCCATGAATCCAAAGTTATCACCAAGTCTTCAATTACTCTCTCTTGTTTGATAGCGAATCTATTTGGTAGCTGCAAGTTAGTTGGTGTTGGCCTTATATTTACTAGTTGCAAGTTGTTCATAGTCTCCTTATCCCTGATATTGATTGTTGCACAAAGATCGATCAAGGTGTTTTTGATAAGAGTGATTACTATTTACATCTTCAATAGGACTACCAAGGTTTGAGTATTTAGGCATCACTAGGGTACCCAACATGATATCAACAAGTTATCATATGACATGGACAGTCTAACGATCCTTGTTCTTTCTCCTTGGGCATTCAAGACATAGTTCCCTAATTGGCTTGGTATAGATTGGCACGTCCTTGATGGATTGAATAAGAGGGATCTTGACACAAACATTTTTCAATTATCCCAAAAGGTCAAATTCAAGCTCAGGATGGTATTTTGAGTGGCCAATCTTTCTATAAAGGGAGGTTCCTTATTTGAAACTTCATCATGTGGTTGGGTGTGTTCAAGTGGTTCATTGTTAGTGATGTCTACTGGTTCCTATTGGATAATTTTGTGGTATGTGCAGATTTTGCAAGAGTCTTTCCTGAGTGAAGTTAAACATCACCAATTTCAATTGTATAAGTTTAATATTGTGTGGCCTCATTAGAGTAAACTTTTTGAATAAGCTTTTTGTTAAGATTAAGTGCAAGTTGAGCATGCAATTGTGGTTCCCTTGGTTGTGCATGAACATGCATGTTTTGGTTGGGCATAGTGGCTTGTTGTTGAGGTAGCGCATTAGGAATAAGCATAGGCTGTAGGGATAGGTTTTGTTGTTGCTATGGGTAGGACATATGAGATTGTTTCCATTATTGGTCTCCTTTCCATGGTTGGGACTATAAATTTGGAGGGTTTTGCCATTGATTATAGCTTGGGAATTGATACTAAGATTATTGTACCCATGCACCTTGTTGTGGCATCCAATTTGATGTTGCATTACCTTGCCATTGTTGATTAGGCATTGAATTTCAATGTTGGTAATTCCATTTTGTACAATTCGGATTGACCTTAGGAAATGAAACATTGTAAGGCAATGGGTTTGGAGGCATACCTTTCTTTTGTTTCCCTGGCATACGCTAGGCAATATAGAAGACTTGTCTTTTTTCATCCTCCGCAACTTTAAGCTCGGGTTGGGTCAACTTCTCCTTAGAAATGTTAGCAATCTTTCTACATTTGCAATTGGACTTCTTCTGCTTGTAGTGGGGGAAATAATCTGCGAGGGTAGCTTTGGCCTCCTCTTGGTTCTTTTTAATGTGAAGCGTGTCCAATTGAGTAGCAAGATGGCTAATGAAATCCTCCTTCATGTTGGAAAGAAGCTTTCTTAGCTCCACTCTATAGACATTGTTAGATGTCTTGGAAGTATGTAGGAGTTTGGCACATTTGTTCTTCCTCAAAGTAGACCTGGAGTAGTTCCTACAAAGTTTGCATATGTCTTCAAATGATGCTTGGGAGGTATCACCTCCCATCAATTTTAGTGCATCTATGCAGTCAACCTTAATTTCCCTCAAAAAGACCAATTTGAGGGACTCAAGAGAGAGTTTATTTTGTCTAAATTTCTTTAGACAAAACCAAAATCTTTGTTTATAGTACTCAAGAGGTTCATCTTCTCTTTGGGACATCCTATAGATATACTCTTTCTTCATGTCTCCACCTCTGCAATAACCCTGATACTTGTGTAGGAAAAAAACTTTCATTGTATTCTAGCCAGTGATGATATTTCCGCCCAATCCCATAAACCATCTCAATGTAGCATCCTCAAGAGTTGTTGGGAAGATATTAAGTCTATGGGCATTAGTGGCATAATCATAGCTATGACACAATACATTAAATAGAAAGTATTAGGGTCTTATAATCAAGCCATAGAAATTAGGGAGAATAGACAGAGGTATATTCTTGAGTGTTGCTACGAGCTATCTTGATCAAAGATGGGAAACTCAAAAGTAATTGGTTCTATAGGGTTATGTACTTTTGCATTAGCCATTGTTGCAAGTGTTTCTTATGTTGGTTCCTTGGTAAGTTCTTATGTTTGTGTATTGTGAGAAGATTTTGAAACTCTTGGTGCACTAAATGGATATGATGGTGCTTTTGTTGTATTTGAAGAGTCTTCTAGCCCCTTATTGAAGTTAGGTTGTCCTTTGAACTTTGTGTAGAGGGAAGAAATCTTCCTAAATCATCCCTCTTCTGCTGCATGCAACAAAATATGCAACTTATGAGTTGCCTTCCTGCACTTGTTAGTAAATAGTTTGAAATTGATATTAAAGTCTATTGTTCCTAATACTAAAATAAAAGCATCTAGTCTAATGGAAAGTAAATAACATAAATCAAAGAACATCAAGAAAATCTAAACTTAGGAATCCTAAAACTTCGCACAATCACCAACAATAGTGCCAAAAATGACGGGTCTCTACTAAGTACAAAATATTAGAGTAGACAACTCAATGCACTCTCTCAACTTGGAAACTAATCCTACATGGAGTAACCTATTGTGCTAGAGTAGAGGCTCATTTAATTATCAACCAATGATGCATATACTTGGATGATGTTGGCATTATATGTGCAACCAAGGACTCTATAAGCCACCTATCAATTGCATAAAGAGAAATAACAATTAATTGAAGCATAAACAATACTAAAAAATGGGAAATCTATCTACTTAGCAATGGCTATGGGTAATTGACAAGCCGACTCAGCAGTGGTTGTGAGTCTTGTGACTAGGATGCAACCCTAACTTACAATGTAACTATCAATTCCGCCTATCAACTTAATTAACAAGATTGCATAAACTAACTAAATCATAACAATATATCTATAAAACTAATAACAATCTATCTAATGCTTTAAACAATTACATTACTTCAAGTGGCCCTTGCTTGAGGGGGGTGTAACCTCAAATCACAAGATAATTCTCAACTCAACACATTATCAATCCTATACTTTATTCATATTCATCAATACATAATAATAGTAACAACATGTCTCTAATTACTAAAAAATCTAGGCAAGGTTTAGTCTATATTACATATGCGTGTACAAGATTTTCCAACTCAGGCAAAATTGGACTTTTATACATAGTTCGCGAGAGTCGAATAATTACTTCTCTAAATCTATTGAGAACACGTGTCAATCATCCCTAACACTAAGGATGACTTAATCCAATAAGAATCTACCCTAACATTGAAGATAACTAAGCATGAGTTCTAATCCAAGTTGGACTCTTATTCAAAACAATAATCAACAAGACAAGAACATGCAATGATTCATGCATGTGGGTTAATGAAACATAGTTCCATCATCCTACAAGCTCCTACAATTCCTTTGTGCATTTATTCTACAAGACAAAGTTAACACATCTTCATTATAGTCACATTCTGGTTGATCTCCTTGTCACATGAGGCCAAGAGGGATGGCATATTTTCTCTTGGGCCTAGGGTAGAGGATCACTTTGGCTACCCTATTGTACCTTGCCCTCCAACCTCTGCATGGCTTGTTTGTTGGGATGGATTCAAAGAGTCTCAATTATAGAAAGGGTGGATAAGGTAGCATGGATGGGGAGGGCAGGTACAAGTTTACCCACTAAGCACACCACTTCATATGGATGGTGGATTGTAGCATGGGGCCAATAGGGATGGTATATCTGCTCTTGGGCTTAGTGTGAGACAACCTTGAATGCCCTATCATGTTTCTCATCCAAGCCCTATTATGGTTGAACTCCAATTATGCATTATAGATATTGTGTAGTTTACATAAATTTGAAATAGTTATGTATATATGCTATATAAACCTAGTTGAAATTATTGCTCTATGAATTATACTTTCAATACTTATCTAACATGATTGCAAGTTTTATCTTGATGAAGACTTTTTAATTGTAAAAATATGATTCTAACTATGTTAGGTTTTATTATTTTATTAAACTTGTGATTCTAAGGCAAAATCTAGGGTAATTCCCAAAAGGGGACATTACATGTCCATTCATGATTCTTTTGAAAAGTGGTAAGTAATGATATTCTTGTAGGATAACATGAAGTTCCAAAGGTGGGAGGCCCTTGAAGAACTGGCAACTGTTAAAATGCATTCAAGATCACTAGTGTCCATATATTTATTTTGGAAGATTTTTTGTCATTTTAGGTTGGGTCTTGTGAACATACCACAAATTAATTTTGTCCCTAATGCTCTATTTTGTAGTAGAGTTTCTTATGCCTGCACCAACACACATAAGAGTTGCCTTGTGTGATAAATGATATCTTAAATTTTTCCAATTCATTGCTAGTTTCAAGAGATCTTGATGTAGCAGATTAATTAGATTGAGATGGTGAAAAATAATGATTTGAGCATTACTACTTTCTTGGCAAAAGAGAGCCATGTGCCTTTTTAGAATGCCATTTTGACACCATATAAATGGCACCATATATTTTAATTAGATCTTCCCAATAAGCTTCCCTACTCGCCCTTGTGAATAAAAGGCCTCCCGAATATGTACTTGGAAGGGTCCCAATCATACACCCCATACATCTAGATATTTCACTTTTTGTAGGTCTGTTCATACATTTAAGTCAACAAATCTGATTACTTTGTTTCTAATTTGTCTTGAAGCTTGTGCATATTTCTCCAGGGTGTTGGCAATCTGCTAACCTTTGTCAAGCTTGCCTTTCCAAAAAGTATATTATCATCTGCAAATTTTGGTGGGCGATACTATGATAGCATTCATGCCACGTATCACTTTGATGTCATTCTACAACCCTATGTTAATCAAAACTTGGCTCAATATACCTAATGCTTTTGCCATGATGATGAATAGGAATGGGTCAATAGGGTCTCCTTGTCTAAGAGCTCTTGAGGAGTTGGGAAAACTAGATGGATTGTCATTCATTATCATTAAGAACCTAGGACTAGAGATACAATTGAAGCCCCACTTCACCACTATTGACATAAACTTTCTCCATAACTTTCATAAAAAATGCCTTACTATTATCCAACACGACAATATACACTTCTCTTTGTGACTAGTATTTACTAAGAGATTGCTCCCCTTGGAACAAACCCACTTTGTTCTTCTAAAATCACTTATGGTAGAAGGATTTTTAGTTTGTTGACCATGTTTTTTTTAAAATTATCATGCCATAGTATCAATGTTACAAGACTTGGACTCACCTCGGACTAGGCAAGCTAATTTTTTACTTAGACTCAAACTCAACACCTAGACTCTAACAAATTGAAAAACCCAAGAAATTCAAAAAAAATATTGGGAACTTGTTTTATGCACCCTTTAATAAACAATCCTTAAAGACAAAAAAAATCTCATCAAATAGAAGCGACTTCAATCACATAAGTATAAATACAAATTTTAGCTTAAGGAAATAACAGATTTATATGCATAAATATTGTCAAGTGTATACAAAACTCATGAAATATGAAATCCATGGCATCAAAGTTTCCAAAAAAATACCAAAACAAAAACTTTAAGTCTATGGCTCAAAGGAGCTTGTATCACTCGATGCTATGGTGTGGTTGTCTAAGGTAGGTCCTAGATGATGATGGAACCATAATATTTGTCTGCTTCTTAGACTCGATGACATCCACACTAACATCCAAGGTTTTGTCATCAATCAATTTGTTGGTTTTCTCTCTAATGACATACAATTTTGTTCAAAAAAGTAGCTTTTCGCTCCTCTTTGTGTTTCAAAACAAAATAAATAGATTGTCACAAGGCTTAAAAACAAGCTTCTATCACCAACTGAAAGGTCGTCAAGCTTTGCAAACATGACAAAGACTTACGTGCTAACACATTGCATAAGAAGTAGTTGAAAAAATAAAGCAAATTGCCCTTTGTGGGGAATTTTCTGGAAAGATGTTGAATAGTAATGATAAATGAGATGCTTCCATACAATAGTGAAAAGTTTAGCATATAAAATAAGGGGTATAACTAGGCAATATAGCTATTATACTTGATACAAACTTGATAAGATAAAATACAATTGGATTCAAATTCGCATGAACTGAACTACTCCACACACACGAGCTAATATGAACTATAGCAAAAAAAGCCCCTAGATTACTAAACTTAGTATCACTACTGGTATAACGAGTCACATGGTTGAGTCACAATGACATTACTTGGTACTAGGATGGCCTTGGCAAACTAAAGTACAATTGTCATTAGATGACTCAAGTTTCTATCAAGAAATTAAAGTTGTTGGAAAAGTCATTAAAATAGGGAAAGGATGGAGTGTTATTTCTCTTATTTTAGGCCAAATAAAAAAAAAAAGACATAGCTTTTCCTTTCAATATAAGCTCAAAATAATATTTTATTTTAGATTTTTACAAGCAAAATGGTTGTCTATGGTAGATGGTTTCTAATAGTATAGGGATTGTGGTAATGCCTTTGCACTCTCCCTAACGCAATATAAGATGGTTAAGGCTGGAGTACCCATCACAAGCCCCAAATTAAGGCCTTAAAGACCACGAGGATCTTTATGGTGCATATCATTTTTTATAATCTCGTTACTTTTATCCAAACTCCATGCCCTTCAAAAATGAAAAATGAAAAATGAAAAATGTGGGTGTCAAGACCATAGAGCAACAACTAGATCATAAATATATGTGAATGAGGTCCAAATGAGTGATGTTATTGGCTAAGGGCTTTGGATTCTTCCCATATAGATCTTAAGATCTGTTCTCTCACCCAAGCTTAACAAATGATAGTGACTTCTGTTCTCTCACCCAAGCTTAACAAATGATAGTGACTTCCCGACTGCCCAAGAGGATTAGTCTCATCCTGGGAAAAGGTTAGACCAGTGTGTATCACAAGGATACCCCAAAATATAAAAAAAAATGACTTAAACAAATATTAGAATAAGTGCCCTGATGTTTGACTACTTCGATAAAATTGAAATATAGAGTCACTCTCAAAAACAAAATGTCTTTTAAGTGTTAGCCAAGTCGGACCTGCACAACTCGCGAATCCCAACGAATTTTGTAACTATATTTGGCACATTAAGGCTTTAAATCATTAACCCTTAATAAAAAATGTTGACCCGAAAAAATATATCCAAGTACATAATTTGACTGAATCTTGGAACAATAAGAAAACCTAAAAATATATTAAAGGCTTTACTGTTTGCTTCAAATAGGGTTAAAGGAATGCAACTTAGACTTAGCATTAGCTTTTAAATTTATCAAATTTTTAGAGTCTATGTTATTGATTGTGATATATTTCTGGATTCAATTGTGTAAAAAATTTTGCATCGATGTTTCGGGTCAGAGTCCGTGAAACATCGATGTTTTTGGGACATTTTTCTTCTTCAGCTGTTCTCTTTCATCCTGATAATAATTCATGGAGTGTGATCCGAAATGTTGATGCAAAAATTCTTACACAGTTGAATCCAGAAATATATCACAATCATTTGCACTAAATTTGTTAATTCAGAATGTATACTTAAATTTACAATATCTTTGTTAACTCAGAATGTAATTGTTTCGTTGGATTAAAAAAACAAAAAAAACTCACACAAGCTTGAATATGTTATAGAAACAAGTTTTAGGTCCATATTTGACTTGTTCTTGTTCTTTGCAAAACAGACATTAAAAATGTCATCAAGGGTAGTATAAATACTCAGGCCCTAGAAAGTTTAGCAGAAGTACACTCCAACGCATGTTTGAATATCAAGAACTGTGGACCAGCAGATTGCTTGTATTTTTATTATCTTCAACAGTGGGATATATGCTACATTTATCACAGACAACTTTTATCCCAATGTCAGCAAAACTGCTAACAGTAATTTATCTGCATTTTCAATTTTGAGCATCCTGTTGCATTTGGTAATAGATTTAAACACAAATGAGGAATTTACTCATCGTAAGTCCATTAAGACGGTTTTGGTAAAGCTCGAAAGACTATTGCCATTACATTAAGAAAAATAATCCAGAATTAACAATTAGTGGATGGTCCCCTGGATTGAATTTTTCTCCCATATGTGATTGCTTCGATTCAGGAAGGCATCTCTACGCACATTTTTCATACTTCAATATGGTTGAATTGTCATGTTGCGAGCCCTCTAGCACATGTTCCCAAACCAGATGAATATGTGCTAATAGCTTTTAAACTCGCCAATTATCCATTCAACTAGGAAATCTCAGTATTTTTAATTTTTTTATATAAATATGTAAACTAATAAATTTTAAGTTGATTCTTTACGAGCTTACATGCAATCATAAAAACAAGGAACCTTTGCAGCTGATTACTGGTAGGAATTTGAACCGACAAATATATAACCAAAATAAGATTAGTGGCCCAAGCCCTCAAAATTACTTAGTTGTTTGGCAAGCAGAGTATAGAAAGAAATATGTCGAGAATCCACACACCACGATTTCTATCAGTCCACACGTTAACCACAGTAACTTAAATTTTAAGATTATGAAGTTGTGTTCTAAGAACATTATCTCGGGCAATACGCTGAAATGTTATCACGCATCAATAAGATCCTGCATAATAATAGGGATCGTTTGATATACATGTATCATCTCCTATGTCCTTTGCTTGTGATGTGGAAATTTAATCTCAATTATTGAAACAAAATAAATCCCATTTTGAAAACATATGAAAAAAAAGCTACAAGAAAAGCCTAAACACAGCTCTAACAGATTTTCTTAAAACAATTATACATAAAGATTTTGCTATCAGGATTCAACTGTGTACTTTTCAAGTCAAACTTTTTAGGTCAATGAGTTTGACCCGAAAACTACACAGTTGAATCTTGATAGCAATATCATAATTTGACTTGCTGTGGAAAATATCTCCTACTATTCAATCATGCATTAAGGTTTGACATGCACAGCCAACATAAAAAATAGGATGCATCAAAGTTCAGAAATGCCAATGCATAAACACTTGTGTTGTAGAAGACAACAAGGCAATGTTATTCAGGTGGTAAAACCATAGCCAACTCTGTGCCATGAATGGAACCACTGGGAAGTACACAATGTAACACTGTTCCCAGTTGTACAGATCTCAGCAAAACTTGAAACTTGATATAAATAAACAGTCTAATAGTTACACCATCGGATCATTATGGAATCTACAGATTTCAGTTTGAAATGAAGAATCGGAATTGAGCTGATGTTGAAACCTCTTGTGCAAGTCAGTATGAGGTCCATTTATACCTGCTCAACCATGATACAAAAGTTAGAAACTGGTATATACCAAGAAAAGTTTAGTAAAATAAGGCTTCGACCAAAACAATACAAGCCATTCTAAATGTGGACTACTAAAGTAAGACGTCAATCAAAACAATACAGCCATTCTAAATGTGGTCTACAAGATTAAAACTTAAGTTAGTAGTTGCATCTTGGAGGAGGATGCCTGTGCCAGGTAAAGGTATCTCTCAGTTTTAGATGCCAAATCACCAAAGAATCGAAACCTCTTTAGATGAGTTATAAGGAAAATGAATATGGCTTCACTTGTCAATAAGTGTTTGCATTCTGAGTTGTTTTTTAATATTAATTCTTCAATTCTAATGCTAACGATATACGATATGATTGTTCTTACCAAAAGCTAGTTTGTGTTTTGACTAACGAAAAATCCACAAGCTTAATATTAGTTTATAAACTTATAATTGCCTGAGAGGTTCATTCCAGCTGTGCTACATAATCTGTGTTAACATTTAAATACAATACAAAGCTAGAAAACTTAGGTTAAGATGAAATTGTTTAAAGGTAACGGTTTTCCTTTGGTGGCTGTAAACAACAAATTCCGAATTATGATAGGCTGAAAAGGATGGGTTTTGGAGGCCCTTTCACCTGTGCTCTTTTAGTAAAAGGCTTGGAGCCTCCGAGCCATCTTCATTAGCATTGCAAGTTTCCCAGGCATCTTTGACATTGGCTCATCAATAACATGGATGCCTTTCTTGCATTTGACATCAGAATTTTGGCCCTTGTTGAAAGCATAAGAATATTCCTCAGTTTAAAATTTATAGGAACTAAAGTCTAACAACGTGGATCATTTTCTGTTATCTCTATGCACATTTCAAGTGAAAGGAATGACAGAATATTCAACTATCTAGTATAGATATCTGAGATACCGGGTTCAGCCCTCCTGGACCCTGTGCCCGGAACGGGTCCACCCGGGTTCGGGTTCGCACCTGGGACCGGGTCAGGTTCACGTTCACCAGCCCACCTTGAGTCGTGAAAGTTTATAATGAATACAACATTAAAAATTATTCGTTTATTATTTGATTGAAGTTTTATAATAAATCTATTGATTATATGTGTGTGTGTGTGTGTGTGTACGGATGAAACCAACCCATGAACCCAAAGGGCAAAAAATATTTTGCCTGAACCCACAAACCGGGTTCAGCAAACCGGTAACTTAGATAGATACATGGAAAATTACTTATAAGGTTGAAGTAGTGATCTCTGAAGTTGTTTATTCCAACTTCTCTCCAAAAAATTATTTCCATCACCTTGGATAACTGAAAATAGAAACTCTATATTGCCATGCTCAAAGCATAACTGATATTCACTCCAAATGGATCCTGTATGAAAAGATTCTTCCACAAAAAGATAGTTAATTTAGATTCCAATAGTGCTTCGGCAATACCAGGTATTGCTGGTTGTTCTCAAGTTAATTGAATTAGAATTGAGCTCTGTAACTGGTTTGCCAAAAAAAAAAAAAATTAATCGGTGCACCTGTGCAGCCATCCACGGTCCTGTTAAATTGACCTGGACTTGACCTGGACTTGGCCAAGTCTGTCAAAGAATGAACCCACACCGAAAAATCAGGTTTTTTTTGTTAATTCTCTTGTTGACTGAAAACAAAAAATATGAACAGACCCTAAAAGTGCCATCTAAATCATTTTTAACACTAAAACAAACTCATTTTACCTTGTTTTGAATGCAAAAGACAAAAACCATCCATTCATGTTGAACTTTCATTCTTGCTTTCAATTACACAAATCGAGTTGAAGATTGATCATCAAAGGTTTCAAAGCAGTCGGATTGGTATTCCTACACGTGTGCAAGAGCCCATTTGCTGCTAGGGAGATTGTAAAAGAAGATCTTCAAATAAAGAAGTATGTTTTTTGGGTTTTTTTTTCCTTCATTATTTATTCAAATGAGCTCTCTAGTTTTGTTTTCATTAATCTATTGTTAATATTGAATGGGTTAAAATGTGTACGTGGCATTTTCCAAACTTTTTGCCATTGGGATCACAATGGTATGGGATGAGCACACTTAGATCCAAAGTCATTATTGTGGAAGTAAATTGATATGATACAATAAATTTTAGGTGGTGGGGATATGTTTGAGTTTACAATGGGTGTGCTGGGAGGTATCCGAGTTCATACAACTGAGTGCAAACCTAGTTGTGAGGCATCCCTGGAATGGGCATCACAACTTGCCCACAAAAGTGCTTGTTAAACCTTTACAAGTTATCTCAAAATGATTGTGTTTTAAGTTGGATCTCAACAACTTATTTGAAGAAAAAAGAAAACATGAGTAAGCTTTAAAAAATCAATTACTATGGTAGGAACAAATTCTACCCCTCAAGATCAATATGGTGGAAACTGTTTAATAAAGATAAGCCCCTTTCCATGTTGCAGGGGTGCTTTGCCAAGTCTTGGTGCATGAAATAAGTAAAGTGCTTCAGTGATATTTTATGGAATAACCAACAGAAATCTTGGGCTTCCCTTACTACAGAATTTGACCTACCTCCTTATCATTGGAGAACATATTCTATCTTGAGGGAAGCATGCAAGATTTTCTAGTTTCCTGTCTAGTTCGATAGCGACAATAATATATTTGATAATGTAAATGGTGTGATGGTACCAAACTACATAAAGTGAAACCCAAATTGATTTATGTCTCTATGGACAAAGCACTGGATATGACCAAGCATCAAGCACCTAAATAGCTGCTGGAATCTTGAATTTTCCACTAAGCAACGGACAACAAATTTTAGATACCTCTGGTCTAGTGTTTTAGAACCTAAAAAAGCTTGCTTCAAATGGTTGTTAGTGTTGCAGAAATTAACCTGTTCTATGTCCGCTTCCAGTTTAAGCCTTTGTTCCATATGTAGGACTCCTGAAACTGAAAGTATTAAGCATATCTTTTTTAACAGTTTTTATGCTAAAGAAATCTGGAATTTGTTTTTTGTTGACCTGAGGGGATGGGGGTATAAGGGTGGTCTGAAGTGGCAAGAAATTTGATTCGGTTTTGTGAAGGATTTAAGCTAACTTACTGGATCATGTTCAGGAACATGATCCTGGTTCGTGTGTTTGGGCAAAAAATTTTTTGCCCTTTGGGTTTGTGGGTCAGGTTCGTCCATATATATATATGCAAAAATTTAAAGAAATATACTGGTTTGCTTTCACGGATATTATTAGGTCATCACTTGGTACTTAACAGGAGGTAGGCACGTCTGTAGATGGCATCTACAGTGAAATATCCTCAAATATGAATGGTAATAAAATACCAAATTCTTCTACAAATGATACAGAAAGATGTATTCAATTCTCAACTTATGTTAATAGATTCAATTCAGCTATTATGTTTGCTCCAGATTTTGCATATATGCTTTCAGAACTTGTATATAAAGTCATAGTAGAACAGAGAACCAAAGAATAGTAACACGGCTATTTAACTTCCTGATCCTTGATTGCAATCTCAGACAGTATTACATTTATAACAGCATTACACATTGACAACCTTTTTCACAAGCACACCACACACCACACACCACACGCTCATTCCCAGAATGCTGTGATTCATAAATATAGCCCAGCTTTGCACCTGGGTTGGGCCGGGTGTGCCCCAGGGGCCCCGGGTTCTCTATGGGTCTGCGTAGAAGGACCCACAGAGAACTCAAGGCGCACCCAATGCGTACACAGGTGCGGACCCAAACCCGCATGGATCCACTCCAGGCATGGGGCCTAAAACCCATGGATCCGGTAACTCAGGATTTTAAGTAAACCGTTTAATTTGTTCTAGCTTGTTCTATCCACTGAAACTTCAAGGTTTTTATGGAAGGTTAGGAATGAGGATTGGTACCAGGACAAAATAGGGGTACTTATTGAGTCTTCTAGAAAACTCATCTATCATGTCATCTCTGTGCAGGTTACCATTACCCTAGAGATTTCCAAAAACAAGTTCCATAAGTTGCTAGACACCAGACAAGTGGACATCAACAGATCTGAGGTCCAATACGCGGGGCATCGGCCCTTCAATAGAGAAGATAATGAGCCATTGTTGAGGACCTACTTGAAATTCCAAAAAAGATACTATAAAAAATATTCACTAGAGACTCTACAGAATGATCTTGGATTGCACAACAAGCTGATTAACCAAGAAGATGACTTTACTCTGGAGGTGGTAAGGTCAAATAAAGAAATTTCCGAGATAGATCCACCAATAGGCTGGAATAATCTGGATCTGTATAGTGAAAGTTGTAATCTTTGGTTATTCTAAACAGCTGGCTGAATATATATATATATGACTAATATCATGTTGTGCAGCATAGTACACTTAATGTACTCTGTCAAAGATGGTCTTGCATGGCCTAGTTTCTGCTGTTTTGGTATTATGGCCTTGCGTTGCCTAAACAGTTGGTATTATAGTAAGTGTGGCCTTGCGTGGCCAATCTTTATACTCATGATCTTAAAAAATTTTGGAGACCTTGTGTGGTCTAATCCTTAGTACTGGTTATAGTTGGCAGAAATTAGGGCATAATATCTCTGGCAAACAGTCTGATATGTAACTGTTTCTGATCTTTTTGATATATTTCTTAGTAATCTATTTTCAATTAAAAAAAAAGCATAAAATTGTACTGTCTCACTCACTTTTAGCAGCTCCAATATTGAAGATGTTTTGAATATAGCCTGTCACATATGATGGTTGGTGATGTACATTTGGATCTCTTTGACCTGACCATACACTTATTTGATCTAATTGATCTCATTGATAATCCTTTGTAGCATCCTTTGTACATTAAGGTTGAGCAAGTGGACAGCACAAGATGTCAAAATGATATGTGGACAACATGCTTCAACCAATGTTCTAGACACACTACAATTTTTTGCATTGTCTATTATGACTTGGACAACATTACAAGCACCACTTCCTCAATGGACCTTATGAGGATCTCAACAATAAATTGTGGATACTTTGTCCATTCCTTACAATCCATGAATTTCAAAAACATTATCACTTTAGGGGACAATGCAGTCACATTGGTCAATAGTCAATTTTTGGTGCTTTTCCATCCACAGAAAACAATGAACCACCTCCTTTGTTTCCTTGAATCTCTAATGGGCTTCAATGAATCTACTACCAGTTTCACCTCTTTGCCAATAAGGTAAAATTTAAGTTTGAACAGTGGGGCACCAAACTTTGGATCAATGTGACCTTTACCTAATCAAATATACATCTAGGTCTCAGAACCATTTGAAGGATCCTTTTTGATAATTGATATTTGTTGTTACAATCTATCTTCATTGCTTCAACAAGGGCAAAAAGCTTTATTATAGAGCAGCTTGTTAGGTGAGGACGAAGCCCCTCCACCTACATTTACTGTTTACACTCAAATCTGGACTTCGGGATCGAATTAACTTCTAGTTTGTCATTGCAGGTGTTGATGTGTAGCTAGGTCGGATCCTTCTAGGGCCGACTTAGTACACTTGATGGCCAAGTGGCCTGTAAGCCTTAGCCATATTGATGGTTCAATTTGATATGTAAACATTGTTTAAGTCTGGCCCTAATCAGGCGTCACATGCAACTTGTAATTGAGCAAGACCTATATGTAACTTGTAATTGTATTGGACAAGACCTATATGAATGTAACTTGTAATTTATAGGTCTGATCCTATTCTTGGCACCAAAACAATAAGGCCGGCCTAAGGTCTATTAGGAGGCATTGAGGCATACATATACAACTTGATTTGTAATTATTCAATGCCAATTCACATACAGCAAACTATCTCTGTCTACTGATCAGCGATCTGCCTTTGTCAAGTGAATTAGTGTTTCAGTCCAGCAAATTCATCTTGATTACTTTCCTGGCTGAGCGAACATCATACTTGGCTGGGCGAACATCATTCTTGGCTGAGCGAACATCATACAAGGCTGGCGAACTTCCTTTCAAGGCTGCCGAATCCATTCACAGTAACAGTGAACTTCATCTAGGGCAGCAAAGTATTCAAGGACATAGCGTTCAACATATTGTATTGCCTACAGCAAGATAAGTTGCCCTAATGTGTGCCCTAATTTGAAGTATGCTTCATGTATGAAGCAAGATTGTAAATCTGCTACCGAGTTTAATTAATATAATCTGAGATCTTTTGTTGCTGGGTTTTTCATCTCCAAGAGGGAGGTTTTCCCAGGGTACTGCTGTGTTATGTGTGTTGCATTTGTTATTTTCTGCTTTCTATTATCAGTCTTATCTTAAACTAACAACAGGCCTGGTCATATCAGCAATCGGGCCTCAATTGCACGTCTGAACCAATACAAGGCTTGTTCAAGGAGCAGTGATCAATCATCAAACCACACAAGGCTTATTCAAGTAGCAGTGACAAATCATCAAACCATGGACCTCATTAACAAGGATTCATCATCACTCCACAGAAAATCAGCACAGGAGAATAAGGCAGTTTGCCATACCCAAGAACCTACAGCTATTTGCCAGGGAGGACTACTGGAGGTCATCTGTTGGATATGGGATATTGTTGCAGTTATCAATTGCTCCAAATATAATCCTAGAAGTACGCAGCAAACTACAAACCTAGAGAACTCACAACTAGTAGGCCACATTATGGGTTTTAGAAGGATGTTTCAAATTTGGTAGCTGCAGCAGACATTGAAGACCCTAAACATACTTCCATATCAGATCTGTGAACATGGGATGGAGATCACAGCTAGGTACCGAACACTATTAAAGGTGCAGACATCCAGGTAAGCTCATTGCTAGGTGTCGGTTTTCTTGATTGCTGCATTTTGAGGGTTTCACACCTCAGAATATAGGACAAGTGCTAGGGTGCAAGCAGTTCCCAATCTTTGTAGGCGATAGCACAACCTGATTTTCCAGTTGCCAACCATAGATAACAACTGCAGGTTAGAACAGAGAGACAATAAACTTCCAGAGGCTACTTGACCCACCAGTTTGATACTAGACATTCTCATATTCATAATCTTTCATAGATAGTGAATTTTCATCAAATCTGAATATAATTGTCGTTGAAGATATTATCAATTGTACATCATTGTGTTGAATTTCAATCTTGAGGTTGACCGTTAAGTGTGAAGCAATGGGTCTGTCATTGTGTGACATACTCAATCGAAACCCATCTCCTTACAAGAAAGAATCTTTGTAAGCTTAATGTGACAGATTGTTTTGGGTAATCTTACATTGCATTAGGGCACATTTGTTCCAAATCCAATTCGCAAGTTAGATTAATGTGACAGATTGTTTTGGGAAATCTTGCATTGTATTAGGGCAAAACTGTGCCGAATCTTACATGGTATCAGAGCAAATCTGTGCCAGATCTAAGCAATCTTGCACTCCTAAACAGTTAGCTTAGTGCATATTACTTACACACTCCTCTGTGGCCAATGTAAAGATTTATAATAAGTGATCTAAACATGCCTTTGACTCAAAATTTCATGATGGCCTTAAAAAAATTAAGGACCACATTCACAAATTGCTGCTGGAGACAATTGAGTTAGCAGTTTCACTAGGCAAAGGAGATCAGTAAACCAGATAGAGATATTTTGGCATTTATCATGTACTGCCAACCTCCAGGTGAACAAAGACATAAGGATACTACACCAAGCAGTAGGATTGCCACAGACAGATTAGGTTAAGCTTCTAACAGCAAGTGTTTTTCCCTGAAGGACTGTATCACAGAATCTAATGAGATTCACCATCAAAATGACTAAAATAGTTTGTTTATGGACTTGTGTCTTCGTGGAAAACGAGAAGCAGATGACCACACACAACTTGGGTCTATGACGAGAAATTTTAAGGTGAGCCAATCTCCCCACAATCCAACCCTGCTATGCATGCAATGGACAACTGAGAAAAGCCTTGGTGTTACCCTGTGATCCCAAAGATTAATAGTAAAGATAACAGCTCCCTATCTGCTTCACTCTTGTTTTGTATGTTTTGGCACGGCAAGTTTCTTTGGTCAGGCTATATGCTCTCATGTCTCTTTTTTGGCCTCTGTTATAGATATCCTGCTTCTCTTCTATAATCAAGATACTGGTTTCTTGGTTCATAAAAGAGGTAATGGTTCCTTTCCACAATCAAGAAGCTGGTTTCTTGGTTCATATATGGGGAGGTCATTAAAAAATACATTTTCCTTTCTCAAACAAGTCCTTATATTTTCGGATGAATGTGGATGTTTGGGATTCATTCAGTTAATATGTATTTTCTTTCAAGCATGCGTATGTTGTCTCCCATCTGTTTAAGCTGTTGTTCTTGATATAACTGGGTTAATATGTTGGAATATGTTATGTGAGATTTAGTTCATCTTGGTGTATATAGGTTCTAATGAGACTGCTTCTGAAATAGTCTCTCTGCATACCTTTTCAAGAAATCGCTGAATATCAATGCTTAATAAGATTTTCAATTTGTACCATACAGATTTATGGCTGGACAAATCATAAACCAAACCTTTTAATAATAAGAAACAGTAATACTGAAAGTCCAGAGAAAACCATTTTAATCCTAAAGTTAATAATTCTGACCTAGTCTATAGGATATTATACCTTTATTTGTATAAACAACCTTGTTGCATGTAGTCCTTTGTAGCAGCATCTGAATTCGGTCATATTTGATGATTGTCTTGTTTTACTCTTTACACAAATGTGGTGTAGCCCTAATGCAACACCACATTGGGTGGCTGCAAACTCCGATCTGACAATTTTTTGTCTTTTAACTGGGAAAATATTCTGCATGAGTGAAATTTGTGCAGTCTTTTAAAAGAGTTCTAGGCAGGAGTTTTTTAAAATATTTCAGGACACCGGGATGATTTCAGCAGTTTGTTTATAACTCCATATCGTAAATATCTTAAGATTTTCAAGTTACCTTAAGCCAGCAAATCTATGTACCTGGAAATTGTGGAAAAGTTTCCATTTCTTTTTATTCTACGGATACCATAATAGCCAAATTCAGCAGAAAACATTGTGTACACTTATGATTGCCATAAGCTTTTTATGTCAGCTGTTGTCAGTTCAGGCTGATCGGTGTCTTATGCATTTGGATGGTTAAATGTTGGCTCAGCTCTATAAATCCATTTAAAGGATGATTTTAGTAGTGGAAGCAGCTGCTGTAAAAATCCATTAAAAGAATTATTTTAGTGGAAGCAGCTACTGCAAATACAAACTGTTCCAAGTAAAAAAAGAACAGGGGAAATATTAAATATACAGCTTCATTACAATGGGTACTAGTACCACTATTGAATTTTTTATCTTGGATTTATTTGTCCAATTTGGGAGGAAAGGAGAGGCTTGCAATACTGTGATCCCCTATCTGCTTAATTATTTATTATAGTAATGGAGGGATTGGTTAGATATCTTGTGTCTTGGTTAGAGTGAATTTGGGTTTTCAGTTCATTAATTAAATGTCAATCTCTATTGCTTTTATATTGTACCTCAATTGCTTTTATTGATCTGTAATTGGAATATTTCTAGATTTCAAGGTTTACATTCAGTTAAATAATAATAGATCTTCAAAACTTATAAATCTATATATTCAGTTGTGAGGTAATCATAATAGAGATTGGATGTTTCATATTTCCCTTATTCATCCACTGGTCTTCCAAATCACGTGTAGGAAATTGATGAACTCAATCTTGCAGCTCCTCCTCAAGACCCCATCATCAATATTATTCTGCTCACATTGCATTACATTTGAAAGGTAAAGGTTTATGATTAATATCCGACTAGATTGACCATACATTTCAAAGGTACAGGTTTATATTATAATCAGTCTGGATTGCCCATCAATCTATTACGTATCATGAGCCACTTTCTGGCAGAATCTGAACGTTGCCCTGTCCATCCTGTGTTTCTCTACAAGTACAAACCCATCCGGGCTGCTGTATTCTTGTGTTTTGATGATGCCTGGAGGCTATTGAAACAGCTGCAATATTTATAGTCCAGAGCAGTGTTTCTGCAGACTGAGGGTAAACTAAGGAGCAACAAAAGAAGGTTTCACTTGAGAAAAATAAAATTATTGCCAAGGTTTTCTGTTCTCATCGTGTAGTAGGCAAACATATGCCACATTCAACATGGAGTTGCATTTGAAATGGAATCTGCACAGACAAAAACATATGCTACATTCAACGTGGAAATCCAAATGAGATAGAAATCTGCAAGTACTGAGGGATATTAACACAAAAGACATATCCTAAATTTTCCCTGCGAATCCAAAAGATAACAACTAGTTTCACAGATGGGTTCTCATAGGTGCACTTATAAAAAATGTAGGTAATTCGAGAAGGATAAAGAAAATAGGAATTGAAGTTCAGCATATCTGCTCCCACTGCATTCAAAAGATGGACATCTTTAGTATAGAAAAGTAAATTAGAAGCTGTTTCAGTCAAAACAATGAAAACATTTGCAAATAATATTTAAGTTCATAATGGAAGTATATGTGGTGAATCTTTCAATATGGAAATCATTTGAAGTGAAACTTTAATATGTGGCGAATGTTTTGTTGGATTCTCTCCCATTCACAGGGTTTTGTGATCATGCAAAAATTTCATGGTTGAGGGTTTACTTCTTTATATTTACTACCTCTATTGTTTAGCATTTACTTATTCTAGTGCTCAGTGTTTCCTTTCTTTTCTCACAATATAGTCCATAAAATAAGGTATATGTTGAAAGAAACTAAGAAAAAACTTTCAAAGTGAAAATAATATATGTGGTGAATGTTTTTGTGGATGCTCTCCCCACTCAAAGGGCTTTGTGCTCATACATAGATTTCACGGTTCAGAGAGTTTACTTCTTTATCTTTACCATCTTGATTACTTTTTCTTGTCCTCTGTGTTCAGTTTATTTTCTCACATTATAGTATTTTTTTATGGTAGGACTTGTCTCACATAACTGATGTATTATTTATTAAGTCCATTGAGCTAAGTTTGGTCATCTATGAGCATCTGAATGAGTTTTCTTCCTCTTTAAGTCTTCTATAAATCTTTGTGGCTGATTAACTTTACAGAGACCCAAGTATATTGCACTGACAAAAATAAGTAAAGCCCAACAAAGAAATTTATTTCATGGCAAACACAATAAAAACAATTTATATAAACTGGCTGTGAGCTTCAGATTTAATGAGCCACTACAAAATTAATAACTTATGTAGCCCCCAGACCTTAAAAATATTTATAAATTAACTTTTTTTCTTTAAACCAAAATAGATCTGCAGAAAAGATGTAGCAGGTACAAGACACATAAAAAAATAGAAATAACAGTAATGCTGCTTCTGAAAATGCAGGTAACTTCATATTTGAAACTTGAGATTCCAGTGACAGCATGGTCAGTATATTTGGCGTATCAGTAATTCCCTATATCTTCTATTTTTTCACACGTTATCATTTTGATTTTTGTAAAGATTTTTTTCTGGGATACCTTGTTTCATGCGTATAAGTAATTCCCTATGTCTTCTAGTTTTCCACACATTATCATTTTTGTAGAATTTTTTTCTGGAGTACATTGTTTCATGTGTATTGTTTAAAACTGTCAGGTCCTTTTAAATTTAAATTTTAAACCCATCTGAGTAAGGATTTATGATGCAAGGTCTATGTGCACTGAAATTTTATAAGAATAACCACAATTTATCTTCATGAAATTAAAGAAAAACAAAAAAGCCCTTTAAAGTAAACAGTGATCAAATTCACTCAATCTGCATCATAGAATCTTATAAAGCAGTCTGGCAATCCTAGCATGAAAGAAAAATGTATATTTGGAAAGCTATGATACCCTTTGCTAATCCTCTGGTACAGCATTTTCCAAGCCTTCCAAAGATAGCGTTATTGGTTCAGCAGTATCAACAATTCCCTGGGAACAAAAACTTGTAATATTATGATGCATGCTGACAAGGAACCAAGTTGTATAAGGAAAATTAAATTAAAAACTTTATCTAAATGAATTGGTTATTCTCAAGTTGTTCAACTTTACCTAAATAAGTAGCCCTGCAAGTAAAATTGGCTGAAGAGTATAATAAGATACCCTCTACAATTGATATTGCTATGTAAACCAAAGTAATAATATCTAAAGTAAAACATTTTGAACTAATTTATCAGGAGAATAATCTAAACAGCTTGCTACATGCAGCTAGCTTGAATGATCCTACCTCCTCACTTTGAAGAGATTGGCTTGAACATTGTTCCACATTCTCAACATCTTTTGAGGGGTCATTTGAATTGTTTAAATCCAATAATTCACAAATTGCATGACCATAACCTGTGTGCATTAAAGGCATTTCGTTGTCATCCTTTGCATGCCTTAAAAGCCCAGCCAAGTTTGAAAACTTTCTTTCACTCCTACAAGAACTCAAGCAATGTCAGCTAGAAAGAAAAAGTAAAATCTCAGGCAATTGATTTATCCAAATCATGTAATAATTCTAATACCATGATAATGCTTGATACCAAGAAAAAATAATGCACATAAACCCATATTCAGGGAGGGAGACTTACAGAGATGACGAACTAAGGCATACAAGACAGTCAAATTCTCTAGACCCATCACGAGATTGATAAAGATGCCTCAAAAGAGGACAATCTTTAAGGAGGTCCTGGAAAAAGGCAATTACTGATCTTTCTTCTTTATCCATTCCATTTGGCTGAGACTCTGCAATTGGCACTTTCCCTTCATCCTTTTGAGTGCACTCTGTTGTGTGTCCCTCTTCAACAACTGGCAATGAAGACTCATTTGAACTACCTTTATGGATCTTTGCCAGTAGACTGGATATTTGAGCAGATGCTCTCTGCTTCTCAATCATAAAGGAATCAGGTTCCTCGATCTCCGCAGCTGTAACAGTATTTAGATTAAGCTTTTCATCAACAGTTTTGCTGCCAGTGGACAAAGACTCTTGCTCATCATTAGAACCAGAACCAGAACCAGAAACGACAGCTTTTATTGTTGAATTAGCACTTAAATCCTTTTTCTCTGGCATCTTATCATCCAACATATCTTCTTGTTCAACAGGTTCAAAAACAACTTCCACACCTGAAGGGGCTGCCTTCATCTGTGCACTTGTCTGTTTTGCTTTGAGATTATGCAATCGAAAGTATTCATCTGCCTGGGAAATCCGACCAGGTGGCCACTCTCTCTTTCTTTTCGCTTCCCATCTATTGCTGCGGCACATGGGATTTTCCATGTCTCTTTGTGGAAACATTGACCTAGATCGTCCATATGCAAACATTCTTCCATCAAGAGAAACCGAATCCCCACTATGAGGACCACCAAACCCAGGAGGCCATCTACTAGATTCTTGTTGATGCATGAAAGAAGATCTATCCGAAAAAGAATAAGACTTGGCAAATCTATCCTTCTCGGTAGCTATAGAATGATCTAGCTCCCCATCCTCTTCTGCAGGCCTGTTTGCCCGAATCCTAGTGGACTCTGAACCAGAACCCCTCAGATTCCAACAGGACTTGCCAGATTCCTCAACAAGATCATCATCCCTGGAATTATTTGAAAATCTACCTGATGAGAACTCCCCACTGTTCCTCCCCCCATGAATAGGAAACAAGCGCCTATCCATACAATGTTCAGCATCCATCACTTTATGTCTTGTAATAGAGCGTGCCTTGGTTGGAACTTGCCCTTGACTGCACAGCTGGACAAGATCAACACTGTTAGAAGAAACCCCACCAATGCTCCGATCACTGACTTTGCTTCTTAAATCTTGTTCATTTGAGAAATGACCTCTACTCATATCTGCGGGTGATGACCCTCGTGAATCCTTAGAAATAACATCAGTCTTTACAAAGTGTTGGTGCAATGGATTCTGTATTTCCCTATCATTCCAATATGAATCCCTTAACTCTCCAGACTCTGTAGGTCTATCTTCCTTGTCAATAATTGCACAATTTTGCAGTTCAGGCTTCTCTATTTTCCTTCCAAAAGGATCCTCTGTACCAAAGGACTCCTTAGTCTTGCTGACAGATGAACAAAGAGGCTTTGAATCTGTTGTATCTGGAAACTCAAAATTTTCCAGGTCAGAGTCTGAATCACCCTCAACCCCACTTTTACAAGATATAGAATCCATAGCTCTTGGCACCCCCCCAATGTCTATAGCCATTTTCTCTCCATGATATTGAGTTAAATCATCAACAGCAGTCTTACTAGCACAAAATTCAATGCATTTGTCAAGAGAGGGACCAGACCTACTGTCTCCTAGATTCCAGTCTCGCATAAAGGCCTTGAAATTCCCTAACTTTCTATCCTTCAACTGTTTTCTACCATCTATGGAATCATCTGGAGCTTTTCTTTTTCCACCCACTAACATTTCAGAAGTTCCAAAGTCAATCTTAGCTTCTTCATCCCTTACAGTCAATGACGATGAACCAGATATAGCTTCCATTGCCATGCCAACATACTGAGCAGAATTAGGACTGCCATTCTCATTTGCCAATGATTCTTTTTCACGAACCCTGACCTCAGGACATTCCTTGGGCAATCTTGCAATGTTGCCATTCTGCCCCTTGTGAATCAAGCTACTGGGTGACAGAATACCCTGAGAAACCAAATATTCTGCTGCAAGCCGCCCAGCTTCCATCATTATATCAGCTTTCCGTACCATTGAAGGTGGTTTGGACAAACCTCTCCCAACCCCACGCCCTGAGCCCTTGAAATCAGATGAGTGTGACATGTGCCGCCAACCCAAGTCCGGGCCACTGCGGACAGAAGGCTGCCCAACTCCAAAGGAGTTAGCCCGCAACCCCTCACCAGGGGTTCGGTGTCTGGCGTGCATTATCAACACCAAAATTTTCCTTTTACTCCTCTATAATTTCTCCTAACGATCAAACCCTAAAAATATCACAACCCTTCCTCCTCTCAGCTCATAATTGTCAATTTTGAACTATGATCCGTCTAAATTTTATCAATTAATGTTTTCATCTCAGATAAAACTCTAACAAACAAGGAGAAAAGGAAAAAATAAAAACTCCCTCCACTCGGCTCCCAATTCTCAAATTCTTCCAGCCCAATCATTAAAAGTTTACCCTTCGCCTTCTTAGCTTCAAATTCCACCTACTCTACAGCATACAGCTCTAGCAGCCACTTCATCCAAGTAAATGCCGTACATTTTCCAACCCAACCTCCCAAACCACTCACTTAACAATAAATTCTTACAAAGCCGAAAACATCACATTCCTGCGGCAAAATTTCCACACTACCTCAAGTTTCTTTTCACAAAGATCACGATCTTGCACTAAAACCCTCACTGACCAAGCATTCAGATTTCAAACCCCACTTTGCTGAATCATCGTTTAACTACATTTTCACCGACGCCCACAAACTCCCTTTTCTTTCCTCGAAGTACATCTTTTCAACACAAATACCCTCGCAAAAAGAGAATTTAACTACTAAAAAATCATCGTCTCACTGCATTCTTGCTCAATTCAGAACTATTTTCTTCCACCGTACTCAGAAGCTAAACCCTAGATTTGTGGAGTAATTCACAGGTCTAGATCAATTTTTACTACAATTTTGCAAAATCTGGTGCGTCTGAGCACAAATATTCTACTTACCTTTTCGATTTCCTTTATGTGTTTTTGTGATGTTTCGATCTCGCAACCCTCTGAAAGCAAGGAAAAGCTTTCTATTAAAATAAAGAGAAATTGCAGAAGAGAGGCTTCTGATTTTAAAGCAGGTCAAAATTATATTAGGAAATAAAAAATACGACTTAGCCATATACGGCATAAATATACGGATACGCTAATATAAATACGTCATATAATTATTTTATTATTTTTTAATTTACCTTGAGAGAAAGGATACTAAAGAAAAGAAATGATTGTTAGAGATTTTCTTAAGGAAAAAAGTAGTCTTTCACGATAGCATAAGAAATTCCCCCATGCAAACATTTTACAACATCATTTTTTTTCATATATTTTGTTATTATTTAACACACAAAACTTTACATCTTTAACATAGTGATTCTTTATAATATAATGTATATTTATTATTAGGTTTGTTGGCATATTTTAATTATTGTTTTTTTTTTAAGCAGTTGGGTTATCTTAAAGGTTCAATAGTAATGTTGTCAATTGAGTTTAGATCATTATTTGGTCATAATTTATAGTGTCTAAAATTTTTATATGACAACATGATGTATAGGGTGAATATGACAATCATGATCTTTCTAATGGTGTCGCTCTCACTACTTAATAGCCTTGGTGTTTGTTGTTGGACTTGGCCCTGCTTAAACTTTTTTTATCTTTTATTTTGGACATGAATCTTGCTTATACTTTGAGGGTGTGCCTTCTATTTGTGCCCAACTTTGGAGTGCCAAAATTTGTTTGTTCCAGCCTTTTTTGTGCATTTGACCTCATTTTACCCATCATTTATAATCAACCTAGAGAGAATTCCAAATGCGTCCCCCTTGAGTCAAGTTTGCATAAGTATTTTTCCTCGTCATCCTCTATATCCCTATCATCTATTGAAAGTTCATAAAGATCCAAAAAAAAATCAATGTATCAAGTTGTGCCAATGTTTTGAAAAATTTACCAACTTCCCAAAGTGTCAATAAGTAAAGTATTCAAGATTTTCAAGGTTTGCAAGCCCTAAAAATGCCAAGAAGGTTTGCTCCAAGACCAAAGTGTTGACAAGCTTTGGTGTTGGCAAGTTTGTGAACTCGCTGAAATGCCAACGAAAAGATTTCCAAGTGATGATGTGTCGACCAATTTATGAGTACTCACCAAAATTCTAACAAGGTTTAAAAAGGTTTAGAATCACTAGTAAGATCATCCATGTTTATATTTGAAGTTTGTAGGATTTGAGAAATTCTAAGTCAGTATTTTTTGTTGTTTTTGTGAAGTTGCAAAACTTCAGTGAACTATTGAAGATTTTTTGCTTGTATGGTATTTGGTTCCATCATCCAATTCTGCAATTATCTGTCACATTCTCCCATTCCCCTATTTCATTTCCCAGTTCCTCCTTTTGTGGAATTCCACCAAATATGTGGACCTCCCTTCCTTTGTCATGAACCTTTGTTCTTCTCCCATTTCCCCTTTGTGAACTTTCAAAGTGGATTCACATATGTTCCCTCTTCACCTCATCTACTTCTTGTGTCAACTTCCATAAAGTTTCTTCACATTTTTTCTTTCCTTCACCTTTGCATACTTTTCAAGTGGATAAATATTTCTTTATGTTCCTACATCCACTTCCTCCATCCAATCACACATGTTTTTCTCACTTATCCTCTTCTTGTTTCACGTGAACTTTAAATGGACTTTCAAACTTCATTGCAAATGTCTAGTTCCCATATCCATTTTTGGATCGATTCTCACAAAGGTTCCTAACACCTTTTCCATTCATTTCTTCTTGTATAGAGTTCTAACTAAATTTTGAACATCCAATTATCCAACCAAACATCTCAACTCGATGTGCATTCTAACATCTTTTCCCATATTCATTCCAAATTGCTTCCTCAAATTTCAAATCCTCCTAGAATGCCATTAATGTAAGATTTGAACCCTACAAGTATCCAACTAGGATTTTCTTTCTTAAAATTGTTATCTATCATAGAGGTGCATATTCATATGCAAATTCAATGATGGAGGACGAGGATGACATCATGATGCCATTAATGTAAATTTTGAGCTCTAGATATTAGTGATCACACTCAAACTAGATACCATCCATCTTACAAATTTCATGGGTTGCATTTGCATTACATACCAAAATCACTTCATGTCTAGTCCTTAGTTGAATTCCAAATGTAATGTCCCAAATCAGGAGACTTCTTCAAATGTTTATACTTTAACTTATTTCACAATATTTTTAGTGAGCTTAATTTTTGCAACTATGAAATATATTATTTTACACCTTTTGGTCCTAATTTAATTAAAGTTTTTGGTTAAAATTAGAGCTATTAAAAATTAAATATTATTACATTTTCTAAGTTGGGCATTGGATTTTCTTGGAGCCTTTTTTAGCCCACTTTTAGCATGTGTTGGAACAATCATTTTGCATATTGAGTTGAGATAGGTTTCTGAGTGTCAGTTGGCTGCAGGTGGGTGAGGGAGTTACATGTAATTCATTTTTTTCCATTTCCCTCCCCACTTGTGATGTGGAACTTCCAAGGCACCCAATTTGGTGTTTGCCTCTATTTATTTACTATAGAAGATCCCATTTGGGTCTTTTGGTCGATTTAAGTTTCTTGCAAATTGGTTGAACACTTGTGTTAAGCAATTCTTCTTCCTTGGAAAAAAATCCAAAGACGAATTTTACCTTGTGGAGGAAACCTCATGAGTTGAGAGGGTCAAAGAAAAAAAACCCTTTTGATGCCAAAGGGCATTCTTATCTAAAGAGCGTGAAAGAGATTTAATGTGTTGCAGTTTCAGCTTCTTTTGGTTTAATTTGGGTTTGCGGGTGCAAACTTTCAATTTTTTTGGATTTGTTATAGGTTGTTGTTTTTTAGTATATGATTTTAAATTATATGTCATCTCCTATTGCTTGTAGCTTCCTTTTAGTGTAGTGAAAAGCCACCCATTTTGTTATGTTGAGAGGCATCTACACTGACATAAAAATTTCCGTAAACAAAAATTCAATTTTGAAACAATTTGACATGCAAATGACGAGTAAATGCATGAAATATGTCATCTTTTGGTTTTTGTGGAGATGTTATTTTATTACTCCAAATAAAATAGAACCCTCGCCACTTCTCTCCAACTATATGAAACCGTTACATTTGAAACTCTATTATTATCCATATGTTTGAAACTCTATTATTATTCATATTTTTGAAACTCTTGTATATTACTGATATTGTTGCAATCGTCAAATTCCCTTATGTTATAAGATGTCTCTCGACACAATTTACCTATAGTTTTTAAATATAGATATACTAGTTATGTAATGGTGTGATAATAACTTTCATTTAAAAACAAGGGACGCGATGCGTAGAAATAAAGATGTAGATAGTCAAAGAAGATAGAAAACAAAAAATAGAAAAGGGTTTGATATGATGTCTCTTTTGATCATGAAACATTAGTAGTTCAATTTTTAAAAGATTGCCAAAAAAATCTTTAATTACTTTTATGTTAAGATAAAATTAAGTTTTACATAAAGATAGCTATCATTAGGTTATTATTCATTTATTATGTTGATTGTTTTGTAATGCCATACTCTAATGACTTTTAAGTCTATAATACATGTCTATATTATATTGTCATACTAATATGGTCTTTAAACTATTTTGTTGTTATTTGATTATCACTCTTTAAATATTAGACTGGACAAACAATATTCTTTTAGTTGTTATTTTAAATTTTAATACAATTAAAACAATATAATTTTTTTTATATAAAAAACATAAAGCATATTTAAGATTTTGAATTAAAAAGATATAACTACATAAATAAAATATAATTATATTTACTAAAATTTCAAATTTTAAAAATAAAGAAATTCATTTATAAAGACAAATCTTTAACTTTAAATATTACCATTATCAATATAAAATCATCTTTATAAATCAAAATTAACTCTATATATATACTCTTTCAAAATAATAATTAAAAATCTTTTTATGTCTTATACCCTATATTAAAAACGATCTTATAAATCATATCACCGGCATTAATAGCCAAACTACCGTATAAAATGAGAGTATTTAATTGCCTTTGTTAAAAAGTGACAGTTATTAAGATTTTTTAATTTTTAATTTTAGGACTTAATTATTTCTTGAATTATTTTCGTTGGTTTTTACTCCCATTAATTGTGCATGCGGACGTCTTCATTTGTACATGACGCATTAATTTGCTTGTCACATCCAACTGTTTTATAAATATAAAATAGTTAATAATAAAATACTATTTATGCTTTATAAATATAAATAAGCCATCTCTCTTGTGTAATAATAGTAAATTGTACTTTTCTCAAATTTAGTGTATTTGTTTTAAAAAAATGATTTTTCCACTTACTATAACCAACAAGAGACGCGAAGCGTCAAGTTCGTGTCGATATGTTTTAGATTGTTGTACAGTTTTAGTGGAAGAAACATTTGGCCAAAGCTTTTGTATAAGACAATGGTGTTGGAGGTGTTGGACAGAGACTATGAATTGGATGTGTTATATAACATTCGACTTTCTATATGATCGGGTATTGCTTGTAATGTGCAAAAGCAACCTTTTTCTTTTGAAGCTATTGATATACTTTAGTATATTATAGATATATTGTATTGGACAATGTTTTCCTTCGAAGGCAATTTGATTGAATGCCATTGCAAAAGATGAAAACATTTATGAGCATTTGTAGCATTTGAAACAAATTATTTAACTAGGTAACTCAAGAGTATTGTTATGTATATGACTTTGATTTCAAGATTAACAATCCAAATAATCCATGAGGTTTAAATATGCAATCTATTCATATGATGCAGGCTATGAGATTTTACAAAATGTATGATTTGAAAAATATATATTTATCATAGAGATACTTGCTCATAGATATGGGAGAAAAATGTACTAGTGAAAACATGAGTTAATGAGTGCATAAGGATAATGATGAGAAGCCAAAAACTTCAGTAAAATCTCATTTTTATCCATAAAACATTTGTAACTAGAAAATGAATAGCTATAAATTGATCAAATTAAAGATTATGTTGAGTGCATTAGGATAATGAAGAGAAGCAAAATAAAATTTAAGCCATAAATAAAATATTTATAAGCTAGATTGTAATTTTTAACCACTTCGACTAATTGTTCCTTTCAACATAACCATATTTGAAAAGAAAATAAATTTGGTATCTATATTCAGCTTTCCATTATTTTTGAGAAAATCTATAAATCATGACTTTACTTAACAAATTATAAGAAGGGATATTAGCAATCAAATAATAGAGATGCCAAAAAAATTTCATTCTCGATTATTAACAATCATATAGTCCTATATTTGAAGGGAATTAATGTTTGAAGCAGAATCGGCCAAATTTGATCCACCATCTTTGCCACGGACTTCATTTACTTTTTGCTTCTACAAGAAGGAAAAAAATAGTCAATATGCAAAATTAAAGTCTATGGTCAAAACTTTGAAGATAATAATTATATTATATAACAATTATTTTTATTTTGGATTTTCAAAATATCTAAAAACTAAAAAACTATTATATTAAAACTTATATAATTAGATGCAAAATGAATGAAAATATTAATAGGTGATCTAAGCTAGCCATTGAAATTATGATATACGAATATCGGTTTTACATTAGAATTTCCATGTATTTTGCATCTGGTAAGTTAAGAAATTTGAAAATGTATATAATTATTAAGATATTAGTTTTAAATAATATGTAATAAATTCGTATTAATAAATATAAATGGGTTTCTATTATACTAAAGTTAGATGAAACACTTATATGTGCACACTAAAAAAATATTTTCACCTACGTTGGCCCATTCAAAGGGTATATGCACTCTATAATATAGGATTCTAGAATGATTATTTTTAATAAGATCCTTTCAAAGTGAGTATTTTAACATTGAAAAATAGACCCATGCACTCTTTAATATTTTAGTGTTAACCAACAATCCATCAACATGTAGCGTAATGAAAATATATCATATACGCACTTTGAATAATATATTATACTCACGCTTCATAATTTAATCATAATTAATATTCATGTGTAACCACACTATGAAATCATGTATATAAAAAAAATTAATATAATATAATATTATTCTATTGTTAAAGTCCAAATATATGTGATAAAATAACAAAATAAAAGTACCATCTTTTTATGTAAGAAAATATGCTTTGGTCAAATAATGAAAAGATGTCTTCAATAAATAAAATACATCAAAATCAAGAATACCAAAGTAGAACCAAAATCTGACTTTATTCACTATAATTTTTTAATTATTTTTTAAAAGAAAATTGAGTACATAAAAAAGTATATCATTTTTAAAAACATGCACAAATTTAAACATATAAAAATAGTGGTGTTCTTAATTTACAAGTGACAAAAATAAAACATATTCAAAAAAAATAAAAGATCGTGTCATTTGTAATATTTAATTTATAAAGAATTTATCATAACACAAATTATCATTTTTTAATTATAATATATTAGTAGCGATTGTATGCAAAAACTATCTATCAATTTTAAGAAATATGAGCATGGAACTTCTGATTTAATGGCAAGTATCTTATTTCCCTGCTCCACATTGCATTGCTAGCCAGGTGGTATCGACTACCTTATTTTACATCAAATCTGTTGATTTATGAACTGTATATTTATTATGAAGATTTGCATAGGCTAAATTATTTAACAAAAATTACAATGAAAAAGTTTTGACTCACAATAAGATCATCCATTCGAGAAAATAAAATGTGATGTGTTTGTTGTTTTACTTTTCCAAAAATATTTAAACCACTAAATAATATGTTTGGGGGACGTATTTCTCAACACCGGCCCATTAATAATACAAATCCTTTGCGAAAATCACTCTATACATTTGTTGCCACGAAATCTCTAATGCAAACAAACATGCCACATTTCAGCCAGACATATAGGCAAACTAGCCAGGTGCATATTATAATATGCTCTAAACTCCTACATTTAGATCTAGTTTTTGTATATCATATACTTTTTTTCTTCTTTGAGTTGTTTTAACTGCAAGATTGTCTACTATTAAAGCGATTTAACAAGTTTTAATGGAAGAATATAATTTTGGGCAATTGATTTATTTAAGAAACCATTTCAGATTTGGGGGTGTAGAAGCAATGGAAATTAGGTACCATGAGCTATTGCAACATTTTTTTTTTCCTTTGCTAAAAATTCATATGCCTAGAATAGATCTAGACTAAACATATTTTGATTATTTTATTTAGAAGGTGGTTTCCTCTGAAAGATCCTCAAGCTCTGCTTCTCTTATGCCATGGTAATAGCAAGGAAAATGTGTTCTCCATGTAATTCGATAGTTTTTGATAATGGGTTTGTAGTTGGATTGATATGATTCATTTACAACAATTCTGACATAATAGCAGTAGCATGGATTTAGCTCATTTTGCATCATCTATCTATTTCAGTTTTTTCCCTCAAAATAGAATTTAGCATTCTCGGCATTAGTTTCTTGACAGAATAATTGAATTCGGGTATGTGGGTATTGATTCTTGATCACAAAAATTGATACAAAAACGTGGGTATTCCACACTTGGCCGGGAAAAAAAAAATCCACGAATTTCACAATTGCCTAGAAAAAATAGAATAACCCCAAGAAATTATTTCATGGCAACTTTCAAATGCAATTAGTTGTTTCGTTTTTAGTAACCATGACAAAATTTCATGGGTCTTTTAATTTAGATGACAATTTTTGTGCAATGTAAATGCAACGGATATTGACAACTCATACACCATGTAAACATATGCATAGGAGCATATGGATACTTACCAGGTTTTCTTTAACACTAGATTGGTGCTTACAATGACTTCCGGAGCAAGTGAATACTTAGCTTTCCACTGGTCTCTGCAACCGCCTCTGACCTTCCCTCCCTGCTTCGATTGCAAAAACTAGAACTAATGCAAACAAAATAAATTGAAAAAGGAATAAATTGCAAAAAAAAATCAATTATAGCCACGATGCTCCATTAATGCTATTGATACAAATTTAATTCTTGCTACCCATTTTTTAGATTTTTCTAGATTTTATCAGATTGGCAAATTAGGCACGCGAGACAATAATTATGATTATTTATTTAACAATTGTCATCATCATTTCCAAAATTAGTTTCGAAAACTTTCTGTGAATTTAAGTTTTATTTTTTATAAACAAAATTAGCAGCAACCTCCAATCAAAATTATAATAAATAATTTTATATTGATTATTAAATTTGTTGAAAATTGAAACATTGTAAAAAGAATAAAATGTTGAAAAATACATCATTGTGATTGGACAACTAAGAAGAAAGAAAAAAGACAATAATAATTTGTTTTAAATAAAAATTAAGCTTACATTATAGATTTTTTGTTAAAAATTTTTAACTCTTTGTGGTGATTGGTTGAACTAATTATAGAAAAATTTAAATGAATGCAATAGTATCCTCCTGCTAAAAATTGTTAATGTTTTAGTGATTATTAAAATTTAAACTTTGATGTTGAAAATATTGATAAATAGCATACAACATAGGTTGTGTTTTTGCCCCTTTTTGTGCATTATGGTGAAATTGGGTGATTCAAATTTGATTGTTTGATGTGCAAATCAATGTGGCGAATGAGATTTGGTACATATCTAATATAGTACAACAATTGGTCATACCATTACTATCACTCTATGCTTATTTTCTAGATTTTTTATTTGGAATGGTTTCCATTACATGTGTGAAGAAATTACCAATTTAAGAGCTTACTAGCATAAGGAAAAATCAAGTGTTTTTGGGAGTAGAATTAAATTTTATTTTATTATTGTAAATATTTTATTTGCATATTATAGTTGTATCAAAGCAGTGATTCTACCAGCCTATAGGTTTTTCAAATGATTTATGATTCCGAATGATAGGGAATTGAGCTACCAAAGAAGGGAATTTAAGAAGTTGCACCAAGGTGGGACAATAGAAGATCATGAAAAGGAATTTTATTTTATTTTTTATGAACACGAAGAATGTGGTTGAAGGGAAACACAACCTTGTTGGTACAATCAACCAACTGGTTCAATGCTTTAATAATGAAAGAGTCGACTAATCAAAAGAGGTCAACAAAGCAAAAGGCAAAGAGAAAGAAGTATTTACATAGACTTCGGGAGTTGGGTTTGAAAATAGACCCTTTAAGCCAAAAAAATTATGAAGGGTGGAAGAGGTATAAACAATAGAAAGTCACAAGATGATATCCCCAACACATGTTGAATATAGAGCTCTTAATCCTCAAATTCAAGATATTTTATCTTTCAAAGACTTCGGAACAATAAAGAGAACCAAAGGACAACTCATTATGAACAAAAACCTCAACCTAAACCAAAATATATGGAACATTGATTGGGTAATTTATCTCTAATTCCTTTTCATGGTAGTGATAAGAGCACAATCAAAGATTGGCTACAAAATTTAGACACATATTTAGCTCCTAAACCAATATTAGAAGAGGAAGCCATAAAATTCGCTACACTTCATTTGAGGGGTTTGCACATGATTGGTAGTATTATAGTTTGGTTACTCAAAACCATAACCAAATCAAATCATATGATGAGTTTTGCTACAAGTTAGTTGGATGATTTAATAAATGGGATCCTAGAGAACATTTCAAAGAGTTAGCTTGCCTCAAATAAAAGGGAAATGTGGGAGAGCATGTTGGTAGTTTTTAAAGATTATTAGTTATGGTGAAAAACATTTTTGAAAGAAGCCTCATTGCGCTTTTCACATAAAGGTTGTCTAAGCCTCCCAGGGCACTTATTAAGGCATTCAATTCTTCTACACTCCACAAAATTATTAAGAGAGCTTTGACTTGGGGAGCACCATTCCCCAACAAAAATCTTATACAAAGTCCACCTTTTGGAATAAGCAAAAAGGTAATTTTCAAGAGAAACCATGGGTTGATCTCGCCTCAACATTAACACCTTCGATTGTTTCTAAGAAGGTTGATTAAGAAACCAAGAATGATCTCAAGTGGAAGAATTTTTTTTTTGTAGGGAACCATGGACTACAAGACATAGATTCCTTGGAAAAGGGAAAGTTCACTACATAGAGTTACTTCTAACAAAGAATTGGATCCAAATGGATTAGAAGAATTTTCATGAAACTAAAGATCCACCCAATGAGGAGGAAGAAAAAAGAGGTGTATAATGGTGGCACACTTGCATCACTCTTAGGAGCACATATATTTCATTTATTAGAGTTCATGGAGAGCTTGATTGGCAAAGAGTTATGCTAATTTATAGTGTGGCTACCCACAATTTCATATATGAGGGTTTGGTAAAAAGAAGAAGGTTGAAGGATTCAATGTCACAATAGTGGATTGTTACAATCTACCATGCAAAAAGAAGATTCAAAATATGGACATGGCCATTAGAGATCATAAGGTTTGTGATGATTTTTATGTTATTTGTTTGGGTGAGCGACAATGGTTTTAAGTGTGTAGTGGCTAAATTCCTTGGGAGAATATTCTACAAAACACCAATGAATGGAACTCAAGTTCAAATTTGATGGAAATGAGGTAGTTTTAAAAAGGAAGGCAAATGGAGCCCCTGAGTTGTGACAACTAGAAGAATGAAAAGGATTCTTATGCTGCCATTTATTTGGTGATCTCTAAGAAACCTTCCAAGGGTAAGGAACATGCAAAACATGATATTAAAAATATTTTGAATAAACATGGTGTGGTTTTTAATGATACACCCTTCAAGATTATCACTTGAAAGAGGGTTTCATCACATCATAGAGTTGGAACTTGGGTCAAAGCTTGTGATGACCACATCATACTACCATCCAAGGTCACGTGAGGAGGAAATTCAGAAGAAAATTAAGGATCTTTTGGACATGGGATACATCGTACCAAGTTCTTGTCTTTTTCTTCTTTTGTGGTGCTAGTGAAGAAGAAGGATGGTACCATGTGCATGTGCATATATTACATAGCTTGGATAAGAAGAATATCCAAACTAGATACCACATACCCTGAATGAGTTGATCGACAAGATTCATGGAGCTATGTAAGTTTTGAAGATTGAATTGAAGTCTAGGTATCATTAGATATGCATGAGAGAGGAAAACATACAAAAGACTGCATTTCACTAGCACTATGGCAATCGAGTTCTTGGTAATGCCATTTGGATTCTCTAATGCTTTAACCACCTTCTAATCATGTATGAACCATATTTTTGGTAAGCATTTGAGCAAATTTATTTTGGTATCATTTGATGATATAATTATCCATAGAAAAAGATGGGAGGAGCACTTGAAGCATTTGGATATGGCTTTGAAAATTTTGAAACAACAATTTTTCTTTGCAGAGAAGTCTTACTATGAGTTTTTATTAACTGAGATCTTATATTTGAGGCATTTGTTAAGTTCCAAGGTTGTTCAAGTGGATCAATGAAAGGTCCAAGCTATTCTAGATTGGCCACTACCTACAACCTTGACAACTAAGAGGTTTCTTTTAACTACGTAGCTACTTTAGAAAGTTTGTTAAGGGATATTTACAAGTTGTTATGCCCTTAACAAATCCGACCAAGAAGGAGCATTTGAATGGACTAAAGAGGCATAAGCTACTTTTGAGAATTTAAAGAAGCTAATGAGGTTTAGTCTTGTGCTTCTAATTCGAGATTTCAGTCTTCTATTCCTTGTTGAATTTGATGCTACAAGAATTAGAGTTGGAGTTGTTCTTTCCCAAAGAGGTTATCCCATAGCTTTTGAGAGTAGAAATCTTAAATATTGTGTAAAGGGACTCCCAATTTATGAAAAAGAAATGTTGGTTATCATGCATGCCTTGGAAAAAACCAGTCAGTATCTAGTATGTGCGAAATTTGTTGTCAAATCTGATGTTAATAGTATGAAATATTTCCTTGGGCAGCTATTTTTAAATGTTAGGCAACAAAACTGGGTGAATAAACTCCAAGCATGTGATTTTGACATTGAATATGTAAAAGACAAAAATAAAATAGTTGTTGATTTACTTTCTAGGAATCCCACATTCTATCACTTATTTACTTTATTGGTAGATTGCAAAGTTTTCATTATGACAGGGTATTAAAAGAATTCTTTGTACTAATATTCTTGATGGAGTGGAGAATGATGATATGTATATAGTTGCACATGAGTTGATTTTGTTCAAAAATAGAGATTGTCCTTGAGTCAAAGATGAAGAAGAAAATTTTGGTATTATATCATGATGTTCCATTGGTCAAGGATCTTTCAAAACATACAGGAAAATCAGAGAGAAGTTACAATGGAGATGAATCAAGGGTGATGTTCTCATATGCATAAGGGAGGTACTTCATGTCAAAAAAATAAGGGTGAACAAAACTTACCTTGCAAGGCTGCTACAACCTCTTTCAATTCTAGAACAAAAGTGATAAAACATTTCAATGGATTTTATCACAAGGTTTCTTAAGGTACATGGAGAAGATAGTAGATATTTTGTAGTTAATAGTTTCTATGTGAATAAGGTTTTGGACCTATTAAGGCCTTCTACCTAGTTATTTTTACTAGTTCTTAGAAGGGGACTTATTCACATGACTTAAGTTTTATTAGGTCTTAGGTGACATTCTATAATATTGGTTAGTTGTCACATGATCTTATTTTATCAAATGACAATTGCTTTTAATAGTTACCCAAGTCAACACTTTAGTTGTCTCATTGCATAGGATATGACAAATGTCAACATGTTGTGTAATCCTACCTCTCACCTTGCCTTCATAAGCAAGGCTCTTGTACATTGTAATATATCTCATATTGTAACATTCAAGGAAGCTCATTATCATACATAGTCTCTTGTGGAAGATATATTTATTTTGTTGTTGATCCTTAGGTCTACAACTTCAAATAGTATCAAAGTCATGGCCATGCAAAACCCTTCTCGGATCTAAGGGTAGAGTTATTGTAGATGACATATATTTGATTGTAGGTGATTTTTGGTGCAAGTTGGAGGAGATCTGAGCTCACCATTGAGTCTAGGGTGATTGAGAAAGTCAAGATTGGATTTCATGGAATTGGTTGGATCTCACATGTTTTGCCAAAGTTACGAGGGTTTGAAGAAGTGTGAAGATTGGCTGATCTAGGATGTCAATGATTTTTCAAAGCATTTTGGGCCCAAATCAAAATCCCCATTACATTTAAAAGGTTGATCAAAAGGATTTTGACTATAAATTTGCCTATTTTCAAAAAAAAAAAAAATCGAGGACTAAATGTTTTTGTCGAGGTAGGTTGCACAACCTCTTAAGAGTTCAGAAAACAAAAATATTTATTTATTTTTTTCCGATTTTGATTTTTTATTTGGGATAAAACATATTGTATTGGGGCAAACTATATTCAGGAAATTATTTCTATTGTATGGTTAATAATTATTTTTTGCTCAAAATTTATAGGCAAAAAAAATTGATAGTCCGACCACTTGCAAGTCACAAGTTTGATTGTATTTTTTGTAGGTTTGGTTGGCCTACTTGTTTGGTCAAGGAATATTTAGTGTTTGTAGACATATTGGTTAGGAGGCATGTGCACCATATGGGTTGGTTGACATATTTCTTAGTACATGAGATGTGCACTTTGTTCATATTGTATGGTGCCCAAAGTGCCCAAAGATAAGCACTAAGTGCTTTAATTTTTAAGTGCTCAACACAAGCACTCAAGTCTAGTGCCCCACCACACCAAGTCAGGCTCCTTTCTACATTTCTCAGTCTACTTCAAGCACTACTTACTGTCACCACCCAGGTAGATGACACCAAAATAAATTTGTCCAATGCACAACGATTTCATGTAGGTGACAAGGAGATAGCCCCTTAAGCCTTTTGTTTTTTGGCCTAAAGTGCCAAAATCATGCTTTTTTCAAACATGTGTAACTCTTTCTAACATAGGCCATTTCTTAAAAAACAAGATATTGTCAAAAAGCTAGTTCTATAAATTTGCTAGTTGTGTGAGTCTTTTTTAAAAGAACTTTGTTTTTTGATAGCATTTATTGCAAACTGCAGTCGATCTCCCCTTTTGGACTTTTGAGCTCATATCCCTTTTCAATATTTTCCATTTTTTGTGATTCAAGCAACATCTGAAACGTGATTAGGAGATTGATCATTTGGTCCATGCACTTTTTCTAGATTCAACCCTAAGTATTGTTTAATGATTTAAATTGCAATTTCGGCATCTACTTTGATTACTTGGACAACTATCTCTTGGAAAGGTTTTGTTTGTAGGGCAGCTTCATTTTTAGTTGTGCTTCAAATTTGGGAGGTTTCAAATCAATTTTTATTAGAAATTTGTTTATTTTTATCTCTTTGTGCTTATGGCCCTAATAGGTGAATCAAGGTTTGATGCTCTTAATCCTCATAACTATCATCTGTGGAAGATTAAATGGAAATATACTTTGGTCTATAGGTTTATGTTCTACATTTAATGAACAACAACCTACCTTTACCAAAGAAGATGAAAGATTTGCACATAAGAAAAAATGTGACGAGGTGATGGGCTTGATTGCAATGCATGTTTCAAATAACTTATTATACCACATTGAGGAGTGTACTGCTCCCAAATAGGTATGAGATGAGTATAATGATTTATTAAGTTCAATTAGTGAGGTAAGATCTATGAAATTGGAAGTAGAATCAAGGCATCTCTTTTTATTAGTATTTTCCCTACTATTGAAGATTATTTGGTTAAGTTCAAATCATTAAGATCTCAATTAGCTGGATGTAGGAAAGATAAAATTGATAAGTAATGCACATTTATGATTTTGTCTAAGTTAAAAGGTGCATTTGTATACTTCTCTACTTCCTTTTACTTTATTATGGATGGATTAGGAGATTCATTTGAAATTTTTTGTGATAGATTGACTAGAGAGGAAGTAAAACTTAATCAACTTGATGTAACTCTTGCATCTCATGCTTCAATTGTAAAATATAAGGGTAAAGGAAAGAAGAATGGTAAACCTCCCTCCTCTTCTCAAGATGAAAATCCTAAGAAAGAGAAGGCTAAGGCAACATGTAGCTATTGTAATAGGCTTGGGCATGATGAACAACATTATTTTAGAAATAATTAGATAACATCAAACACCTTCTTAAGGAACATAATATTGCTTTACCATATTCTTGTTCATCTTCATCTTCATCTTCATCTTCATCTTCAAAACCTTCGTCTTCTACACACAAGTTCAATAAGTATTGCAAATGGAGACAATAGGATGAAAGGTTGTGCACTTATTATAACTCACGATGATAGATCTATTGGTGGATACTTGATTATGCTGCTTTAGATCATATGACATATCTCTACAAGAATTTTTTGTTCATGCCCGTGAAGTTTCCAGTTTCTTCACTAGTCCACTATATGCCTTATTCTAAAAACCACCTTAGCAATATCTTGTCATACAAATGTGTGATATAGTAAGTGCTTGTTAGTAGTTTGGAGGAAACCAAAAATCTGCTCATTTATTTTCATCTTTGTTGTTATAAACAATTTTTAATTTGTGGCCAGTGGCCAAGGTTTTATGCACAAGCCATTAGTTTGGTGGTTGGAAGCCAAAAGAAATAATCTATTCTTATACATAGTTGTTATAGATTACATCTATATAAGTAGCATAGTATAAGCTACAAGGAGCAAAATTTGGTGTCAATACTTTGTATTATTTATTATAAATAAAATATATTTCACATCATTAAACTAGCATAATCAACACTCTCATTTCACCACTTGATAGACTATGGAGGCAAGGCCCACTTGTTGGGACGTCCAATGATTTCTAGCTTTTATATGGTAATGTGTGCTTGATTTTTCACAACATAGTGTTTCATTTTGAATTAGCAATTAAGTATGATTGTTGGTGTATTATTACTGTTTGCAATCTAATTAACAAATTGTTTGTTGTTGAATGAGATTGTTAAATCATTTGTTGATATTTCATCAAGTTATGGTTCAATGATTAAAACAATTTAAACAAGAAGCTTGCAATTTGGATTTTATACAAGGAATTGCTACTATTACTATTGCAAGTTGTTACAATTCATGTAACAATTCCTGTCATAAAGACATAATAGGAAAGTAAAATTCAGATTTTCATTTAGGCAATTTATATGTGTTTTTAGCTGCATTTTAACCCCACTCACCTCACTACTTACAACCCTTGTAAAAATAGCCATGACACCTTTCATGTAGTACCCCGTTTTGATCGGACTTATTAGACTGATTTTGTATTTCAGTTTACTTTTCAGTTGGCACTTGATTGCTCGTCATTTTGCAGACATATTTGATATTATATCATGTTTATCTGGATATTGGATGCATGAGTTACTTTCAGTATTTCAGTATTGGAGATTTCTAGTGTTTCGTGGATTATTGCTCGTACTGACATTTTACTTTATCTAGTTGATGTGTCATATATATGTTGCGTGTTTGCTATTGTATTGGATGCAAGGGGACGATTTTCCTTCACTCGTTTCGATGAGACAGGGAACGTCGCGATTCTCCTTCATCGGTGTGCGTGCCGTGTATTCTATATCTATATGCATGTATGTGTGCTTCGGTGATGCAGGATATTGCAGGTACAAGTACCGGGTAGGTACGGGGTATCGTCTCCACCTGGCTTCACAGGTCTGAGCGTGCCTTATATGTCTGATGGGAGTGGAGGAGATAGCTTTTGACCCTAGTCCTCACCTCAGTCTGTTATTGTGAGTGCCGTCAGTCGGTCATTCATCCCCTTTGTCTGAATTTCGAGTCTTTTTACTTTTCCTCGATTTGCGTGCTTTGGTGGTTCGGTTAATTATTTAAGTTTAAGTTGTCATTATTGTTGACTTGAGCGATTCATTCCTTATTATGCCTTATGTTTTGAATCAAGCGAAATTGATTAGTTATTAAATTTTAACTGTTAGTTGCTTATTTGGAAAAGAAATCGTGTTTAGATCCAACGAAAGAAATGGAATAGATTAGTTAATTGCTTTTAAATATATTCAATTAAGTTAACTCATTGCTTTCTTATTTAGTAAAAAAAAAAAAAATTGATTAAGTTGATACTTATGAAAATGTAATTTTCAAAAAGAGAATTTTTCATTTATTGTTTTGAGAAATTTGAAAAAAGAAAAATAGAAAAAGAAAAGAAAGTCAATGGGGAATTTTAATATTTTTTTTAATAGAAATTTTGGGCAACCTAGAAAATTAGGTTAAGAGATTTTTCTTCTAAGCCATTTTGGAGGAGATTTTGGGGGTTATGCTTATTTTGGAGGAGGAGAAAGGAATTTTGGAAAATTGGCTTGAAGGGAGGATTTGGGTGTGAACCAGTTGGGATTCTTGCTTGGAAATCAAAGGTTGGTTGAATCCTTGCTTATTGCAAAAAAAAAATCATTGCTTTCCTTCCTCTTGCTGTTAATTGTTTAAAATCTTGAAGTGTTTGTTTGTTATGGGTTTTGGAGGAAGAATTCAACTATTTTGGTTATCAAATTTAAACTTAATTTCTCCCATGAAGTTTCCTTAACTGAATTCTTAATGTTTCATCTTTGCTATGCAAGAAATTTCTTAGTTTATCATGCTGTTTGTAATTAGGAATTTGATGGATTTTGGTAGTGTTATGCTGGCAAAATTTTGCCAAGCATTCATAAAATATCTTTCCCTAAATATTTCCAGTTTTAGAAATGATAGTTATGAGTTAAAACTCCTTGTTTATGCTTGATTTGAAACAAATAGTTTCAATTGGGGTTTGGGGATTTAGTCTATTCCCATTTAATTAAACTTTTAGAACAAACTGGGCAAATTTGAATGAAATATTAATGCCCCTGTTTTGTCTCAGAAAATTGGTGATTGCTGGTAAAATTATGACTCCTTTTAAGTTAATTTTATTTGTGGGTATGTTGATAAACTTGATGGCTGGGAGTTTAATTTTATTTATTGTGATTAACAGAGGTTTTCACCTCTGTCTGTGTCTTGAAATTCTGTTCTATTTAATACTCTGTCGTTTTTATTTGTTATGGTTTTTAACTGTTAAACTAAACAAAATTTAATTTGTTAAATTTAAATTTAAATTGTGTTGGGGGTGGTGGCGGGGAGCTGGGCTCGACCCAGCCACGCACCCCCCTTTCCCTTCCCCTTGGCTGTGCTAGCTGCTATCCCCAGCGTGGGAAAAGGCAGCAGCGCTGCTTTCCCCAAGCTGGGAATGCAGCTCGCTGCATTTCCCAGTTTGGGAAAGGCAGCGCTTGCTGCCTGTGGGTTCGTGGGGGCCCACGGGGCTGTAAACATTATTTTTTTTTAATGTTTTTTTTGGTTAGTTTTAAAAAAAAAACGAAAATGATAAAAAGTTAAGTTAGTGGTAAGTAATATGGTTAGTTTTATGGTAGATTTAATATTATATGATAACATATTGTTATTTTATAAAAAAAAAAAATAATAATATGTTACCATGTAATATTAAATAACAACAATATGTTTAAGGTTTTTAATAAATTCTATGCGCGTTATTCGTTTTAGTATTAAGCAATAATATATTGTTATTTTAACAATAATAACAATATGTTATTATTTAATATTAAATAATAATAATGTGTTAAATATAGTTTACGATGATGTTAAGATTAATGAGTAATTCTTTTGATTTAGTAATGGGGATTAATTGATTGGTATCGTGAAAATATAATCAAATGATTTAGAGGTTAGTGGTAATGTTGGGATTAAGGAAAGTCGGATTAAATTTAATATTGGTGTTTGTTATCCAAGTATTATAAAATAGTTGTATGAGGATTGTATTCGTCAAATAGATGTTATTTTGGAATTATTTTATAATAGCTTGTATACGTTGGTTTAATTTGATTAAATGTTGACTGCTCAAAGAAAGATTGTTTGTAGTGTTTTTATCATTGCAGTCTAGTCGTTTTAATGTCGTCGCATCATGTTTAAAATGGTCATTATGTTGTCGATGTTTGCCCTTGGTCAGGTGTCGTTGTTCAAACCTTGAGGAAGTGGGCTTTTATGTGATATGTCCCTTATGGTTAACTCTGGGTTTGTGACTGTGAGTCCTACACCTGCGTCATGTCTGGATAATTTATGGTTGTAGTCCACCATAGAGTTCTCATAGTTAGCCCTATCCAGTTAGTGACCTAGTAGAGAGAGTGGCTTTCGGGCGGGGGCCGCACCCAAAGTGGATGGCAGGATAACCCCTCGAAAGTCAGCTATTAAGTGATAACCTAATAATTGTTTAGGGGGTGGGTAGTTATTAATTTAATTAAGATAATACACCCCGTACACGGTTGAGTGCTTGTATAGGCTCAAGGTGTTTGGGAAGGCCTGGAATGGCAAACCTACCACCTTGTCTTCACGAAAGGATGGTAGGGTCCGCATGATGCTTAGATGGAGCCGGGGGTTCGGGAGAGGTTACCAGGATAACCCATGATGGGGGCCGGGACCTATGGAGACCTTCCTAGGGTGACCATGTTAAGCCATGTGATGACACTCTCTCTCTAGGGTCGCTAGTGTTTTGTGAGTCGAGTCGCTTGTGTACTGCGGAGTCATGTGTACTGTTGTTCTTTTCTTGCTTGCTTGAGGGTCGTCTGCTATCTCCTAGCATGGTGGGGTGGTTCCATTTTGGGATCACATGGTCGGGTGGTAGTGCCACTTCCCATCGGATGCCTTGTTCCTACCTTCACGCGAGGATTGGCTTCGCCGGTGCATCTTGGTTCGTGCTTCTTGTAGCACTTATATTCTTGATTTTGTACTATTGAGGCCGTATGGTCATTGTATCAGCAACTTGTAAAAATTGTAATTTATTGTTCTATGGAAGCCATGTAATTTTATGGAATATTGTAATTTAAGCCTTGGGATGTATATTGTTTCAGTTATCTTTCCTATTTGTATAAATGAATCTTTGGAAGTATGTATGTTGTAATTCTGTAAGCCTATCTTTTGAAGATCAATTTATGAATATGAATTATTTTATCGTTATTGGCTTTCCTAACTTTAAATGGAAGATTGGATTAATATTGTGATGTGGTTTTTATTTTGAAGTAATCTTCGTTGGTAACCCTTTAGGATGTAATGTTAGTCTTCCGCTTATGTTAATTATTGAGCAAGGTTATGATTTTTTTCCCTTAATCTTTAAAAAAAAAAATTTATTGCGCCTTTTAGTTGCCTTTTTGTGTTGCTATCCTTTAGGGTTCCTGGCGGGGCATTACATTTCACAAGTTTATCCCCCAGATTGACAAATAGGCCAAGTTGAATCTATTTATTAATTATTCTTATTATTTACCATAGTTTTGGATTGTCAATAAGTTTAAAAGGTTTTGGAGCTTTTGGTTATTCCCAAAACCTCTAACAAGGTTCCCAATTCTTAGTCACCTAGGCAGCCCCCAACTGCCAATAAAGTGTCCAGTTTAAAAGAATCTAAGTTTTGACCCTTTGACATTTCAATGTTTATTGTACCCCTCTTTCCTATTAGCATGTGGGTCAATAAAAGCCCGATGCTAAAAAAAGCTCAGTGGATCATTGCATCGTTGAGTGTCCAATGGTGTTTGTGCTATTATTTTGGTCCAATCAGATGTCCAACATAGTGCTTTTGTTGGGCTAACAAGATTTCTTTTTAATTTTATTATTGGCCTAATTGGTTTGTGATCCTACAATAGGTTGATGACCCAATCCTTGACAACATCATGCTCCTTTGTTGAGGGTTCTCAAATTTTAATGTCGAAAATTTTAATGTTGAATCTGAGACTGGTGTGTTGACCCTAAACAACTCTAGTTGTTCACACACTACATGTCCTCCTAACTAGAATGACCTCTGACTAGACAATGTATTTGGACCATATGAATTGAAAAACACTAGCTGAGCATAACATCACCTTGAACAAAGGTTTTTCCATTTTGCAAACACAAATAACGTGTTGTCATTGTTCACCACCCTACTTGGCTAGAATCAAAGTTGGGGTTAATCTACTAACCCAAAAGTTGACTCTTCAGTTAGCTTCTCACAACCAAGACATTATTGACTTCCTTGACTCCAAGTTAAAATATTCTTTAACTATTCTGGTTCCAGTCTTGAGGTAATCTATTCAAAGATGGTTACCTTCATATTTTGCTTATGCCGATTTTTTAATTAAAATTTATTGATCTTCAGAGTAAACACGACATCATGCTTGTAAACATGAGTAGCAACCTGCAACCGCATGTGTACAAGTATTTGCCTCCTACTCAACAAAATCATATTTGCTGCAAACATATTGACAATAATGGTTTCCAACTCAACTTGTTAAAGTTCAAGTTTATATTTTCTGGCAAAGATGATTTGCAATACATCTCCTTCTGTATTTGTTTTTCATAAGCTAAGATTCTTTCATCTTATTAGGTTATATTCAAACCATATGAATTGATAGAATTATGATATGAGCTTAGTTCAGCTACTGGGTATTACCAAATTACCCTCTGTTATTACAGATTGGTTAAGAATATTAAATGGAAATAATTGTTCAAATTGTTAGCAGTGTAAATCATGCAATAGCTAGCGATAGTTAACTCAAGTTTCTTGCAGTCTTCTCCAAGATTCATGGGCATCACTAATGATTGCATGATGTTAGCGTAAGCCTAACAAAGGGAACACCACTAGTTAGCTATTCATGCTATGCCTCTTTCACGCCAGTGATTTTCTTTGTTTCCTCCGTAATTTCTTCCTTGAAACTGGTGGTTAACTTTGTATAAATCATGCATTCCACTTAATGTAAACACACAATGAATTAATAGAGTTTATTTTACTCTGATCTTTATTCTGATTTCTCTTGCAAGTTTCATTTTCTCTTTCCTAGCTAGAAATGTATTTTTGCTTTGTAGAAAATTCTACATGGTATCAGAGCTAGATTGCTAGGAAGAAGAAGCTAAACACAATTATTTGTAGGCAGATTTCTAAAGATTAGCATTACCATGGAAGCTGATGTAGACCTCAGTTTCTAAATGCATGCATATTCTTCCCCTCATTTTTGCATGCTCCTTGATTTTTTTTCTATATTGATTCTTTAAAATTGTATGTGCTTTGCAAGCACCGCATGATGATGATCTGGAAAATTTGGGGCTTTGTAAAAATTAAACTTCTAGAAAGTTTATATGAGGTTTTGCTTAATGCATTTAGTATAGGTTTCTTTCAATAAGTTTCCTAATAAAATAGAAGATTAAAGTTGCTATGCATTCTTCCTCCAGTTGACAGCCAAAAATGTTCTTTTGTTCTAAATTCTTGTCTACATGAGATTCCAATGTTGCAACTTTGTTTGCTCCTAGAAATTCTTTCTAGCAGGGTTCCTGACTACATGAGATTCCAGAGTCGCATCCTTGAGTGCTTCCAGAGTTTCTTTCTAGTGGGACATTATTGAGCAATGGATATACAATGACATCATCCCAACCGGAGGTCATCTTTGTAGTTCCTCAGTTTGGAGCATATTTCTGCAGATTCATATCTTCTTGTCTTCAGATGATCAGTTTTTGTATTCAGAAACCATGTACCTGTCTGTTTATCCATTTGAGCAATGCAAAATATATACAATTGTATTTTCAAACTATCCTAGAGGTACTCATGCAGTGGTTTCTATGATTCTGTACAATCCTGTTGTAGTGCGGATTCGTTTGCAGTTTGCAGCTTTCTTTTTTAATTTGAATAACGGTTAGGAGATTTTCTCAATTGGGCTTTCTCCTTTCTTCTTTGTAATTGGGTTCCCGATGAGGCTTTGTTACCAGGATCCATATCTCTCATATCTCTCCTTAGTTATCCTTAAGCGGGGTGTTAGCAGTGTAAATCATGCAATGGCTAGCGATAGTTAACTCAATTTTCTTGCAGTCTTCTATGTGATTCATGGGCATCACTAATGATTGCATAATGTTAGCGTAAGGCTAACAAAGGGAACAACACTAGTTAGCTATTCATGCTATGCCTCTTTCACACCGGTGATTATCTTTGTTTCCTCCGTAATTTCTTCCTTGAAAGCGGTGGTTAACTTTGTATAAATCATGCATTCCACATAATGTAAACACACAATGAATTAATAGAGTTTCTTTTCCTCTGTTCTTTATTCTGATTTCTCTTCCAAGTTTTGTTTTCTCTTTCCTAACTAAATCTGTATTTTTGCTTTGCAAAAAATTCTACACAGATAAGGAATGATTTGAAATGTTCTTTTGCTATTAATTCTTATTCCCATGTAGGGGTTGTAATATGTAATCTCTTCTTGAGATTGTTCAATTTAAATTATTCAAGGGTTCCAATCATTGTTCTCTAGTATGTCTCCTTAATTTCATTGCCAGCCCATGCCTACAGAAAATCAGACTCTAGTCATGAACAAGAGTAGCACAATTTTTAGCTATTGGAAAACATTCAACTTCAAGAAGAACAATTAAAACTGCATTGACATCTATCAATCTCCACTGGGTTATGCGAAATTATATTCAAACTATACTTTAAACAAAACATTTACTTTGTTCTTTTATTAAAAAATACAATAATGTCAAGACAAGACAATAATGCCAAGCTAACTACAATTGAAGATTCTTTCTCAGCTTTTCAATTGATCTCCACCCAGCTTCTTCTCTTCTACCTGTCATTTTTTTAGTTCTTTATCGAGAGAGAAAGAGAGTTCTTTTTATTCTATCCTCTTGAATAAAATATACGCTCGATATATATGCTACAGACTTCAAAAGTCCTTCAAAACAGTTTGCATTAAGCAATTATTTGTATTTCATTTCAATCTGAATTCATTTCCATGAGTTTTGAATTTCATTGAACAACATGGAATACTGCTATTCTCACGTAGAGAGTAAACTGAGAACCTTCTTTATGAGTTGTTTAAATCTTCCTTCATTGGTTTAATAGCTGATAGGAGATTATTACTTGATATGCACCACTTAATAAGCTTGCTTCTAAACTTGTATTTATATCAATATGGCCAATGGCCATTATGTGTTAGTTCCTTCATATATTCTTAGGGAGTGACTAAGTATGTGTATAGTATGAGGTACGTGTATACCTAACTATATATGTATATATACTTGTGTCATGTTTATAAAGTGACTGATATATATATATATATATATTTATATACATGCATATTATACTCCATATTACATATATATTCAATCATTAATATATAATAATATAATAAATAAATGACAATCCAAAAAAGGATTTTGGAACAATTCTCAATTTGAACTTATTTACACGATAACTTAAGTTATTATGAATTCTTGTTAGAAGAGAAAAGCCCTATCAATTGACAATTTAGGGTTACGCGACAAAGGTATTACGACATGACTCCACAATCTAGATGCAAGCAAAACACATATGAACTTACTAACTTGAGGTCTTGATGGCATTTTGATCTCTCATCTGCTTACCTCCCATACCTGATGATACTTTCCCTCCCTTCTCGGAGGATGACAAATTTCCTGCAACCACTAGGTCAAAGAAATGTAGTTAGCCCAGAATCTCATAGTAGACCTATCTTATAAAAAACCGATTACATAATCAAAACTTTGTGACTTTTCAATAAAGTCAATTCTCATAAGCATTGTGAACCTCTGTTCAACAAATCATCACATTATAATGGAATAAAAGCTTTAACATAGTATTAGTGAAAATAGGGATGTAACAATAAATGTTTTATTTAGAGTCTCATTTGGATAAGGTTAGTTGTGGTATGGTTATATAAATGCCTATGTGGTCACTGAAGCTTTCTAGGGCATAAACTTTGTGTCTAGACCATTTCCAATAGACTTTGTGTTATTTAAGGGTAGATACAAATGTTTTATTTAACATGTACATTAATGACTCTATGAATGCCTATAGATTTCAAGGGGCTCTTCTTGGCTAGGGCTTCTTTTACCACAACCAAGATATAGCAATGGGTGTAAGAAATGAGGAATGGGTGTCGATTTGCTTGACTAAAGATAAAGATTGGTGGGTGATAGCTAGGGTGGATGGGAGGAAGAGGCTATGGGATGAACCTTTTAGAATAGTAGGGGGGTACTAGCCATTCAAATAGTAGTTTTGTTGGTACAATTGTAAGATGAAATTGGTGAATGTAACAACATTCCAAATATTGCAATGATGCAGGAACATCCCCGGTTCTTGGCAATCTTGCATCAACCAAAAATATTTCCTTTCTGTTTTGCTTTTTGTTTTGCAGTTTCAATATTTCATTCTGCATTTTCTAGCATTGGCTCACCAGATCTTGAGGAGTTGGATTTTTCTTGAAGACTCAATCATCTTCCTTATTCCTAAACCACAGAGCAATTGGATCATTTTCCACCAAGTTATTGATTTTGGTTTCTAAGACATTTTTCTGGCACCAGAACCAGTTGGACCTATTTGCTTTGGTGAATCTATCGGATCCCTTTCGTAAATTGTGGAGCCATGAGCATTGATTCCGATGTTCCTTAGCATGCGGTCGACCTTCCGTTTGATCCGCACTTCATCCTTTGGCAGAGGCCGACCTTGTTGGTTTTACATGTTTGGTCTTCTTCTTCAGTATTTGATCCTTTTGGGCCGATTGGATCCCCTTGGATTGTATAAATCATTGTAATTGAGCATTAGAATGTAGATCAGAGGAAATATAGAGCATAGAAGCTAGATCAAGAGTTTTGAGGTCCCGGTCGTGACCTATTATGTAATTGAGCATGTTTGTAGCAGGTCAGTGAGCCTAATCTTGTATCCCAGATGTTATCAATTGCTTGTAATCAGTTTTCATGATTTAATTTATTCAATTCTACATTGCCTCCAATCCTTGTGTTTTTGTTGTGTTTACTCTTGCTGACCGGTTCGAACTGATCTCTTTGAGGTCCCTCCTAACCGGTGACTACTCCATGCAAGCTTTGTAATGAACTTTTTGCATGTTTTAAATGGATTTATACAATATCTTTATGCACGATTAAGTATGTTTTGTTCATTGTTGTCATTATTTTGATGCATATGAATGCATAATTGTAGACTTTGTGTTCCAATTTGCTACTCAAGTTGATATTTGTGACTTTATACCTAATTAATGGGCACTAGTTTGGATTCATGCACCAATCTCATACAACCAAAAAAAAGCAAAATATTAATCAATAGTTTAATTTAAGTGGTCCTTCTTGTGCACCCATGATTGTTAATATAAACAAGGGAATTACTCTCAAATGAACATTTAGTAGATACATTTTGTTTGGGTCATATTTACATAGTCCTATTAGTTATATTGGTGTTATATGCAACTAGTTTATCTTGACCTAGTGACTTTATTTGGGTTTGAATGTAATTGTTTTGGTTATTCATTTAGTTTGGTTCAAATACCTATTATGTTATACCCCTAGGAAAACCCTCGTGAGTCTAAATTGAGCTTAAAGTGTAGGAGAGTCAACCCACTTTCATAGAGGTAACCTTAAACCCTTCATTTTGTTGATGGCCATTATCACCATCTTGATGACAACCCTAGCCTTGTGAGTGAGATTTGGTTCCAAGAAGTGGAGCAATGGTTTTGGGATCCAACATAACCCAAAACCTTAAGAACCTCCATTATTCTCCTAAGAATCCTCTTGATGTGCTCTTATTGTGTTGATGATATGTGGTGGCTCTTCATATTGTAGCATAAATTTACAATGGAGAGGATTGATGCAAATGGATTGAAGATGGTTTTATTTATAAATTTTCATGATGCAAAAGCAAGGGTTAGAACTTGATTTGAAGATCAAAGGTTAGGAATGCTTGAGAGACCTCCAAGTGGCACCATGTGATTGGTGGACTTGGGTAGTATGAAGATTGATAATATTTGAAGCATTAAGATTTGTTGAATTAGTTCCAATGGATGAGATTAAGTCCTCTCACAGGTGTGAGGATAAACAACAAAGAGAGACTATGACAAGTGTCCCCTCATATGTGTGTGAGAACACATACAAAAGTGGAATGAAGACATGGGACTCCTCTCACGTGCGTAAGAGATAACATGAGGATAGAGGAATGAGACATGTGACTTCTCTCACATGCATGAGAGATAACATGGGGAAGATAGACTTGAGAATGTCCTCTCACACAAGTTTTACACTTCCTATTCAATAGTATTAAAGATGTTGAAAGGTTCTAGACACAAACAATGGAAATATTTTTACAAATAAGAAATCAAACAAAATATTATTAAGTTAAAAATATGATATGTCAAGTGAGTTTGGAGTAGAAAGAGGATCATTGTTAAGTGTCACATGAGTACTATCCACAAACATATTTGAGTGGTAAGAAATTGGAGGATGGTCTATAGAATTGGTGTACTTTGAATCACTTTTTATAGTTGCCCTAATAGCAAGTTGTCAACATTGAGGTATAAACATATTATTGCACCATTTTTTGAAGCTATATAAAACTATACAAAATAATAATATTCTAAGAATATTTTACAAACTCAAAGTTTTCAACATATTTGCAATACAATTGCAAATACTAAAGAGTATTAGATTTACAATCTCAAATATATTTTTAAAATTGTTAACTTAGAAAATTACATAAATTTTAAACAATAAATTATTTAAATTATATAAAAAATTCAGATTTACAAACTAAAATAATATCAAAGGTAAAAATCAAAAGCTATTTAAAATAAAAATAAAAATAAGAATTAAAACATTAATACTTTCATGACAGAGACCATGTTCAAATCCTAAAAGACATGTTACTAGCATAGTTCTAGAATTAAATATTAATCATGGCAAAAGAAATTAAAAAAATGGATAGATTATATTCTTTCAATCACTTTTTTAATATATTAACTTTTTTAATATATTAAATGCAATCAAATAAAAATGCTTTATTGAAACTTTAACGATGCCTAAAATTGATAAATTTCTCTTATGCTTTCATTTTCCAATTTGCTTTTAATTTATTCAATTCAACCTAAACTCTATAAAAACTAGGCGCCCTACTTTTTTCAAGAAAAATAAAAACGAGTTTATTAATTAATTTTATATGAAAAAACAAATATTTTCTAGCTAATTTTAAACATGGTTTCAGACAATTGTCTTTCATGCTATAAAAAAACATTTTAATTTCTTCAAACAATATTTAAATATGACTTAATTAAAAGGCAAATTCTATTCAAAATTATTATTTTTTATTTTAGTGTCAACCTCCACATTGAGCTAACACCAACATTCATGTCATCAATAAATGGCCAATGTTAACTATTCAGGGTCCTCATGTAACATTTTTTGGTCAAAAATGTTATTTTTACTTGAACTCCAACATGTCTATTGACATTTATTTGTTTAATTGTTGTGGTGTTAAAATATGCATTCAATATTTATCTCCACATTTTATACCAATATTAGATCTCATGGTGATATTTTGATATCCAATCATTTGCTACCATAAGCAATTAACACAAGAGCACGAAAAAGCCATAAACATAAGTGCATCCTCTCTTTAAAATACTAAAAATGAAGCACTTGTAGTGTACCATTGAGAGATTGAAGCAAAGATAAACGCAATCCAAATGCTCATAACTCCATGAATGGTAAATATAAGATGGCTAATTGGATTCCTCTTCCTCTTAGTTACAAGAAAATGAACCAAAAACATGCACATTCTAAAAGTACCAAGGTTATTCAAGCTCCACATACTACAAGAAGATATAAAACTAAAAGTCTACCAAAAGAACACAACCCCTAGTGCAGCAAAGAATATGATCCATCCTCAATCTTCTTCCAATGAAAAAAAATCAACTTCATTTTATGCTTCAAACACCAATCTTGGATTTTTACTCTACTACAAATCAAGTTTCACCTACGTAAGATTGTATTATTGACTCAAGGAACCACTTATCATATATATCAAAACCCCTCTTCACTACCCTCAACCGATATAATAATGACAATCTTTTTAAGATTGGCAATGTTAAGGTAAACAATTAATAGTTTCAAAAAGGTTTTCTATCTACCTCTTATCTCACAAAACAATGTCAATCAGTTAAATCATGTCTTTAGGAGTTAACAAAAACATAGAGTTTTTGCCAAATGGAAATCTACTTACATATACAAAAGACCACTCAATCATTGTTGCTAGCAAGGCTAGTGGTTTGTCTTGACTATATATTTTCAACATTTTTTTATCCTTACCACATTCTTCAATTAAAATTGACTACATCTACATGCACATTCCATCATTCACTCCAATCAATAACATAAACAAATTTCTTCTTGGCACCTAATTCTAAATAAAATGAGCCACATCAAAGAAATGAAGATTAATTTAAATGGATTCACAACCTCAAGTTTCTTCCAATACTTGCAATGTCGTAGATATTTTCTTTCCACCATTTTTTTTTTAATGGAGGTCCAGACCTGTGAGCACGACAACCCAATAAGGGCATGAAGCCCACAAGCTAGCTATCAGCCCAACAAGGGCCTTCACGAAGTATTTTTTGCCACCCGATACAGGGGCACGAGCCAATAGGCTAAACCTCTTTGGCTAAGAGTCAAGGACTAGGTATCCATTCCACCAAATTCGCCCGGGGCACAATCCCAACCTCATCCCTTATGATGTCGGAGCCTTGCACTCAGCAAAAATTGATCCCTAGTGGGCTCATTTGGAGCCAATCAACTTCACCAGTAGACCAATGGCCCATTGACTTTCCTCCATTTAGAAAGATGATTTTTTAAAATAATAAATTGATACTCGATTATTACAAAGGAGATTTGATCTCCTTAAATAGAGAAATACAAGACGAACCAAAATTGAAACATGAAAGAAACATTCTAAAAAGAGATTAACTACGAATAAGGAAATTAACTAAACGACTAAACTAAATGACTATTAAATACAATAATAATAAATACTTTAATACCTTCCCTTAATGTTCATTGGACTAACTACCCTAAGACTACACAAAATTTGCAAGTCATTTGGCCATGAAAGAATAGAAGACCGACTCATTAGAATGCTCTGTGACATGAGCCTATTGTTGAGACCCTCCCTGATTGGATTTTTGGGCAACCAACCGCTATCTACAGAACCTTTGGATATGTACAAGCTTAACATAATAGTGACATGTGATATTCTTCTTGAAACCCTCCTTAGGCTTGCTTTGTCCTTTTTGTTGAGTGGACTCACCTTTGACTTTGTCCTTGGCAATAAACACTTGTTCCACACTAGTCGTGTCACCACTCCTAACAAACTATTGTCTCCACCTGGCTTGCTACAAGAGCTTATTGCACAACTCATCAAACTTCAAGTCAACATTAGTGGATGTAATGTTGAAAGTTTCAATAAAGTGCTCAAAGGATCATGGTAAGCTTTTCAATGTAATGACCACCATATCCTCTTCTTCCATCTTGCGACCAATGGCCGCCAATCGACCGCGAATGTCCTTGATCTTCATAAGATGCTCTTGCAAGGACATCTTGTCATCCATCATGATCGAACATAGCATATTCTTCAAAAAGAATGCTCTACCCTTATCTGACGTTTCAAAGGATTTTTCAAATGTGTCCAAATCTCCACAACTTTCTTGCCAGATGGCACTTTCGAAAGCATTTCAAGAGTGATTGATAACTTTAGCAACATAATCGCTTCTCGGTTACGCTCATCAAACTTGTCCTAATCTTTTTCCGCCATTGTGGGACTAGTAGACTTACCTAGAACAAGTTAATTTAGGCACCGGTACTCGAAAATTGAGAGCATCCTCTACTTCCAAGTATTGTAGTTCTTGTTGTTAAAGTGTTGATTGACTTTCAACATGATGTTGGTCAACGATGCCATCCCTCCCGCTTTCAAACAAGGTCAACTTCACAAAACTTTAAGGTTTGATTTTTCTATCAAAAACTAGTAAAAAAATTTCAATGAACAACTAGAACAAAATTTGAGGCAATCAACCCAAAAATTAAAATCCTTGATTTTAATACAAAAATTAGGGGAAAAAAAAAAAACCTTTGTAGAAAAAAACCCAAGACACTGAAATTTTGAAGAAACTGTCTAGCACAAATCCCAAGGCACTAAAATTTTGAAAAAAATGTCTTGCACAAATCCCAAGAATGCCAAAAACTTTTAATTTTATTAAAAAATCAGGGACACAAAAAAACAATCCTTGATGATTTGTAAAAGAGTTTCTAAAACACCCATGATTACATAAAACACCTTTGATTTTGGAAACTCAAGTTAGAAAAACCCAAAAAAACAAGTTGTAACCCGTCAAAAACCCTAGGCGTCTGGCAAAAAATTAAAAACCCTAGTCGCAAACAAAAACAACTCCAGTTGCAGGAAACCCTAGTTCAGATGTAAAGGAAACATAGGAGAAAACATAGTAAGGTCACAATCTGAGCAAAACACCAAACTTGGCATAAACCCCTCAATTAATGGTAGAGACAAGCACACAAGCATCAACAATAGAACATCGCATGCAAAAACGACGCACGAAAAATAAACACCAGTTGAATTGCAGAGCCAAAAAAAAAGACCTAGACACCCACGTGATCAAAAGTGCCCACAATTTTCAGACAACCTTCGAGCATTGAAACAAATGTCTGCAAAACCATGATTCAACAAAATACACTGATTTTTCAACCAGTAGACCCTTGCATGATACAGACAAATCACCTAGATGCACAAAGAGAACAAACGCAAGCAGGGTTAAAAAACGTCAACAAAAACCGCAAAAACAAAATATGCGATTTGCAAGTACAAAAGCCCACGAATATGACCCTCATGATTTTAAAGAGGCGTCGCACCAGAAACTCATCCATACCAAAAAAAACCTCGACCTTCGAACTTCAAATATCCGACCAGCAAAATCACCATGAAGTTTAGAAAAAAACCCACGAAAAACAGAACCACGTTTTTTCTTAATAAAGAAATTAAAAAATTCTAGGTGGAAAGCATAAATTTTAAAAATTCATCAAAAGATCTTTTTGCTCTGATACCATAAACTAATAGATTAATATTTGATTATTACAAAGGAGGTTCGATCTCCTTAAATAGAGACACAAAACGAACTAGAATAAAAACATGAAAGAAACATTCTAAAAAGAGACTAACTACAAAAAAATAAATTACCTAAACGACTAAACTAAATGACCATTAAATACAATAATAATAAATAAATAATTTTCTACACCAAAAATCTCTAATTGAAAGAAACAATACTTTACTTCCCCATAGCCTCATAATTCCAAATTCACTTAAAACGTATGGAAGGATTTTGGTATATAACATGCATACACAATTTATCTCTTAAGTTTACTTGGAAAGGAGATGTAAGGTATTTAAACTTCCCTTTCCATGATCAGTTTTGTCTTTTGCTTAAATCACAATTTGCACTGCAGGGAAAACAAATGATTCATTGCATCATCTGGCCTCTCTTTCCAATCTTGCGAATTATGCAATTTTGAAATTCCTTAATGATTCCCACAAGAGAAAGGAGACGAAAGGCATTACAACACTATCTATGTTGGACTGATATAGAAGGATCAGGACTAAAAACAAGCCCCTTCAATAAATGTATCAATAACTGTTCAAAACAATGCCGCAATGTGAACTACCCCAACCTGGTCTACCAATATCTTCCAGGCATGGTACTGAAACATGACTACCAGCGTTTTTAGCTAGTAAATTAATAATTTGAACATAATGAATGTTCTGAAATACTAATTAGAGCAGAAAATATAGTAAATGGGAAACCAAATAAGGGAATCAGGCAAAGTGCCTTCAAGAAAAAAGACGCCAAGAACAATTAAAGACTAATATATTTCAGTGAGATAAACCAAGAGGAGACATATTTATGGCATCAAGACCTGTATAATATAATGTAATAACGCACCACCGGAAGAATGAATTATAATAATGATTTACCTTGTTGCCTTAACTAAATAGAAATATCCGTACATTTCAACATAGCAAATGCTGAGGAAAGAGACAAAGATCCGTGCTGCACATTATGCTATTATATTTTCAATGGATGATAGCTTGTCATAGCATACAAAGTGAGTTGGCACATGAAAACAAGTTCCATTCCCGGGTAGCTCCAATCATCATAAATAACACAATTATTCTGTAGAGCTGTCAAATGCCACTCAAATTAATATGACTCTTAAATGCCAAACAGGAAGCTCTGCATGCCTTGAAACTACATTTCACATGCAGGTGCCACCTTGGAAGTTTCTCGAGGGGCAATTCAAAATGTACACTCTCAGTGCCCAGTAAGCAGTATCTCATCATTTTTATGATTATCCTTTCTTGATTGGCTGACTAGTGTCATAGCCCGTTGTCTAGCTTCCCTGAATCACATAAGTGAAAATATGAGAAATTGGGTTAAATTTTAATTATAAAAGCACACTCAGTAGGAAACCAATTTTACGTACGTGTTGACCATAGTGCAACAAATGTAAAGTTAAACAACAAACACTCGATGTTCATAAAAAGTTATTATAAAGACTGGATGGAAAAGCCCACCTGACACAATCAGGAATGGCATCATAATATAGTAAACCAACAAGCTTACGCCCATGCTCTTGCCTTCGCTCACCAACCCTTGTAACCACAGGAAGCTGCTTTATTCCCCTAGCCTCCATTATTTCCTTTGCCATCATTAGATCTGTGTCAGGATAACAAATCAGAATTTTACGTTCATGCCCTCTGTAATGTATTCGCCGGGTACAAATTGCTGAAACAAGTGTTGAATTTACCTGCAGGAAATATTTATTAGTTCTTGCTCTAGGAAACTAAAAATTATTTTATTGAAACAAAAGACTAAGCCTGCATAATAAAGAATTCAGTCAAATAGATTTTTATATGATGCACAGAAGAAACAGAATTAAATAGAATACAAAAACTACAGTACGAATGAAAGGAAATAATGCTAGAAAAAAAACTTCTAAATTTCTAATTGAAAACCACATGTTTATTTTAATCAGAGTGGATCTGCATTAACTGACATAATATCTAACCTTAATTGACCTACATTTCCAGCTAAATTTATCCTAATTTAAAAATTCCATAATTCAGATTTTCCTTGTTTGCTCAAACTTATTGTGTTTTCTTGAACCAGTCAGTTTGTTTTGTGAACGTGGCTACCATGCATATGATTTAGCTATGTTGACTGAAGAGCTTCTGACGGTTTAGACTAGAGTAGGTAAAAGTCAAAATCGATGGAAAAACATGCTATTTGGGATTAACATCAAACGTTTGTTATGGGTCCACAAGGACACATCCCTGGCTTCAAGCACCACATCCAAGAGTCATTAATCATCTTGGCGATGTCAATGTGTCCCCACAGATGTGACCTTACTACGACAAAAAAACACATTTTAAAAACACGGCAAATAAATATTCTAAAATTTTCCAAACCCTTCTTGTTGTGACATTTTCGCACATCGCTCCATTGCAAATGGGGAACCCCACTTTTTTTTGCTTTCTAGGTTAGTTGTGGTGTCTTTCGCTATTAACCTTGTGCTTGAGGAGGTATAGTATCTTAGGTGGCCAGGAGGTAATCAGGTCAGGTCTCTCTCTCTTTGAGTTGGAGTGAGGTCAGTTAGCTCTAAAGGTTTGGGGAATGAACGATATATGATGATCATTTCATTTGATCATCATCATCTGAGATAGAGTCAATGATTGAGCAAGCAGAGCTAACATCATTTGCTCACAGTCAGTGAGGGGTCAAAACCCTGACCTTGCTTAGTCGGTGCCGCCTTAAAAGTCCAAAATTCCTTAGATGACTATCAATGCATGCTAAGAACTCCGCCCAAGGTTGGATGAAAATGTCGAAGTCAATGATCATGTTAGTGGTGGAGGTAAGATCAATTCAATGAGTCAGGCAAGACAAAGAGAGATCAAATGAATCATCAATGAAGTGAAGCATTATGTGATAGAGATTGGAAGTTGCTTCCACTCTAAGTCACAACATTCGAATTCGAATTCGAATTCGGCAATCATAAAATTTGAATGAAATTCGGCAAGTATAAAAATTCAACATTAAATTCATCTTATATAATTTTTTTTAAATATAAATATTATATTCAATAAATTTTATAAACATATATTAAAATTTTAAAATACATCATATAATTTATAAATTTATATCAATTTCTAAA